>NC_091686.1:34618863-34926136 GCF_041296265.1 Equus caballus | reverse complement strand
GGTGGGCCCTGAGCTCCTCAGCCCGGAGTCACCAGAAGCTGGGGTCTCAGGTCTCCTTTCTGAGTTCTCAGACCCGACGGAGCCTGGCACAGAGATCTCTGTCATCTCTCTGTGGAGACTTCTCTTTCCATTCACCAGGAGACAAGCACAGTACAGTGGGTTAGGTTGTGTCCCCTGAAAGAAATGTTCAAATTCTAACGCCCGTGACCTGGGGACGTGGGCTTGTCTGGAAACAGGGTCTTTGCAGATGCCATCAGGTTAAGATGAGGTTGCGCTGGCCTAGAACGGGCCCTGATCTGATGACTGGCTGCCCTATAAGAGGGGGATTTGGACACTGACTCAGGGAAAAAGGCCATGTGACCGTGGAGGCGGAGGCCGGAGCCCAGGGATGCCTGGGCCCCAGGAGCGGGACGAGGCAGGAAGGACCCTCCCCTGGAGACTCCGGAGGGAGCACAGCCCTGCAACGCCTGGATTTTGGGCTTCTGGCCTCCAGAACTGGGAGAGGATAAATTTCTCTTGTTTTAACTGCCCCAGTTTGTGGTACATTGTTACAGCAGCCCCAGTAAACTGAGGCGCCCGGAGACTGAGAAACGGGCGGGCGACACGGGAAAGAGACATCAGCGGCCAAAGCAGACAAAACACGGCTCCCACAAAGTCATGTAACACGGTGTCGCTCTTCTTTAGCAAATTGTCAGAGATTTGACACGGGTCGATCCCCAAGGCTGGCCAGGGTATGGGACAGGGAGAAGCCACACGTGCTATTTTCTGGGAGATTCCTTCATTTCTCCGAGTTCATCCTGAGGGACGATCAGCTTCAGGGTGAGGAGGTGTCCCTTGCCACACCCTTTTCAATGCCAAAATAGGAAGCGATCTCCATTAAACGCCCCCAACCGAGGAGCGGGTTAGCTGTGGCCAGAGAGCTCTGCGGAAGCCGCCCCATTATTGACGCGGAAACTGCTCCCAGTGCGCCAGTGTGGAGAACCGTTTACAGGAGGCATCGGTGCTAATTTTACAACAAGGGGACAGAGAGGGTGGCAGGCTCCTGAGCACGGGCAGCCCGGGGCCCACAGGAGAGTCAGCAGCGGGCGTCTCGGGGCTGGAGAATCAGGGGTAATTTTGAAATTTCCCTGTTTGGGTTCTGCTATCGTTTCCAAACTTTGTGTAAAGAACAGGTATTATTTTTGAAACAGGAAAACAATGCAATTAAAAGCAGTGGCCCCAGCCCAAGGGCTCAAAGCCACCGTGGCCTGCGCTAGCCGGCGCTCAGGGAGGAGGGGTCCCCGGGACGGGACAGAGCAGACGGCTGTGGTTTCTGAGGGCACGGCGGGAGCAAGTTGTTGTGACTGTGCCGACATCCCTGGAAGCTGGGCCGAGGGTTGGGCGGCGGCTTCGATGGCTGAGCTTCACCGGGCTTCTCTCACTTGTCTCTGCACAGCCTCCTGAGAGACAGGGTGGTGGGACCGTGCCGCCCACAAAATTACCATGAGAATGTCCATGCGCTCAGGGACTGCTCCTGAGCTGTGACATTAGCATCTCCCAGCTCAGAGAGGCCAAGTGACTTGCCCAGGGTCACACAGTGAAGGGCAGTGGGCCAACAGTAAAGCCTCTTGTGTCCGACTTCGGTTCCCATGTTCTCCCACGTGGCTTGCTGCCTCCTACTGTGGAGAAGCGGGAGACAGGCCGCAAAGACCCCCATCCTGCTGGACGGCCCCCATTGGACCCCTGGACCGGCCACTTGCTGATTTGGAACACCACAAAGAACAGACTCTGCTCAGCCTACAGGCCAAGGAGTGAGGAGGATCCCAGGGCAGAAACAGCCAGGTCTTGGTCCAAAGGGGCGGAATGCATGTCATCTGTGTGTCAGGCTGGGACACGGTCCCCTGATGTGTGTGGGCACAGGGTAAAGCCTGGGAGGTGGGCTTGGGTGTAATATGGTGAGGGAGGGACTCTTGGGGTCACCTGATGTGCGGCCACAGCCTGTGTGTGGGACGCGCATCACAGGCTCAGTATTTGCTCCCGGATCCTTGCCACCAGCCTGGAGCCAGCCAGGACTGGGTCCTCTTGGTGGAAGTGCCACCGAGGCTCAGAGGGCTGGGTGACTTGTCTGAGGGCACCAGCAGGAGTTGGCCCTAGATCCAGGAGAGACGGCCTGTGCTGGGCCCCCGGGCTACGCAGGGGCAGGGCTCATTCCCAGGTAGCGGGGGGCACCCCAGCTGAGAGCTCCCTGGGGTCCAGAAGTTCACTCCTCCCTGAAGCCAGGCCACTCCCCACCCTTCCCAGAGGAGGAGAATTGGGGGGGACATGCCACTCAGATCTCCTTTGGGAAGGAGTGCAAGGAGTACATGAGCCACTGCAGAGGCCACACTCTCCTAGGGTCACTGCAGAGGCCACGCTGTCCTGGGCCGCGCTCTCCCGGGGCTGCTCCTAGTAGCGGCCCTAGAAAGCCTGCAGAGAGGAGCGGCCTGTCCAGTCCCCCGGAGAGCCCTCTGCAGACTTCCATGCATGTGGGGGCTCTTGCCCCGTCCTCCCTCCACTCTCTCTGGTTTCATCGAGGCTGTGACGGCTCCAGAGCCGGACCCGGAGCCTCGGCCATCTGTGCAGAAAGTCCCGGGTCCTCCATGCCAAACCCCCTTCCTGGGGCAGAGGCCGAGCGAGCGGACAGGCTTGTTTGTGTTTGATATAAGTGCTGGATTGTTCTCTCTGCCCTTGCTGGCTATTATGCGGAGGCCAGTCCTAAAATAATATTGTATTTCCTCTCTCATAATCGGGAGGGAGGACGCTCATCCGGAACAGGGCTGGGCGGGAGCTTTCGTGTGTGGGCACGGGGACTGACGCGCTGCCCCTGGCGTGGCAGACAAGAACGCAGGATCCGTGTGCGCCATGGTCCTCCACGTCCACCCGCGTTGGGGCCGGCCTGGGAGAGGGCTGCTTCTGTTGTTTAATGGCTATGTCTCTTGGAAAGCCGGTGTCTTCATCGGATTGTTTGGCACTCTGGACGGGGCTGTGAGCCCCGGACCCCAGAGACTGGAGCCAGTGACTGGCTGGCGACCAACTGCGAGTCTGGCTCACGCAGGCGTCCCAGGGAGACGATGGTGCCTGGCGCGTAGTGGGCGGCCAGCACGCACTCTGGGGGACTCAGCACAAAGAGCACTCACACGACAGCGTCTCTCTGTGGCTGCCGGTCGCTTTGCTTTGATTTCTAAGCGGCTGCTCTGCTTCCTCGCGGCGCTGGACGGAGGACACATGCCTCCTTCTGAAGTTCTCAAGGCCCTTCTGTGTCCGTCACTGCCCCACGGGTTCCAGTGCCCTGAGTGTGAGGGGCAGTGTCGTTCTTCATGGGATTCCTGGTGGGGACGAGGCACAGGCGTCAGCGCCTCAGACAGCGTTTGCATCCTAGCTGCACCCCGAGCTCCGGGACCTGGGCTGAACCTCGCCTGCGCCTTGATTTCCTCACCTGTGAAAAGGGCTCCAAATACTGACCTGGAAGCACTGCTGTGAGGATTGAGATGAACTAGCTGAGGGTCCAACGTTGACCTCAATGCGCTGTGTTACTATTATTAAAATGAAGAACGCGGATGTGGCTGGAGCTTAATAAGCTAATTTCTTTAATTTACTCCACAGACATTTGCTAAGCACCCACCATAGGCAGGCCCTATGGTAGGCACCAAGGGGACACTAAGAGGGAGATGACATGGATCTTGTCCTCAAGTGAAATAAGAAGAGGAAGGTGGGGATGGTGGTGATGATGATGGTGAAGATGATGATGGTGAAGAAGATGAGGCTGACGGTAATGGTGATGATGATAATGATGGTGATGCTGCTGCTGCTGCTGATGGTGACGATGATTATGGTGATGGTAGTGATGGTGATGATCACGGTGAGCTCATAATGTTGGTGATGGTGGGGATGATGATGGTGAGGATGATGATGGTGGGGATGATGATGGTGAGGATGATGATGGTGGGGATGATGATGATGGTGATGATGATGGTGAGGATGATGATGGTGATGATGGTGAATTATGCCTTTCCCTCCCCCCAAGATACAGCCACCTTGTAGCTGTGAATGTGACCTTATTCGGAAAAAGGGTCTTTGCAGATACAATCAAGTTAAGGATCTCCAGCTGAGATAACCCTAGGTTATTTGGGTGGGCCCTGAAGCCCAAGACTGGTGTCCTTATAAAGAAAGGCAGAGAGATTTGAGACACAGACACAGACGGAAGACCGTATGAAGACGGAGGCAGACACTGGAGTGATTCATACAAGTCAGGGGCCACCTGGAGCCCCCAGGAGCTGAAAGAGACAAGGAAGGACCCTCCGCTAGAGCCTTTGGTGGATTCATGACCCTGCGACAACTCGATTTCAGACTTTGACCTCCAGAAGGGAAAGACAGTAAATTTGTGTGGTTTTAAGCCACTCAGTCTGTGGTACTTTGTTACAGCAGCCCCAGGGAGCTGAACTAAATCCCCTGGGGAGCTTGGGAAAATCCAGAGTCCCAGGCTGCCCCAGGCCAGTTAGCAACAGAGTCTCTTAGGGTGGGGCTGGGCATCAGCATTTTCTAACACTTGCCGGGACCCAGAACTCAGCCCCTGAGGCCTAGCCAGGGCTGGGGGACCCGGGAGAGGCAGTCCTGGGGAGTTTGGAGCCGTGGGTTCTCGGCTGTGCCTGCCGCCGACTTGCTGGGTGACTTTGGGGCAACTGCCCCTTCATGGGCCTCTGCTTCTCCACTGCGCCCCGGTTCTCCACGGCACTCTCCCAGCAGCAGAGGCGTCCGGAGGGTCCCCTCTTTCAGAGCCTACAGACCACAGGTCACGCTGAGGCAGCTCGCTGAGCCCATCCTAGGCTCATCCAAGGACTCGCGTGGAGAGGGGGCAGTGGGAAAACTCCTGCCAGCCAAGAGCCCAGGGACCCCCAACCAGGGGCTTCAACCAGCCCCCCGCCTCCCACCCTGTCCCATGCTGTTCCCCCCTAGGCCTCCCCCCACTTGTTTGTAATAACGAGTGTCTTCATGATCCTAGAATAGAAGTGAGGATCCGTTCCCACACACGATGTCAGAGGCATGTCCTAGTTCAGGTGCAATGAACAGGGCCCGTGACGGACCCTCGTTGTGGCGTGTGTTCCTGTCTGTAGAATCAGTGACCGGGCAGACGCACCTGAGGGACGAGGGGGGGCTTAGTGTCCGGGACAGTGTTGCCAACGAGGTGTCCCCAGGGAACAACACACTCCTGCTAAACCTCCAAAACGCACAGCGCCACCGTCTCCAGATTTGATCAGCAGTTGCATTCCTGGAAATTAAGAGTGTGTTAAAATCGAGCACGACTGATGGAGCAGAAACAGGAGCCAGGCGGAGGTTCCTGTGGAGACTTCACCTGCTCAAGATGCTCCATGGGCAGGTGGCTCGTGTGACACTTTCTCAGCCTGTGGGCCTGTGCATGGCGGACACAGAAGAGCCTGTCCCCAAAGGCCAGCAGTGCCCTCTGGGTGTTGGGACAACCTCAACACCCCAAGGGAACGGTCCCGCTGCCTCTGAGCCCCTGATGCAGCCTCCCGAGCAGGTGGCTGCCCGTCCAGGGGTCACGGCGCTCCCCCACACCTCCGCCGCTTGCCAGCCCCTCGCCAACGCCTGGAACCCTCCCTTATGATGCCCCTCCTTCAGCGGACACGGAGCTAGAGTCACCTCCCGGTGGGAAACACGCGAGCCACGTGGCTGGGGTTGTGGTCATGCCGCTGGAAGCCGTGAAGACCTCATGAGGGCCATAGTGATGGTGCCCCCAGCGCCTTCCCCAGATGGGGAGCAGCAGCTGGGAGAGGCGGGCCCGGCCGCCTGGATGGTGAAGCCCCAGACCAACCGAAACGCAGGAATGCGAGCGCCGGTTTTGGTGGGGAGGGGTCACAGGTAGACATATTTTCATTGTGAAAGAATGACAGAGCTCCCGCCGCTTGGGGGACCCCCAAGTGGTGCCTCCAGACCTCCCCACCCGCAACGTCCCTTGAGAACTGAACATTGTTGCCAAGGCCACCCTGTGTGTCCTTTTGAATTGTTGCAGCGTGCCAGTCACGGACACAGCAGCTACTCGCCCTCTGCGCAGACGGCCCTTCGTGGTCTCTGGGGGCCGGTTAGCTTTATGCCCCCACGAAAGGAGAGGCCTCTTTCCTTTGAGCACCAAACAGCTGCCCTGACGGTTCCCATTCATGGTACAAAGAGGCCAGGCAAGTCCGGAACAGTTTCAGCAACAAAATTAGTAATGACAGCAATGGATCATGACGAATAGAATAAAATAAACGTCCGTGAGTCCATATGGTATAAATCATCGCTTCAATCCATACATGGGGCGAGGCGACCCCTCTCACAGCACATGCCGAGTAGTAACCGTGGAGGGGCCGACGGGCGTGGGGAAGCGAGCTCGTCAAACGCGTAAGTAGCTATTCCTGGCAAGAATCGCGGATGGAGGCTAAAATTAGTGAGCCAAAGCAGGAGGCGTGATGCGACATTTACAAAGTCACAAAGCAGCTCCCTACAAGACACCTCATAATTACAAAGAGAAAAAAGGAGCTGACTGCCCAGAGAGCGGCACCACCTAACCCTGGTCAAAGCAGCCGCCACGGGGAGTGGGACCCAGAGGCCTCCTGTGCCCCAAGCAGGACACAGCCTCACTTCTGCAGGACTCCTGCAAACGCACGACTACAGTCTCACCGTGGAAAATGTCAAACACACATGAATCGAGGGCCGTTCTCAAAGTAACAGGCCGGCACTCCCTTCTCAAAAGCGTCGGGGTCACCAGGGACTGAGGAGGGGTCGCGGCTCGGAAGAGACCAAGGGACACGGATGGTCTGTGAAGAGACACGAGGGCACAGCCTGGGGTTCTATGATGTGACGAGTTTGGGCTTCTATTTGTCGGCACTCACTAAATGGCATCCTAAGACTATGTGTTTCACTGCAGTTAAAGTTTACCTGGGAGAAAATCAACCACAGTAACCAGATACTGCCCACTGGTTAGTGACATGCACGCCCAAGAGCCTGGGGTGATGTATGCTAAAGTCTGCGACTTATTCTGAAATGCACCCCAAAAATAAGGTGGATTGACAGGTCAATAGATGGGCAGTGAGATGATCGGGCGGGTCTAGCCAACGGCGGGGTCCAAGTGGTGGGGGTACGAGTGATCACCGTAGAATCATTTCAAGCTTTCTCGATGTGTGACCATTTTCATAATCAAATGTTGGGGAAAAAGAAGAAACAATGCAAGCTACAGAGGTAGAGAATATATTTGCAATTCGCTTTTTTTCAACAAAGAGTGGTATCCAGAAAATATTTTTGAATACTTCTAAAATCAACAAGAAAAAGACAATACCATCTTAGATGAGTGACAAAGACTTGAGCAGACACCTCACGAAAGAGGACATCTCAATGGCTCACGATGTTTGGAAGTTCTCAATGTCCCAGTCAAGAGTGAAATGTCGGTGAAATACGATGTGTCCCTTCACACACAAACTGGAAGGACCATGGTGAAAAAATCACCACACAGAGCATAAGCACAGAGATCACAAACGTGGGCCAGGAGACAGAGCCGCTGGAAGGCTCAGGCATGGGCGGACGTGTAACTTGCTACAAAGAGGCTGTACGTGTGTTTGGCGGCGTCTAAGAGGGCTGAGTGTACGCCCATCCGATGACCTAGCAATTCTACTTCTGGGGACAGTCCCTACAGAAATGGGTGGACTGATGTACACCACAGCTATGTTCAAGCTTGTTCATAGTGGTGAAAGTCCCAAATTGGAAAGAACCGGAATCTTACCAATGGCAGAACAGACAATAGAATGGTGCTTTCTCACAACAGGATGTGACACACCCAAGATGTGGGTGAATCTCAGAGACATAATGTTGGTTAAAAAGAAAAGCCAGAGGGTCTGGCCTGGTGGCATAGTGGTGAGGTTCGCACACTCTGCTTTGATGGCCTGGGCTCGTGGGTTCAGATCCCAGGCATGGATCTCCACCCACTCATCAGCCATGCTGCGGCGCAGTCCCACATACAAAATAGAGGAAGATTGGCACAGACGTTAGCTCAGGGCCACTCTTCCCCAACAATAACAACAACAGCAAAGTCAAACACAAGAGTACATTCTGAATGCTCCCATGTACAGAAAATTCAAAATCAGGAGCTGCCCTCTGGCCATGGGGGGCAGACGGTAGGCGCTAGTCGGCACCTCCCGGGAGGGTCCTGGCTGGGAGGATCCGGTGCTGGAAGGTCTGGATCTGGGTGGGTGCTACCTGGGGGGTTGGGTGGGTTCACTCTGCAAATGTTCAGGCTGTGCAGTTTTCTTTATGTAAACGGTTCTATGATATTCCTACAGGAAACACGCGCCCAGCCTGCTGAGGGCTTATTTCATGGTGCTCGGCCGGAGGTGGGTCCCCAGAGGCCGGGTGGGAAGGCCAGGCCTGCCTCGGAGCATGGACCTTCCAGCTGGTGGGGTCTTGGAGGTCGGAGGTCTGAGCCCCCGCGCCCTGGGGAGACCAGGCCGGGCCTGTTTACTTAGCTGGGCGCCTCACAACGCCTGCTCTGTTCTTCCCGGGCTGACGTCACGCTGTGGGGCTGGGGCAGGGCAATGGCTCATGGAGGAGATGGCCCCATGCACAGGACTGAGCCCGCCCTGCCAGGAGCTGGGCCGGCCGGCAGCCAGACCTCAGCCCAGTGCGCACGTGTGGCTCCTCGTTGCCCTCAACCCCGCTCCGGGCTGCAGTTTCCTCCGAGGCCAAATGAATGTTTCGGCAAAGTCTGCTGCGCTGGGCAGCCGATGAGGGATAGAGGAGACTTGGGAGACGGCAGCCTCTCGCTTCCGCCATCTGCTTCTGCAGACTCTGGGTCCTGGCCGCCCTCTCCCTCCTGCCCCCCTTGTCTACACCTCCGGGCCTGAGTCACTCACTTAATAACCGCCATAGTTTGGGAAACATTTAAAGCATGCTGCACACTCTTTCATTGCATGAGCAACAAAAGGATTAATTGGATCATGATCCCCATAAATGTGGATGAGAAATAAAATGACTCTGCACAGCCTCGAAATAGACTTGGCATGCTTTTAAGCCGGGTTGTAGTAAACTCAAACCAAACCCGTCCATTCCTTTCCCGCCTCAGCTACACCTCCGAGCCCGGCGCCACCAAGTGCTCCACGCAAAGCTGGCCGCAGACCCCGGGGCTGAGAGGCTCATGGTCAGCCTTCCACTCCCGGCTGCTGCCACAGAGGCTCAGGGACAGGCAGGGCCCCTGGGCTCAGGGCTCAGGGCTCAGGGCTGGGCGCAGACTTGCCCCTACGCCTCCCCATGTTCCCGGGGGGCCATTTCCCACGCTCGGGGTCTGGGTGCCTGGTAGGGGAGAGAGGAGTGTGCTGGCACCGGCAGCGGTTGTGCTCAGGCTGCAGTGGCAGCGGGACCCGCCTCTGGTGGTTTTGAAAGCCCCTCACAACCTCTGGTCTTCACACCCCACCTGTCTTACAGCCAAAGGCTGCCAGAGGGGACGGCAAGTGGGGAGGAGTGGGACGAGCCAGGCCTCACATCCCGTGCTCCCTCACCACCCTGGGCTGCGTTCTCTGTCCCAGAAGGAGCACAGGGCTGTCCCCTGGTGCCCCTCTCTCGGACCGGGGACATACCACAGCCTTCCCCACCTGCCAACTGCCAGGAGAGGGCAGCCTGGGGAGCTCCCGGCCACCAGGAGCAGCCCCGCCCAAGGCTGCGAGGGCATCTGCAGCGGAGGCTGCAGGGCGCCCATATCTCCTCCCAAGTGTGGCCTGGGTGCCCACCATGTGAGGGGTGCTGAGAACCACAGCTCCAGCCCCATCACACGGCCTAGTGAACTGAGCTTCCAGAAGATTCTTTGGTGCTTGCTCAAGCCTACACAGCTACTAGCAAGAGAGTGGGCAGTCAGCACATATCTGCTGACCCATGGCCTGGGACTTCTTGCTCCATCTCCGCTGAGTCGGATGTGGCTCCTGCACGGAGGAGATTCCTTGACTGCAGACAGGGATACTGCCCAGCTGTCCCAGGACCAGCCCACGGCACGTGGGGCTGGGTCAGGGCTGCGAGGCCATGGAGCAGAGTGGCAGCTCCCTTCTGCCATGTGGCCTTCTGCCTTAACCCGCCACTCCTTGACTTGTCCATCCGCAAGATTCTGATCTGGATTCACTGGCAGCTGGCAGAAAATGATGATGATCATGACAAGACTATTTGTGTGTGTACACAGGTACACACATACATAGGAACACCAGCACACACACACACAGGTACACACGCAAATCCACACGGGTAGATACACACACAGGTACACGCACACACAATCAAGAGCAGCATTTCCCAGGGCAGAGGCTGGTTGCGTGGAATCCTGACACGGCTACACACGGGGGCTGGGCTTATGTCCTCTTCCCCGGAAGTGTGCTGTGGCTCAGAGAGCTTAAGCACACTGCATCACACGGAACTGGGGATCTGACCGCGGAGCCTCTGACCCCCACCAATCCACTCTGACCTCCGACCTCTGACCCACAGCTCCCACACTGACCCCAGTAGACTAGCAGGGTAGGCACAGGTCCTGGGGGCCTTGGAGGCCCCCTGTACTCCAGGGAGAAGCCCCGCTGGGGGAATGCAGCCACGGGCCAAGTGAGCGAGGGAATCGGGCATGTGGATCTCATTTTGGTGAAAACACACAGAGGTAGAAAAATGGAGTGGCGGAGGGCCTGGCAGTCGACTTTGCTGACATTTAAAAGAGATGATGAAGACCAGGGGGCCCGGCTGGCACAGCGCTCTCCATCCTGAGAGGCTCGGGTGACATGGCCTCGCCTGGAAGGATCACCAGAGACCCCGCAAGGCACAGGCTTTTCCTGAGCCCCTCCTTTGCCAGCCCTTGTGGAGGCCCCACCGGCAGGGGGTGACGGTGCCTGCCCGAGGCTGACCCGCCAGGAAGCCATGGTGACGGTGTGTCTGCAGCCCAAGGTCCGGTCCTCGTCCTCCCCGGGGACTTCCTGCAGGCCCTGCAGGTCCTGCCCAACACCTCTTCTGGGTCCCCTCCCGTGAGTCCCACGGCTCCTGCTCCTGGCTCTGCCAAGCAGTCACCATGCTGCAGAGGCCAGGCCCCAGGTCTCCTCTGCACGACTCCTTGCCCCCCAGGGTGGGCCTGTCTGGGCCTCCTCGGGCCTCCCATGGCTTCTGGAAATGCCATCCTCTCGTGGGACAGACTTCCGCCCGTGGACGGCAGCTGGGCTGACCTGAATGCCCTCTCCGTGATTGGAGGCCTGGCCTCAGTTTCCCCACCTGTGAAGTGGGTTTTGCGGCAGAACCACCATGGGCTGGCTGTGGGCCAGGAGGGCTTATGCACGGGGCTGTTGGCAGCTCCCACCGAGGGTACAGGAACCCGAGTCATGGACGGTCTTCTCGTATTCAGCTCAGTCCCACAGGCCGGTACAGAGCCAATGGGAAGATGGACGCCAAGCTGCTTCGTCCACAAGAATGGCTGGACATGGGGAGCGACCGGGGCTGCAGAGATCAGAGCCAGAGGTTACTGCAAGGAACCCATGTTGAGTTTCTGTGTTGTGCAGCAGAGGGAACCAGGTCACAGAGGTTAGGGGTTGCTCAGGGTCACACTGCTGGGGGCGGGGATAAGCAGACTGCCCAGCTCTGGGCAGCTGTGGGCTGTGGCAGTGTAGGTCTGCCCCATGCATTCCATGAAAGAAGCATGATGGTCCCATTTCACAGCTGAGAAACTGAGGCTTATTGGTGCCGAGTGGTCAGCAGCTCCCCAGGTGGGCCCGGGTGGACCTGGCATCTAGTTCTGTCCAGCGGCCTGCACTCATGCCCATCCTCAGCCCCCCTGAGACCTATGGGAAACAGGGCTGCGTGTCCACATTCCCTGCATGTCAGCTGGGGAGACACGAGCCAGAGGAGATAAGCAGGACGGAGCCGAGGACAGGAAAGTCTTTCCAGGCCCCGGGGGCCCTCCACTCAGGACCCCCGGACTTGACTCATCTCCAGCTGTTCCCTGGCAACACCCCGCTTTGATCTCAGCTGCCCATCAAATCTGGGAACATAAGAACTAAGAGGCCCCCTTTGAGGCCGACAGAGGTGGTTCTAGGACACGCAGAAGGAGGTACTGTTTCACTGGCTGTGGGGGAGCTTCGGGAACCTGGTCTCCCTGGGAGGCCGTTCAGGCCGAAAATAGAAATTAAATTCAAGGAGGCTGAGATAAATCAGTGCACGATAATAACAGCCGCTGTTTCCTTTGTGCCAACGGGCCAGGCACGGTGCAAAGCCCTGCACATGCATCCTCTTACTCACTCCTCAAAACATTGCTCTCAAGGAGGTTTCATTATCCACCGGATGAGGGAAAGCCAGGTGTGGATGGCTGGTCAGTGGCAAAACAACGGCTTGATCTGGCTCCTTCTGATTCCAGACACTCAGCTTGGAACCACTGTGTGGGCTGCCGGCACCCCTAGTCCACGCTCGCACCAACCCCTCCATTCCAGACTCTGCATAGTGGGCTCCAGAGCATACCCGGAGAGCTGCCGGGAGGCCGGGCATCAGCAGCCTTCTCTCTCCTTTGCCCCCCAGGGGACCTGTGCATGTAGATTCGGATGTGCAAGTCCTGCAGTCCTTGTACAGAGCTCCGGGTTCCCATGTGTCCCTCCCTTAGGGCTGACTTTCTCCCCATAGAAGAGAACTTTTTGGATTGGGGGGGGGCATCACAGGGAGCTGTCTTGGTTTTTGACTCCTTCATTCAATCCACTCATTCAACAGCTGGATCCATAGTGTCCATTGAGCGCTACTGCGTGCCAGGCGATGCCCTCGAGGTGCTCAGAACGGCTCAGAAGGAAGGAAATAACAAAGAGCAGAGCAGATCAGAAATAAGTGAAGTAGAGACTAGAAAGGCAACAGAAAAGATCAACAAAACTAAGAGTTGGTTTTTTGAAGTGATAAACAAAATTGACAAACCTTTAGCTAGATTAAGAAAAAAAGAAAGAAAACTCAAATAAAATCAGAAATGAAAGAGGAGACATTACAACTGATACCACAGAAATACAAATGATCATAAGAGATGGTTGTGAACAATTATATGTCTACAAATTGGACGAACTAGAAGAAATGAGTAAATTCCTAGAAACATACAACCTACCAAGACTGAATCAGGAAGAAATAGAAAACCTGAACAAACTAATAATGAGTAAGAAGATTAATAAAAAAACCTCCCAACATAGAGAAGCTCAGGACCAGACGGCTTCACTGGTGAATTCTATCAAACATTTAAAGAATTTAATACCATTTCTTCTCAACTATTCCAAAAAATTGAAGAGAAGGGAATATTCCCCAACTCATTTACAAGGCCAGCATCACCCTGATGCCAAAACCAGACAAGGACACCAGGAGAAGAGAACACCACAGGCCCATATCCCTGATGGATACATATAGATGCAAAAATTCTCACCCAAATATGAGCACACCAAATCCAACAGCACATTAAAGGGAGCATACACCATGATCAAGGGGGATTTATCCCTGGGATGCAAGGGTGGTTCAATATACCCAAATCACTCAATGTGATACACCACATTAGCAAATGAAGGATAAAAATCACACAATCATCTCAATAGATGCAGAAAAGGCATTTGACAAAACTAAAATTCCTTTCATGATAAAAATACTCAGCAAATTAGGTATAGAAGAATGTACCTCAACATAATAAAGGCCATATATGACAAACTCACAGATAACATCAGATGCAATGGTGAAAAACTGAAAGCTTTTCCTTCAAGATCAGAAACAAGACAAGGGTGCCCACTCTCCCCACTTCTGTTCAATACAGTGTTAGAGGTCCTAGCCAGAGCAATAAGGCAAGAAAAAGAAATAAAAGTCATTAAAATTGGAAAAGAAGAAGTAAAATTTTCTCTGTGTACATATGACATGATCTTATATGTAGAAAATCCTAAAGGCTCCACCAAAAAACTAGAGAACCAGTAGACAAATTCAGTAAAGTTGCAGGATACAAAGTTAACATACAAATATCAGTTGCATTTATATACACTGACAGCAAAGCATCTGAAAAAGAAATTACAAAAACAGCCCCATTTACAGTAGCATCAAAAAGAAGGAAATGCTTGGGAATAAATTTAACCAAGGAGGGAAAGCTCCGTACACTGAAAACTATAAAACATCAGAGAAAGAAATCGAAGACACAGATAATTGGAAAGACATCCTATGTCCGTGGATTGGAAGAATTAATATTGTTAAGATACCCACACTGCCCAAAGCAATCTACAGACTCAATGCAATTCCTAGCAAAATTCCACTGGCATCTTTTGCGGGAATAGAAAAAGCAATCCTAAACTTTGTATGGAACCATAAAAGACCCCAAATTCAAAGGAACCATGAAAAAGAAGAACAAAGTTGGAGGCATCATTCTTCCTGATTTCGACCTATGTTACAAAGCTATAGTAATCAAAACAGTATAGTACTGACATAAAAACAGACACATAGATCAACGGAACAGAACAGAAGGCCCAGAAATAAACCCATGCATATATGGTCCAGTAATCTTTGACAAGGGCACCAATAACATATAATGGGAAAAAGATAGTCTCTCCAATAAACAGTGTTGGGAAAACTAGACAGCTACAAGCAAAAGAATGAAATTGGACCCCTATCTACACGATATGCAAAAATTAACTCAAAATGGGTGAAAGACTTAAATACAAGACATGAAACCATTAAAATCCTAGAAGAAAACATAGGAGAAAAGTTTCTTGACATCAGCCTTGGCGATGATGTTTTGGATCTGACATCAAAAGCCCAGGCGACAAAAGCAAAAATAAACAAGCGGGACCACATGCAACTAGAAATCTTCTGCACAGCAAAGGAAACCATCAGCAAAATGGAAAGGCGATCCACGGAGCGGGAGGAAACATCTGCAACCGTCCATCTGATAAGAGGTTGACACCCAAAGTATAGAAGGAATTCACAAAACTCAATATCAAAAAAAGAAATAACCTGGTTAACAAATGGGTAAAGGACCTGATCAGACATTTTTCTGAGGAAGACATACAAATAGCCAACAGGTGCATGAAAAAGTGCTCAATATCACTGATTATCAGAGAAACGCAAATCAAAACCATAGTGAGATGTCATCTCCCACCTGTCAGAATGGCTGTTATCAGAAAGACAAGAGGTGACAAGTGTTGGGGAGGATGTGCAGAGAAGGGAATCCTGTGCACCATCAGTGGGAGGGTAAGTTGGAGCAGCCACTGTGGACAGCAATATGTAGCTTCCTCAAAAAGTTCAAAATAGAACCACCGTGTGATCCAGCAATCCTGCTTCCACGTATATATTCAATGGCAATGGAAACAGGATCTTGAAGAGATGTTTGTGCCCCCACGGTCATTGCAGCATTTTTCTCAATAGCTAAGACAGGGAAACAACCTAAGTGTCTGTTGACGGATGAATGGATAAAGAAGATGTAATCTGTACACACACACACACACACAGGAATATTATTCAGCCATAAAAAAGGACATCCTGCCATTTGCTGTTGCCATACCTGGATGAACCTGGAGGGCCTCATGCTAAGTGAAATGAGCCAGATACAGAAGGACAAACGCTGTTTGATCTCACTAAGACTTGTAATCTGAACAGTCAGCTTGTGTCCGCAGTGCCCTGGTGTCGGCAGGGGCCGCAGGTGGAGGAGATGGGCAGAGGCTGGTCAAGCGGTCCAAACTGCCAGTTACAAGATGCGTACGTTCTGGGATCTAACGTCAGCAAGGCGAGCAGAGTTAACAGCACTGCATCACACTCGGAAGTTCTGAGAGAGCAGGTCTTAAATGTTCTCCCTACACAAAGAAAAGGCAGCTGCGAGGTGACAGACGGGTTCATTGGAAGCGTCATTTCACAGTGTATACGTATGTCAAAATGTTCTCTTATAGACCTTAAACACATTCATGACTATTTGTCAATCACGCCTTAACAAAGATGAAAAACTGCTGGGAGCACAGCCCCAGCCGACCGCCCCGTCCCTGATCCCGCGTCCCTCCATTCTGGGAGGGCGGAGCCCGAGCAAGCAGACAAAGCACTCGGGGTGGCGTTGGTTCCGTGGCTGCCGTAAGCAATTCCCACAAACTGTGCGGCTCAACACAGCAGACACGTATCGTCTCCCACTTCCAGCAGCCAACGTCCAATGTCAGGGGGGTGGGAGGGCCTCCCTCCCTCCTTCCTGCCTCAGCCAGCTCCTGGGGGCCCGGGTGTCCCCAGCTGTGGCGGCATTCCTCCGTCTCAGCTCGGTCTTCACACGGCCTCGTCCCTGCACCTCTCTGTCCTCTCCTCTCGTAAGGACACCAGTCCCTGGACTTAGGGCCCGCCCTAACCTAACATGACCTCATTCTGATCCTTAACTGATTACATCTGCAAAAACTCTATTTCCAAATAAGGTCATCTGCACTGGTTCTGGGTAGACGTGAATCTTTGAAGGACGCTATTCAATCCACTACAGGTGACAAGTGCTACAAAGAAAGATGACTCAGGAAAGGGGCTATAGTGACCGGTAGGGGGACTGCTTTAGATGGGGTAGGCAGGGAAGGCCTCTCCGAGAAGGCAGCTTTGCACTGAGGCGTGAGAGCGAGGAGAGTGTGAGCCCTGTGGAGGGCATAGCCTGTGCAAAGGCCCTGAGGCAGAACTTGATGGTTGCTTAGTGCCACGAGAAGGAGGCCAGTAGAGGACTGATGGGGAGGAGGCAGGTGCCAGGTCGAGGGGCTTCCTTGGTCACAGGCATGAGAGGAATATTGGCCTGTACCCTGAGCGAGGAGGGGAGAAGCCGTCCGTGGTTTCTGACCAAAGAAAAACCCCATGGACTTGCCTTTTCAAAGGTCAGGATCCCTGTGGCTTCCCGTGAAGCTACTGGGAGTGTAGCGTCCTGAACAGGAGACCAGGGGCCCCGGAAAGCTCTCTCTGCATGAGATTTGGGGCCTTGAGCACGAACACCGTCAGCCTGACTATTTGCTGGGAGACACGGCAATGCCCGGCCATTCCCATCCTCTCCCAAAGCTGCTGGACTTCCCGCTTCTCAGCAGGCCTCCTTCCCTCTCTGCGGGACTCAGGTGGCCTGGCCGGAAGCCCAGCTCCTTCTTCAGCTCCTCCAGCCCGTCAGACGGCTGCCGGGGATCCCCGAGCCCCCGGGTCCCAAGGCCAGAGAGCAGCGTCCGTCTATCTTCTCCAGGATGGGCTGGCACTCGGCCCGCAGCTGCCCAGGCCCTCAGCCTGATGGGGATGCGCAGTGGACAAGAGCCACTTTATTACTGTGGCACGCGTGACGCATGTGCGACGTTTCCTATCACAACCATTTGGAAAGTGCACAATCCAGTGGTCTTAAGCACATTCACAGTGTTGTGTACTCATTACCTCTATCTGGTTCCAGAACATTTTTATCACCTCAGAAGGACCCTTTGAACCCATTGGCAGTCACCCCTAATCTCGCCTCCCTCCACTCCTGAGGATTTGCCGGTTCTGATCATTTCCTCTGACCGGCAGCAACACCATGGGGCCTTGGTGCCGGCTGCTTCCTTGGCAGAGGGTTTGGCGGCTCCTCATGTCGCAGTGAGTGTCAGAGACTTGCTCCTTCTTATGCCAAGTGACACCCGCTGCACGGGGGCATCACACTGTTTACGTGGCATCCAGCATATGACCCCGTTTGGAAGCCCACCTGTGGACGTCAGCATGGGGCTTGCAACCGAGCATCTCTCACCAACACAGACGAGCAAGATGGCTGAGAGGGGTGGGCTGGGCAGCCCCCGGGCACTGGGCCAGGACCTCAGGGCGGGCCCGCCTCTCAGCTCCCTGGTGGAGGCCCCCCCGACAGACCCCTGTCTCCAGCCAGGTGGCTGCATGGGGTGGGCCCTCCTGGAGGGCTGTGGCCGGCACAAAGCAGCCCTCTGGGCTCCGCGGATGGTGACCCGGCATCAGAGTGCACCTCGGCCTTTCTCAGGGCTGCCAGCACATCACAGCCACCATCTGCAGGCACGGGCCCCGGGGTCTGGCCTTCCCGAGGCCTGTCCTTTGATGGAAGTTTTCTGGACAACAGCCCTAAGACCTGGGGAGGGAGCCAAGGGGCCGAGGAGCCCAGAGCTGTGGGAAATCTGCATTGTCGCCCCCACTTCACGGATGGGGCCACTGAGGCCCAGAGCCGCGTGGGGACGTGCTAACCGGCGCCCGACACTCCATTTGGGAGGGATGGCCACCTGTGTCTGTGGCTCCCCCTTCTCTGTCGCACGAGGCTGTCAGGCCCGCCAGTCGGCCCAAGGGTGTGCTGGCTCCTGGAGAGGCTGTGTGGACCAGCGCTGGTCAGTCTCTCCTCTGAGCGCCCAGCACGAGGGCCTCACTGAACCCCGCCTCCGAGAGGGGTGGGCTGCTGCCTCCCCACTGATGACAAGGAGCCAGGGCCCAGCAAGCTCTCCCACATGCCCAAGGTCACACAGCCATGGTGGGGTTGCATGAGGTTCTGATGGAGCTGTGACAAATTGCCACGTAGGTGGCTAAAAACAGTGCACACTCATTCTCTCATGGCTCCGGAGTCAGAAGTCCAAAACCAGCCTCACTGATGTGGCGAACGCCCGGTATGGGCCGGGCTGGCTCCTCCCCGGGGCTCCCGGGGAATCTGCTCCTTTGCCTTTTCCAGTGTCTGGAGGCACCTGCAGTCCTTGGCTCGTGGCCCCACGTCACTCTCACCTGTTTCTGTCGTCACATCTCCTCTTCTCGCCCTGACCTCTGCCTTTCCCTCACAAGGACCCCGTGAGGACCCTGGGCTCACCCGGATAAGCCAGATCATCTGCTGTCTCAAGGTGCTTCATTTAGTCACCTCTGCAACATCCCTTTGCCATGCGAGGTCATACAGGTTCTAGAATTAGGATGTGGACGCCTTTGGGGCCATTATTCTGCTGCGCACAGAAAACTTGGCCTTGACCTCAGGCTGCTCGGCCTCCAGGTGGCCACCTTACAGAAGGGGAAACTGAGCTTTCCAGTTGCCCAGCAGGTGAATGGCCAGCTGAGGCCAGAGCGGTGGGGAGCTGATTGCCCTCCCTGAGTGCTGCTGGTGGTCGGGGGGGTACCTAGGCCTGCCCTGGGATACGTGAATGGGCGCTGGAGCCCACGTTGGGTCCTGCCCAGGTCCTCAGGTGCAAGGGGAGGGCGATGGGGGATCTGGGGAGGTGGGCGGGGCGGGACAGTGGGAGCTGGCAGGGAGGCCGCCCTCGGCTCGAGAGCCGCAGAGTCCAATTTAGAGGGGCCGTCGCTGGCTCTCTTCTCTGTAAATGTGGAAAGTATTTTTCCTTCAGTAACTGAAGCAGCTCTGTGTTTATACCATCAGCCCCTAAGGTGAGGGCACTGGGAGGGAACAATCTGGAATATGGCGCTTGCTGTGGAGAGGCTGGCTGCTGAGAGGACGCCCCGCTGGCTTCTGTGATTGGGGACCCTCTGAGGAGCAGGACATGGAAGGTGTGTGTGCACGAGTGTGTGTGTGTGTGTAGCATGTGTGCATAGCGTATGCGGCGTGCATGTAGCACATGTAGTGTGTGTGTAGCGCGTGTGTACATGTAGTGTGCATGTAGCATGCATGGTGCGTGTAGCATGTGTGTAGCACATGTAGTGTGCGTGCATTGTGGCACAACAGGGCCCAGAGGGTCTTCCTGCATCTCTTTGGATGTGAGACCCCGGTGCCGTCTCTCCCAGCCTCAGTTGCCTCGTCTGTCCCATGGGACGTGTACCGCTGCCTGGTCCGTGACCTGGAATCGCGATGTTGGCGAGAACCGGGCAAGTGGCCGCCCCGCTTCTTTTTCCAGGTTGCTGGAAGCTTCCCCACCTCCTGGCCGCAGCTGTGCTGGCCTGCGGCGTCTCGGAGCCTTCAGATCTTTCCGAGTGAAGTGATGGAAACTGGGGTCAGAGAGGCGGATGCTCTGCCCGGGCCCGCAGCCGGGAGGCAGGAGAGGAAGGCTCACGCCTGGGCCTCCGCTTGGCCGGCCCGTCCCCGGAGAAGGTCCGAGTGCACATGTGTGTGCACACACACAAGACATACAGCCCCGGGGGGCTGCTGAAAGGGAGGAGTCCCCAGCAGCTTCTCCCCTGGAGACTTGGGCTCCCCGGGCAGGTAGAACAGCTTACACAGGTTCCCCACATCCACCCGGGCCTGGACCCCAAACACCATCAGGGCCCCGGGATCCATCCACCCCGGCCTCGGGTGTGGAGAGGGCTCTGGGCCGGGGTCAGTGTGCCTGCTCCTGGACGCGGCTCAGCGCCATCCCACACCTCCTGGTCCTTGGGGCACAATTTGGCCCTCCCTCACCATCCCAGGGCAAGGCTGCCCCATCCCCACCCCAGTGGGCCCACAGCCTGGCACAGGCAGGAGGCAAATAGCAAGTTGCTCCAGTCTCAGATGGGTGAGGGGTGACAGGATGGTGCAGTGGGTGGGTGGTATCCCAAAGGATATGCCCACGTCCTAACCCCCTACTGTGAACGTGGCCTTATCTGGAAATAGGGACTTTGCAGATGTCATCAGGGTAAGACGAGGTCACACTGGGGTAGGGTGGGCTCTGATTCACTATGGCCGGTGTCTTTGTAAGAAGAGGAGGTTAGGACACAGATACGCAGAGGAGGAGGCGTGTGAAGACGGAGCAGCAGGCACTGGAGGGACGCAGCCATAAGCCAAAGGACGTCTGGGGCCCCAGGAGCTGGAGGAGGCAGGAAGGACCTTCCCCTGGAGTCTTCAGAGGGAGCGCGGCCCTGCCACACCTGGATTTTGGCCTTCTAGCCTCCAGAACTGTGAGGGAATAAATTCCTGTTGACTTAAGCCCCTCAGTCTGTGGTCATTTGTTACGGTGGCCCCAGGACACTCACACAGCTGGGAGGGGCAGGGTGGGCCTGCCAAGAACATGCCGCTCAGCCTTCCTGGGGGCACAGAACTGACCACAGCCACTGCTGCCCTCTGGGGCACCAAATCCACGTCTACGCTCCGCCAGGCCATGCAGCCTGTGGGCTGCCCCCGCTCGCGACCGCACATGGCAGGGGCATGCAGGCAGGTCCGTGGCAGGCATGTCCTGGGCACTAGAGATGGCCCTTGGGGAGGAGGGAATCTAAGCTGAGACTGGAAGTACAAGATGGTGGAAGGAACGGCCCCAGAGGTCAGAGCAGGTGCGGCCTGTCATTTCTTCTTAAAAGTAGGGACTCTGGTCCCAGCCTCGGGGGTTTATCCCGTGGCTTTGAGGTGGCACTGTGTGAAGGGCCCAGGCCAGGTCTGGCAGAGCGGCTCTCGGCGAGCCAATGTGGACTTTCCTAGAGAGCCCAGCCAGGGCTGAAAGGCTCTGATTTGGAGACCAGAGGACAAAGGAGCTGGCCCTCCAACCCACATGGCTCCCATCTCAGCAGAGGCCCCTGAAGTGGACGAGCCTCAGCGGCTGGCTTCTCCCTGCCTGGCTCCTCAGCTGGCCTGTTCCAGCATCCTGGGGGCCGGCTGGACCAGGAGTGGGAAGAGTCATCTGGAGAAATGCACCTGGGACAGAGCCAAGAATTCTCGTCCCCAGAGATGTCAGCCGGGCACCAACGAAGAAAGAACAGAAATGGAATAAAAACTCATTTTTAATGCTTTCGGCTGCTAAGTTCAGCACTTCAGCCAGAAATCTGAGTGGAGTGCTCCCACAGTGGCCTGTTCCAAAACCCCGCCTTGCCGGCTCTGCTTCGTCCAAGGACCCTGGGAAGAGAAGGCGCCATTTCCCTCCGGCCCTTCCAGGCTGTGCTGCCAGGTCGTTGTAGTGCTGTTGGAGCAGGGAGCAGAGCAAGACCGTCCATGATTAAGAAGGACGGGCCAGGGGACCAGGGCAGCAGGAGGCACGGCAGGTCACCCCTGGGCCCGCAGAGGCCGGTACGTGGCATCGCCTTGGCCCAGGGGCGCACGCTGGTCCAGCTGTTCGTACCTGCCAGGATGCTCTCTCACGAAGTCTGCCTCCTCAGGCTCGGGGTGTCTCAGCGCGGGAAGAACCAGAGCCAAGGTTCCGGCGGAGCCTGTGCAGGGTGGCCCTTCTCTGCCGTGCAGCCCTCAGGCTCCCGGTGGTTGGTATAAACCGACTCTGGAGGGGCCCCTGTGGGCCGAGGGGCAGGTGCAGCCTGCCCGGAACCCAACTTGAATCTGAAATAGTCTGGAGCATCCTCAGAGCTGTCGGAGCAACCCCCTTGCTTTACAAGGGGGAGCCTGAGGCCAAGAGGGGGTCTCGTGCCCAAGTCACATGGTCGGTGACCACCGAGGGGCCATAACTCAGGTCTCCTCACTCCTCATCCCCCGTCGCCCCGAACTAGCACCAACTGTATAAGGAAGAAATGGGACCCCGTGATGGTTGGCGACACAAGCTTGCCTGGAAGATTCTGTTTTTCAGCACAGGCTTGCTCTTCCTCCCCAACCTCTGCGGTAGGATCAGACTTCTCAGTCCCTGGACGCTGGGCTTGGCCAATAAAACGTGGGTGGATGAGGCCATGAGCAGAGCGAGCCCTGGTACCCCACCAGACAAGAAAAATGTGGGGAGACCTGACATGAGCCCACAGCCTGGAGCCAAGTTCAACTGAGCACAGACTAGGTCCGACCTATCCCAGCGGACCTGCTGATGAGTGAGCAAGAAACGGTTACTACCCTCTGCCACTGAGATTTTGTGGCGATTTGTCCCACAGTCATAGCTGACTGATACAGCTATGAATCTGGTAAAGACAGAGGGAAGATGGGAAGAGGGCAGCTAAAATCTGCAGAGTGTTTCTACGCCACAGGCTCTTACGAGGATACTCTTACTTTATCTTCTTAATAATGCCATGAGCCAGAAAGCGGTGGGGCAGGGCTCTGAACCCGTGTCTGGGTCCCCATAGTGCACGTGTTGATCCAGTACCCTGCACTATCCATAGGGCAGCCACTAGCTGCCTGTGGCTACTTAAATTTAATGAATTAAATTAGATAAAACTACCAATCAGTTATCCACTCACAGTAGCCACCTGTCAAGTGCTCGAAGGCCACGTGTGGCTGGTGGCTGCCGAATCAGAGCGCAGATACAGAACCTTCCCAGCACCCTGGGGAGTCCTGGGGGATGGTGCCGCGTGGGGATGGATTCAGGCCAGCCAATCTGACCCGCGGGAGCAGGCTCGCTGGCCACCTCAGGCTCAGCCACCAGTTTGCTCTGTGACTTGGGCATCAGTTTCCCCCCACCTCAGTCTTATCACCTGTACAACAGGTGACGAGGAAGATGGATGTTCTCGGGCCTTCTAGAACTTTGCTGCAGGACGCTGGGGCCATGCTGGCTGAACCCAGAGTCAGGGCAACTGTTCTGAGACATGACTGTGCTCAGGGATATAGAGGCCACATGTTCAAAATCTGGGCTGGAAATCCCAGATGCCAGGTGATGGAGACAGGGTGACCTGACGGGGTGCGTCATGGGGCCCTGAGCCAGCCTGAGCTCCCAGGGGTGAGGTGTGGGTTCAAGGTGGGTGGTTGGGAGGAAGCCCACACTCTGGCCCAGCCTCTCCGCCGGGATAGGGGCACATCCTCAAAGGCCAGTCTTGAGGCTGTGGGCAGCCCCTCCGTGGAACCCAGACGCTTTTGGGGGAAACCTCTGGCTGCATCCTAGATCCATCATGGCCTCATGGAGAGCTGTCCCCATTGTCCTCACAGTCTGTGATCACAGAGGCCCGGAGAGGGTTTGGGCACTGCCTGAGGGCACATAGCTGTGAGCAGCAGAGCCCATGCACAGCCAGCTGTCCGGGTCCCCAATCCCAACGTGCCCCTCCTTGCAGTGGTCCCACCCCGTGCCTGGGGGACTTCCTTCCACAGAGGGCCTCCCTCGGCCTGTGGACCTGGCTCTTAAATAAGCATTTAATTTGAGAGTGGTTTGAGATTTACTGAAACTTTGCAAGGATAATGTGGAGAGTCCTCGATTGTCCACATCATACAATAGCACGGTGCGTTTGTCACAACCAGGCACCAACGCCGACACGCTCTCGTGAACGGACGTCCACACTGTGCTCACATCCCTCAGTTTCCCTAATGTCCTTCTGTCCTGGGATCCCATCCAGGGCCCCACGTGCGTGTGGTCGCTGGATCTCCTTGGGCTCCTCTGGGCAGGATGGTCACTCGGATGCACCTTGTCTTTGGTGGCCGTGGCGGTGTGAGGAGTGCCGGTCAGGAGCTTGCAGACTGTCCTCGGCTGGGATCTGACTGATGTTTTTCTCGTGGTCAGACCAGGGCTGTGGGCTTTGGGATGAGGACCCCAGAAGGAAAGGCCTGTCTCACCCGTCATATCCAGGGTGCGACCTCTCACTGCTGATGTTGACCTTGATCCCTGGCTGAGGTCACGTTGGTCAGGTTATCAAGCATCCAGTCGCTGTTTCCCCCCTCCATCCTCTGCTTTTTGGAAGAACGTCATTGCGCAGCCCGCTCGGGGGTGGGGGTCATGCTGCACCTTCTCCAGGGGGGTGTCTGTAGACATTATTTGGGAGAGATTTGCCCCTTCTTCCCCATTTATTTGTTTTTTCAATAATTTATTGATGTTACTATGGAGTCATGGATATTTATTTCACACTTTGGGTTATAACCCCAATCTGGCCTGCTTTGGAGCTATTTCAGGTTTGGTACCAGATCAACCGCCACAACAAAGTGAACGTCACAGTAAAGCGAGTCACACACATTTTTGGTTTCCCAGTGCATATAAAAGTTGTGTCGACACTATACTATAGTCTATTAAGTGTGCGATATAGCATTGAGTCTAAAAAACCAAAGTACACGCCTTAATTTAAAAATGCTAACCATCACCTAAGACTTCAGCGAGCTGTAATCTTCTTGCTGGTGAAGGGTCTTGTAAAAAACGCCGTGTCTGTGACGCGCAGGGAAATGAGCTGTGCCTGTGCTATGCTCTCCATTTGGTTGTTCAGATTGTTCCAGCTTTGGCCACTTGGAGTTGTTTCAGTGGGCTCATTGTGTGTGCATGTACATGTGCGTGTGTGTGTGTGTGTGTGCCTGTCTGTGTGCGTGTGTGTATGTTCACAGCGTTTCCCTGCTCTCTGGCACTGAAAGGTGGTCCAGGCTCTCCGCAAACCCTCTGTCCCATCCCCACAGTTAGTCGGCCATTTCTCTAGAGCCCTGCTTTCCTTTCATGGGGGAAGATTCTTAGAAACCACAATCTGGGTGCTGGGTGTGCTCATTGCTATGGGGGTGTCTCTGCTCCTGGGCCGTCTCAACAGCCAGCCAGCAAATGTGCAGGTACACTAACCGTGTCCACACATGTCTGTACTTACTCCGTGTCTATATTAAGCTGAACAGATTGCATACAGATGGCTCCCACTCCAGCTGATGACCACATGGACCATTCCAGCCTGCCCTGTTGCCTCTCTGCACCCTCCCCCTCCAACAGCGAGACCCTGGCTCCCACGAGCCACCATCCATGTGCAGATTTGTTCAAGCCGGTAACATGTAAAGTGGTGTCAGGATTGTTGCCCATGCCCCCAAGAAACAATGTCACCAACCAGAGCACGCAGCCTTCACACACTCCCTGTCCAGTCAAAATGCCACTCTTCAAAGTCTCAGAGGTCAGTGTCTCGTCCCTTCCCCTCATGTGGCCCATTGGTAACAGGGGAACTGAGTGTTCCCCCTGTTCTCCCTCCCTTCCTCCCTCCCTTCCTCCTCCCTCCCCTCCTCCCTCCCCTCCTCCTCCTCATCACTCAGATGGGAAGTAGAGTTGCTGGTTTTCAAACTCAGGACCCTGGCCCCAAAGGCCCCTCCCAGTCACTCACCCTACCAGCTCTGGGTCCAAGCAGCTCGGGAGGAGCTGGTCCCACTGGGCCCCTCCTCTGAACTCACCCAGCCAGGGAGCATCTGCCCTGGCCCCCGGGAGCTCCATGTGGAGGCCCCAGCAGGGGATGTAACAGAAAACTGACAGTTCTAGGCCCGTCTCCTGCGCTCTGACTTCTCACCCATCGTCCTGGCTGGTTTGCTGGGGGCTGGACCCACCACTGGACAGTGAGGAGGCCAGAGAGCCAGCTGCTGGGCTTGTTCAGAGGCTGGGGGACTAGGGCCCGGCCCTGTCTGCCCCCCACCGCCCCTCCAGGTGAGTGGGGACGGCTCCTGCCAGGGTCTCCTCCCCGCACACAAGGGTCATCTGTAAACGTGGGTGGACAGAGCTGGGCAGACCCGACGGCCTCTGTGGATGGTGCATTGTCACACGGGGCGTCGGATGCTCGGCACTTTCATCTCACATCAGAAGAAACGCTTGTTCAGGGAGGGGCTGGAAGTACTGTGTGAGTGAGGGATGCCGGGTGGGAGCACCCCTCCTGTGGTCCCTCTGTGGCCCGGCTCCTCCCTCTCTCCCCTCCTCCTCCGCCCCGTGCTGGGTCTTCACCCTCACCTGCCTCTCAAATACTGTTCGCTCCCAGGACCCCCTCAAACTGGGACTCCCTCAGGGCAGCTTGTGTGTTGCCAGGGCCACGTCCCCCATAGCCCGAGGCCCCATCTTTATGTCCTTCCCAGCCCCTCACCCCCTCCCATCTTGCATCTCCAGCTGCGTATCCCCAGGCATCTCCAAGTCCACGCATGTGTCAGCTGAGTCCCCCTCCATAGTGCCCAGCCCCGCTCCTCTCCTCGTTTCCCTGAACTGCCAGTAACCCCTGGGGTCGCCCTTGCCCCCTGCCACCATCATGCCCTTGGTCCCAAGTCACCTGCTCAGCCCCCGCCAGCAGCCCTCCATCCCCAGATGCTCATCCTCGCACCCCCATGCTCCCCACCCCGCCCCCATGTGGCTGTGCGGCCTCAGCCAGGGGAGGGCAAAACCTTACCCCGCGGCTCTTCCGGGGGTGATGGCCCCGCCGCTGTCCTGGCCCCATCTATCCGCTCTGACTATGCAGGGTCTGCCGCCAGTGGGAGCTAAGAACACTCTGGAATACGTGGGTGTCTTCCCTCTTGGCCTCCGGGCACGTGAGTTGGTGTGAAAGGATGCCCGGAGCCCGGAGGGCAGCCTGATTTGAGGGACCCTGGTGGGTGGCCTGGGACAGAGCCCCCAAAGAGAACAGACCCAGGAAGCAGCCCCCTCTGCGCCCTGTGCCCCCTCAGTCTGCGAGGAAGAAATGACACTTGCTGTAACATTAACGCATCTGCCTCAGGCCCGGTCCCAGCTCTGCCCTTGATGGTGGCAGCAGGAAGGCCTGAGGGAGGAACGCGCTTTTCTGACAACGCAGTTCTTGGGCGCGTCCCCCTGGGGGTTCCCCTGCCGAAGGGTGGAGGTCTGGACCACTGCCCAGGAGGGTGCGAGGTGCCCACGTGCTGCCAGTCCCTCTGCTGTACTGGAGGACCCGGCAAGACAGTGGGGACGGCCCTGAGTCCTGGGCGGTGTGAGAGACCCTCCCGCCAGGGAGCCCGAGCTCAGCCCCCGCTCTGCCAGGGACCGACCACAGGGTATGGGTGAGTTACCATCCCTCCCTGGGCCTCATGGGGCCCACGACGGTCAGCAGATGCCGGGGATGTTCTGCAGACAGGCCCTACAAATAGGGGTCTCACTGCGGTCAGCCAGAAGTCTGCATCCTGCCTGGAGTGAGCTCGGCGGTGGAATGAAGGAGGAGCAGTGGCCTGGGGCCTTATCTGCCATTTCTTGTCCGCTCGCCCCTTCCTCCAGGAAGCCTTCCTGGGCCCTCCCTGGTTGTCTGGGCTGCCTGCAGTCTCCCACCGCTGCGCACAGGCACCAAGCTGGCTCGAGGGCCTGCATAGACGGTCCATCCCCAGTGCCCGGCACAGGGCCTGCCACTCGTCTGCTCAGTGAACCAGCGACCTTCCATGGGTTGTTGGGCAGCCGTCACATCCATACCATGCGCAGAGCGCGGCTGACCGCACCTTCAGACACAGACACACGGCTCCCTCCCTTGGGCCCTGTAAACTGCACATTGGGGCTCGGGTGGCTGTCTTCCCGTGAGTCTGCTCCCTCTTGGGGGCGGAGAGTCTCAGGGCCTTTGTCACCACCCGTGGTCAAGTTTGAGGCAGGAAAGGGCTCACTTGAACCATCGGTGACTTAGCCTGTCGTGACCAGGCCCTGGGTCAAAGGTGGCCCAGGAGCTGGGGGGAAGGGGAAGCCAAGGCCTCGCAGGGGTCAGACAGGTCCCTGGATGGTGATGCCCTAGGGCAGAGCTTTGCGGGGAATTCCCACTAGCAGGCAGTGTCCACGCCCCGGCCATCCTGGCGGGGGAGGCAGAAGCCCCAGCGAGGGCCATGAGCAGGATTCAGTCTGCTGTCTTATCTTCCCGTCAGAGGCCGGCAGGGCATGGGGGCACTTTCCCTGGCTGTTGGGAGGAGGGATGGGGAAAGGAGTGTGAGCCGCTCACATGCACCTCAGGCAGTGCGCCCCCGCCCCTGGGGTGAAGACCACCAAAGACAGCAGTGTGGCCTGTGGGCTGGGAATGGCTTTTACGTTTTTAAAGGATTGTAAAAGAAGGAGGAGATGTGACAAAGACCACATGTGGCCCGCAAAGCCTACAAGATTTACTCTTTGGTATTTTACAGGAAAAGTTTGGGAGCCCTGGGAGGGAGGCAGGGACTGAGCCCTCGGGCCTCGCAGAGGGGCCTCGGGTGGTGGCCAGGAGCCCTGCAGCTGTACTCCCCGCCTGGACAGCCCTGCCCCAGGCCCTGGTCGCAGCTTCTGTTCTGAGGGCTCCTCCCTGCACAGCCTCTCCCCCTACACTCAGGCCATGGAGCTGGTGTTCCTCCCTGGGGCCGCAGTTTCTTCATGTGCTTGGTTACTGGGCCGGACTTGCCCCCTCTAAGGGCCTTTATGACCCCAAATGACCTCATTCCCCAATCCCCCAAAGCTCAGGGACCTCCCCGAACTTCATTAACCCGTGGGACCCAGCTTTGGCACCAGGCCTGTGACACCTGGCCTGTGACATCTGGACCCTTTGCCACATCAACCCCATCACTGTTTTGGTGAACTGAGCAGTCTGCTCCGGTCATCACCCAGGCAAAGGCAGAGACGGGGCCCCGCACCCACCTCTGGTGCCACAGATCTCAAGGGTGGGTGGAGACAGGTGCAGGTCCTCTGCTCTTCCTCCCGCCTGACTCGCCTTCCCTGCGTCCGTCCATGAGCTCGGCCGACGGGCTGTGGTGGAAGTGCAGCGCTGGCAGGGAGTGTGGAGCAGCAGCCCTCCGAAGGCCCCTCGGATGCTTGCTACCGGAGACTGAGCTGCGTGGACGGAGGCTGACCACCCTGAGACCTCTGTGCAGGGGCCCTGGCTGGATGGTCCTGCCACAGTCCCAGCTAGCCCAGACTCCAAGCTGTCCCTGCCAAGGTGCCCACCATGGGAGGGACGCCACCTTGGGCCTTCTAGATCAGCCCATCCACCTTCTGACCACCGAGAGTGACCTGCGTCCATTCCATGTGGCACTGAAGCCTCGCTCCATGTGTCGTGCTGTGCTTCTGACCCATGGGATGGGGAAGTGCAATGACGCGGGGTGGGGGAGGCACTAAGTTTCGGAGTGTTTGTTACACAGCTGCAGGGAACTCTACCTGCGCCTGCCCACCGCCAGCTCTCCTTCCTTGCCTGTGGAGGCAGGGGACATGACATGTGGAGCGGACAAGGTAGGCTCACCCTGACCCCAGCACTGACGTGAGACTGGAACCACGTGGCGGGGAGTGCTAATGCTGTTGCTGCTTCAGCAGTGGCTCCGAAGCGCTGATTTCCAGCAGGTGGAAAGATGTTTGGCAGCATCGCTCGAGGGCCGCGAAGATTTCCCCTGCTGAGACAGCCCCCTGCCCCCTGCTCGGGGAGCACGCTGTCATAATCCAGTCCCATGGCTCTGCCAGGAGCTCAGGCCTTTCCAGCCTCCCTGTGAGGATGGAGCTGTGTCCTCCCTGGCCCCTGGAGGGGGCACCCCAGGGGGCTGTGTCATTGTCCTCTGTGAGAGGGGCTGAAGCGCCACACGTGGGGCGCTGGCTGGGTTTGCTGGGCCTGGAGGGGATGTGGGGCGGGGTTGCCGCATGAGCGGCAGGCCTGGGAAAGCGCTTTGTAAAGTGAGCTGGCGACGTCAGGCATCATCGTTAACAGAGGCGGCGGAGCCCGGAGTGATGACTTTGCCAGGACGGACCTGAGCGCAGCCCCAGGCTGGCCAGAGAGGCCTGAGAGTCCGGGGGCGGACAGGGAGGCTGCTGGACAACCAACTTCTGCTTCCCCGACAGGACGTGCCCCGCACACCTGTGGCACAGAGGCCAGCAGCAGCAGGACTGCGTCCCTGCACCGGGCCTCCGGGCCACCCGGGACGAGAAGGGAGGCTCGGGGCCTGGTAGGGCCAGAGGTGCTCAGCCTGAGGGCCAGAGTCCTGGGTTCCAGGCTCGTCTGGGCCAGTCTTGCTTGATTTACTGAGTGACCTTCTGGCCTCGACTCTGGGTGGGACATCCTCCCGACGCCTTGTGCACCCGTAGTGTCCCCTAGAATTCATGTCCACCTGGAACCTGTGAGTATGTCGTTATTTGCAAATAGGGTCTGTGCAGATGTGACCAAGTTAAGATGAGGTCGTGCTGGAGCAGGGTGGGCCCCGAGCCAAGGCAACTGGTGTCCTTCTAAGAGGAGGGGAGGCTGTGAGAGACGAAGCCAGAGGCTGGCCAGGAGCCAGGGCTCCCCAAATACTGCCGGCCTCCAGGAGCTGGAGGAGACACAAGGAAGGACCCTCCCCTAGAGCCCCCAGAGGAGGTGTGGCCCGGTGACCCCGGACTCAGATCTGTAGCCTCCACAACCGGGAGAGCATAAATGCAGGTGAAACAACTAGACTACAAAACAAAGAGGAACGGGCAGGGCTGGGGGTTTGCAGACCCCACCGCAAGGGAGCCACAGGGCTGCTTCTTGGGCGTCTAAGGTCATATGGTGACACGTGACGGGTGAGCAAGAGGCTGGGTCCTGTTTTCCAGGACTGTTCCCCCCCGCCCCTCCAGTTTATCTGCTGAAGGTTCTCACCCGCCACAGCCCCTGTGTGAAGGCTCCAGGGCCCGATGGCTGTTGTCTACCGACTGCCCCATCCCTGCTCAGAAACCCAGATGCTCCATCATCACGGTCAGGACGGAAATCCTGGCGGCCGGCTGGAGAGGGAGACTCATAAAACGGAGCTGACGGGACCAAGAAACACACCGAATCCCCCGGAATGGCATCCAAGGGGGCGAGGCGGGACGGATGGCCTGACCCAGGGGACTCAACCCTGAGGCAGCAGCCAGGCCTGGGGCCCTGAGCAGACGGAAGCAGGACGAGTTTAGATCCCGGGAGCCGTTGATGGGCCTGCAGCCTCCGCCATGTGTCAGGGACCATTGGAGGGACACCCGAAGGGCAGTGGAGCCTTGAAACCTGGTGACGTGTCCACATTAGAGAAGGTGGGCTGCCATTGAGGGCTTTGGGGGCCTCCGGGCTTGTTGTCTCCCGGCAAATTGAGTTGGTTTTCGTGGTCTTAGGACTCATTTGGGACTTGTGCACTCCCAGCTCGCTCTGCCTGCAGGAGAATCCCCAGAACCAGTCGCTTCCCCCAGCTGAGCGAGCCTAGCCTCCGTGAGCATCCTGGGGCTGCCGCAACGAAGCTCCACAAACTAAGCAACTCAGAAATTTATCTTCCTGGGGTTCTGGAGACCTGAAGTCCAAAATCCAGGCCTCGTAGGGCCGCGCTCCCCCCAGAGGCTCCAGGGGAGGGTCCTTCCTGCCTCTTCCAGCTCTGGGGGCTCCTGGCATCCCTTGGCTTGTGGCCGTGTCTCTCCATCTCTGCCTCCGTCGTCACGTGGCCTCTCCTCTGTGTATCTCACATCTCCCTCTGCTCCTCTCTCAGGACACCTGTCACTGGAATGAGGGCCCACACAATCCAGGATGATCTTATCTCAAGGTCTGTACCTTAGCTATATCTGCAAAGACCCTTCTTCCAAATAACGTCACAATCTGAGGTTCCAGGGGCCACAAATCAACCCACTACCCGCTCCTGAACAGGTCTACCCTTCCCGGCTCTGGGAGCTGTGCCCACGCTAGATTTTCACACTGCCTTGCTAGTGACTTGGTGAAGAGGTGTCCCCACCAGCAGGCTGTCACTCCCTTTGGCACTTTTATTTACTACAATACCCTCAGAATTATCTCAAAGCCTGCCTCCAAGGGGTCCGAGGTGAGATGTGATGAACTGAGCTGACTCCTTCCTTCCCTTCTCCCCAGGGAGCAGGTTGTATACAGGTGATATTTTCAAACTCCACTAGCCCAATTTAGACACTGACTTACGTCCGGGTCTCGTCTCCCCCAGGCTGCATGGTTCCAGCCTCTGACACTTCTGTCCTCAGGAGCATCCCCAGAGACGCTGGCAGGGCGGGGGTCGCGCCTCCCCCATAACTAGGTTGAGTTTCCATTGATATAAACCACTTGGAAATATATTGCCACACTCGTGGGTATTCAAAGGCTTTGACGCAGGAACCCAAGCCACAGAAATGAAAACCAAGGAGAGCAACCAAAGTGCATAGACATGAACGCATGAGGCTGTCCACTGCAGTGTTCTTTACAAGGGCCAGTCTCAGAACAACTGAAGGTGCACAGCTGGGCAAGGCTGAGGCGAGTCCTGGCAAGGCTCTTCAGGGATGTGTCACGCAGCCAGCAAAATCTTATCCACAAGACTTTTCACGTCCTGGCAGGAGAGCTGACAATGGATGCCGTGTGAAACGCACGTGCAGCACGATCGCACCCACGCAGTGTGCAGGTAATCAATGGGCACCGTGGCAGGCAACCGAAGTTTGGTCCAGCATTGGGAAAGATAGCTGCAAAGTCTCAGAGTCTCTAGTTTGTTAGGGAAAGGGAGCGATGTTTGTACCACAGAGTGAAACTTCATAAGCGTCCTGCCTCCCTCCCCCTACACACACTCACACACTGAAACCACCTCCATGGTCACCGGCCGCTCCAACATCACACACTCTCCCACACTCTGTGTGGGTCGACTCTCAGCCTCTTTGTTCGTTTTGATCCTCCTCATCATCTTTAGCAACAGACAAACCTCCCTGGCCTGTGTCTGCTGGAGGAATAGAAGCTCCTTTCTTTTGGAAGGCGGGACCCCGTGTGAAACTACGTTTCCCTGACATCTCTCTCTGTGTCTGTCCCCATCTCCATCTCCATCAGGTGGGAAGGAAACGTCCCCAACTTTTAACCATCCCTGTGAGTCATCCATGGACCCCTCTTGCATGACCAGCGAGTCCAGAGCCCCTTCTCAGCCGGCCCTGCCTGCAGGACCCCGGGACCTGGTCTCTGACCTGGGTTGGCCCTGAGTGGACTGTGGACTCCAGGACGCCCGTGTTGCCCACGAAGCACAGAGTGCGGCTGGGGGTGTGATGTTGGCCCAGCTGGAGTCCTTCCACAGAGGCTCACAGCCAAGTCACCAACAGGCAGCGGCCTGGGCCGTGACGACAGCTTGCACTGGGGAGGCTTCACTTGCTGGGAGCACAGCGCAGTGGCTCTGAGGGGGTGGGAAGGGCTGCAGGCTGGGAGGCAGGACCCCTGGGTCTCATGTTCCCCGAGTGAAGGGACAACCCAGGGGCCTTGGTCTTCTCAACTGCGGGATGGGGTAATAATAGCCTCCTCAGAGGTCACTGATGTCAATCCTCTGTGGAAAGACCTTTGCAAACCATGAAGTGATGGTCCTGGGCAGCTGATACTGGAGGGGATTTCGCCATGCTCCCTGACACCCCTCCCTCCAATGAGCCCCTTCTCGACTCATGCGTTTGGGCTTCAGTGAGAAGGCCTTGCTTCACTCGCTTCAGCGGTGCTTTCCCACTGCCCCCCATGACAGCACGCGCCTGGTGGCTGCACACAAAGGGTTTGCTCTATCAACGGCCCCCAGCCCAGCCTCGGATTCAGAACCAGATCTGCTCACGGCTGGTGCCAGCTCCGAGGCTGGTGCCCCAGCGTGGAGGTGCCCATACAGCCAAGAGCGCCGGTAGGGGGATGGGCACAGAGCATGCGCTGAGGGCCGCATTGAGGGTTCCCACGGGTGTTTCCAGGCCCCAGGCGCTTCCGCCAGCTCCTCACACAGACGGCATCATCCTCCTGCAATAAGCCACAGCATTCTTGGACACCGCACTGAAACCCGACCCACTTAATACCTAATGGGACGGCGCACTTGGAATGCTGTTTCCTATGAGTCATTTTCCATCCTCCATCCGTCAAAAAATGCAATTTTGTTTATTTCTGAAAGATTCTCTCAGTGGCTTTACTGATGACAACTAGAAACACACAGGAAGGGGTGGCAAGAGTCCTCTGTCCACTGTGCCTGTTCTCAGGACCGCAAGGAGAGCCGTCTGCTGAAGGAGACTCTGGAGCTCCAAAGGCCCAGGCCAAGGGGGAGGGCCCACCACCCAAGGGCCAGGGAGAGACCCAGCTCTTCTCTCAGTGCAGCACCTAGGGTATGCTGCCTCAGTCTTCCATGAACAAAGAAGGGACAGTCCCCAAAGCCTGTGTCCTAAGGTACCAGGAGACACGGCTGTCTCCACAGAGGAGAATATGAATGATGATGATAGTGATGGTGATGGTGATGACGATGAGGATGATGGTGATAACGACGATGATGGTGATGGTTATGTTGTTGATGGTGATAATGATGATGATGATGGTGATGATGGTGGTGATGATGATGATGATGGTGGTGATGATGACGACGGTAATTATGGTGATGATGGCGGTGATGGTGATGATGATGAGGATGATGATGATAATGATGGTGATATGACAACGGTGGTAATGGTGATGCTGGTGATGGTGATGATGATGATGGTGGTGGTGATTATGGTGATGGTGATATGATGATGGTGATGATGGTAATTGGGATGATGATAAATGATGATGGTGATGTGATGGTAGGGACGATGGTGATGATGATGGTGATGATGATGGTGATGGTGGTGATGGTGGTGATAATTGTGATGAGGATGCTGCTGCTGCTGCTGGTGGCAATGGTGCTGTTGCTGCAGCTGCCCAATGTGTAATAAGCACTTACTGGGCGCCAGGTGTTTCCTCAGACACACTCTCTTGCTCAGTCTGTGTTTGCAGTGTAAGGAATGCTGCTCACTTTTCGTGGATGAGGCTCAGGGAAGTGAAAGGGTGGGCCTGAGGTCATAGGGCAGCGAACAGGTGGCGTGAGAGTGTGGCCGGTCGGCTGCCTCTCAGTGGGCTGCCTTCGTGCAGGCAGCTTTGGGAGTGGAGGTCGGGGGGGGTCAGGAGAAGGACGGGGCCCTCTCCTGGGGGCACAAGTCCCTCCTCCCCCATCCCAGCTGGGCATGGGGTGCTAGCTGTGCCTCCATCTCTGGGAGCAGCAAGCCAGGTGGGAGGATCTTCCCCGCCCCACTCCCCATCACGGGGAAGTCCGTGGGAACCATGGAAATGCAGACTGAAGCGAGGAGACATCATTTTGGCTTGATTTTTGCTCAAACATGGGAACCACTGGTGACATGCAGTGGCAGTGAGAGAGTGGGGACGCAGCCCTCTGGGCTCTGCGGTGGTCCCCTGGTGAGCCCAGCTTTTCGGGAGGCTTGGAGTAGCATGAGCATTCTACACAGTGCCGCTGCGGCCCAGCAGTCCTCGTCTGCAGGATCCCTACTGATCCTACGGAAACGCCAGCAAGAGCATTCACACTTCTGTGCACAAAGGCTGCTCGCAGCTGACAGCTTGTGAAGGCAAGAAACGGAAGTGACCCAAACGCTGGTCATCAAGGGATTCGATGAACAAATTATCAGGTGGCCCCACAGTGAAAAGCTCCTGATATTGTGTCATGGGCTGGCCCACTACAGGCTGCCGTGGGAAGCGTCCTCTGGTGGAGTGAGTGAGGCAGGCTTTCAGATCCCATTAATAAAGACGCTATAACTCCGTCCAGCCATCATGGCATAGAAAGTTCCAGAAGGTGACACACCAGTGCTCACAGTGCCTCTCTCACAGAAGGAGGGGCTGGGTCTCCCTTGGATGCCAGTCCGTTTGGGCAGGAGCTGTCACATCTGTGTCTTCATGTTCTTAGCCCCGAGCACCGCGTCTGGCAGGGGCGAGTGTGGGTGAATGTGCGGAATGGACGAGCTGAGCTTAGCAGGAGCAAAGCGAATCGCTGAGCACACGAAAGCAGGCACAGAGCTTCTAGCCTCAGGTCTTGATCCACTTGCTGGCCTCCAGCCTCAGTTTACCCCTCCATAACACAGGGTGTGAAAAGCCCCTGCTTTGTGGGTTTGCTGTGAGGGACAGAGCCAGAGGGTGGGTATGCAGGGCGGAGCCTTGGGCTCTGTAGATGGTGCGGCCGTCCCCCTTTCTCCCTGGTTTTGCCAACTCTTCTTAATTAGGGGGTGAGGGAAGAAATTATGGTTGAAAAAAGACAGAGAACATCCACAGTGAAAACAAAGGCCCAAGGACCTTCCCCCAGGCCGGGCCTCGTCCCGCACCCTCCCTGAAGCCAGAGAGAGATTCCTAAGCAGAAACGTCAGCCCCTCCCCACCTCCCGCCCCGCTTCCCCCAGCAGAGGAATGGGGCAGCGAGGCAATTCAGAGAGAACCAGAGAGGCTCCAGGTAGGGACACTGCATCCCGCACCAGGGGACGGCAAGTGGGACCTTGGTCACGGTCTTGAAGGACGTGATGGCCGAGGCCAGCCTGGGTGTTGGGGGAGGGAGCAGCCGGCCTCCTGGTGGGCTCCATCCTTGGGCAGGTGGTGGACGAGTCTGGAACTTGGGGTCTGGGTGATTGCCTGCTCCAGTTTGCCCACGATGAGGGGGTTCCTGGGATGTGGGATTTTTGGTGTTAAACCCGGGAAGGTGGGTCACCTGGAGCCAGGGTCCACGTGTGTGTTCCCTTCGGGCATCTCACACCCTCTGGAGGCTGTCTGTTGGCTGAAGGGTCGGGATCAGACCACAGATGGCTCGTCCCACCTCTGTGGTTGGCCTGGCTGCCTGGGATCCTGAGCCAGGAGGACCCTCGGCCTCCAGCTCAGGCCCAGCTGCTCCTGAGGGTCTGTGCAGCCCCTGGTCCCCTGGAGGAAGCAGTGACCCCACTGGACAAGCTATGGCCCCATGAGAGATGGATATGGAGCCCCCAAACCAGGCAGGTCAGCATGAGCCAGGGAGTCACTGGGTGGGGGGCGGTGACGCAGGTGCCACTCCCAGGGCGGGAAGAGCTGGGGGGTGCGACCTCAGATGTGGAGCCAGGGTACTCACACCCACGAAGGTGGCCGCTAAGATACCTTCTGGTTCTAGAGTTATTTCCACACTCTTCTCAGGAAAACCCGGAAGCAGCATTGTTGACTGGACAGTGTAGGTTTGTAGGAGGCACGAGGAGGCCTCAGGGGACATCATCTCAGTGTCTCAGAAGGTCCGGCGAGCTCTCAGCTCTTGTGTGCTCCTCACTCAGTCTGCCAGCACAGGGTCTGGGGTTGCCAGCCAGCACTCCCAGCCCCGCCCACAGCTGTGCCTGCTGCATTTCTCCTGTCGCCCGCCTCGCGTTGACCTTGCATAGTAGTTCCCAGGTCCTGGCTGCCACGGGGGTCCGGTGATGTGGCCCATTAGTCTGCATCTGGCCCATCTCCTAGGGCTTGGAATTGCCTGATCAGTTTATAAGTGGACCAGCTACAGAACTTTGAAAGGAAAATGGCCCCCATAATCCAAAATAACAGCCCCTCCCGGGACGTGGTCACAGCCAGTCTTCTTCTCGGAGGTGTCATCTCTTTGTGGAGACGGATCGGGGTTTTCCTCCAGCTCACGAACACGGGCGGGGCCGGGGGAGGGGTGGGCCCGCCCCGCCCCACCCCGCCCCGCCCCGCCCAGAGCAGCTGACAGAGTCGGTCTGGAGGGCTGCCTGGGGGAGGCTCTCCTGGGCCAGAGGAAGGGAAGCAGGGCTGGCATGGGAGGACAGGGCGGAATGTGGACCCCCACCTCAACCACCCGGGCACCTGCTTCGAGGGAACTGCTGTGTGGATGGTGTTTATGGGGGGGAGAGGCTTGAGCTCAGGCTGGTGCCCCTCACTCAGCTGCTCCGAGCAGCCCGGCCCACGCCTCTGGTCAGCCTGTAAAGGGCTGGGCCCGGGGCAGGAGCTGAATGCATGCTGGCTGAAGGGAAGAAAGAAAGGAAAGAAAACAAGAGATCCCAGGTGTGGTCCACGAGGAATGGGGCCCTCGGAGGCAAACCGTGGCCCCCAAATCTCTGGGGCCAGAGTCCCCTTCACAGCCCCTACAGAGCCGTCCCTGCAACAGGCACCTGGGGTCTCATCCCCTTGGCCCCGGTCAAGGGTGCCAAGCCTGGTTGCGGGGGTGACGTCCAAACGACCCTTCGAGTGGGCTCTGACTCTTTGGAGACCTGGGCCCAGCTGGCCTCCCAGGGCATGGAGAGGACACAGGGACAGACCAAGCTCAGCCCCTGGCCCACCCGGAACTTGGAGCTGCAGCCCACCCCTGACAGCGCCCCACGCCCCACGTGCCAGATCCGCTTCTGACGGCCAGGCCTTCCACATGGGAAAGTGAAAGCTGATCTGGATTGGAAATCCCTAAATTCTTTGAATTCCCTCCTTCCAGCAGAACTCCTAGTTCTTTTGCCAAAACAAAGAGTGGAAGGGAGGGCATGACCTCCGTTGTCACCTTGCCTGGCAGCCTTCGCACCCACCACCTCGCTCACCTCGGGGCGTGGGCCGTGCCTGTCGGTTCCCACTGTGACGGGAGCCAGAGCTCGGGCACAGTCCTCCGCTGGACTGGACGCTTTCTTTTGTAGTTTAAAGATTACCAAAGTCACACTCGCTCAGCGTGAGACAGTCACACGTACGGAAAAGGATGTTTCTCTCCTACCCAACGGAAGCGTTGTCAACAGTCCAGGGCTTCTTATTATTACTTTAGTTTGTATAATTTTCGAAACCTCAAATACATGCTGATTACGAAAGGACTCTGTGCCTGTGAGAACGGGTCAGGAGGGAACGGGTCTGGCCTGGGTCGTGACAGCTGTGTCGTGAGCTGAGCCTGGTGGCCCCAGGCTGTCCAGGAGAGGCACAGGAAGGAAGCCCCACCTGCGTGGCCCCAGGGAATCCCAGGGAAAGAGCTCACAGGGAGAAGAGCCCCAGGACCTGCAGGAGCTGAGCAGTCCTGTGGTTTTAACTTTTTAAATTTCTCTGGTTTGTTGTTTTTTATTGAGATACGATTCACATACCATCAAATTCTCCCTTTCGAAGTGCCCAATTTAGTGGTTTTTGGTATATTCACCATGTTGTGCAACCATCACCACTATTGAATTCCAGAACTTTTTCGTCATCCAGAAAGAAACTCCATTCCCACTAGCAGTCACGCCCCCACCCCTCCCTCAGCGTGGCCCCCACTGCCCTGCCTTCTGTCTCTGTGGATTTGCTGACTCTGACGTTTCCTGTAGATGGGGTCATAGAACTTGCGATCCTTTGGGACTGGCTCCTGCCCCTTGGCCTGATGTTTTCCGGGTCCATCCCCGCTGTGGCCTGTGTCAGTGCCTCACTCCTTTTTATGGCCGTCAGCTTCCATGACGTGGCTGGGCCGTGCTGAGTCCGTCATCAGTGGATGGCCGTGGGGCTGTCTCTGCCCTCTGGCTGTGATGTGTTTTGGAGATCCCGGGTAAGCTCTGGACCCTTCCTGGCCTCGGGTGGGCTCCCATTTTGCACCCCAGGAAATTTTAAGCCCAAATGTTGTCCAAGAACTTCTTCCTTGACTCCCCCAGGGACAGCTGAGAGAGCAACGTTTTCAACCAAGTCCCAGCCAGCGCCACCGGCCTTCTTGGCTTGTCCATTGCTCAGTTGGGCACCTCATCCCGGGACACGTGAACTGGAGTCCCTGACATTAGCCTCTGAGCAGAAGACCCTCTGAGGGATGTGGGACAGGCGCCACTGTGTCCCTCCGTTAGAGTACCCTCGTTCGCTCTTCTGACCTGGCCCTGTGCAGCCTGGGGACTCTGTCTCCTGCGCCCTGGCGGCCTCCACTGCCCGCTCTGCCCCAGTGCTGCAGCACAGAGGCTCCGCGAGGAGGCCTCCCACTGAGCTGCGACCAGCGATTAGTGGAAGGAGCTGAATCACATCGCATTCATCCTCCCTTCTTGTCTGCCAGCTGTCTCCACATCTGGGCCAATGCCGACCCACACCTTGACCCTGGTGGCATCTCTATGAGTTCTCAAGAGATGAGGAAGAAGAGCCCAGCAGAGTGGAGCCCTGGGAAGCCCCTTCACCATCCTGTCCACAGCCACTCCCCACCCAGGTGAGGACAGTGGTGATGTGCCACTCCCCAGCTCCTGAACCTTCAACGGCTCCCTATTACTGACAGCCAAGATGAACACACAGACCCCTGGACCCCCTGCCAGAGTTTCTGGTCAGGGAATCAAGGGCAAGACTCAGGAACTCACATTTTAACAAAAACCACAGGAAATATGGAGGTGGGTAGTCTCTGAGCTTCCCTTGAAGGACTCCGGCTACAGGCGCGAGTAGGTACCCTGTGCTGTGGCAGCGACGGCCACGTCAAGTCGCCTGACCCCCCGTCAACTGTGTCTGCCTCTGCTCCCTCTCTGCCCCCACTGGCCAAGCTGCACTCCATCCGCCCCCGGGGGCTCCGTCCACTTTTGGGAAACTTAACTCTCCTCCACTCGTCTCTGTTCCAGTCAAATGCACATGCACTCGCTCTTGCTGGAAGCAGACCGCCCGTGGCGGGGACTGCAGCGTCGCTCACGACCCTTACCCCTGCACTTGGCGATGGTGCTTGTCTCGGTTCCCCCCTACCCCCGACTCTCCAGCATTCCATCTGATGCGTGTTTGTTTCTCTCATGTGGTGCCTGCCCGTGGTGGTTGTCGTAAAAGTAACAGCGCCCAGCGTGGATGGAGTGTGGTGCAATTGCTGCCCATATTCTCCTAGAACTTCTCATGGGCATCTGCCTGCAGAGGAAGACTCTCTCTCCCAGTTTCCCTAGCAACCTGATGTGGCGTGTGCCTAGTGTGTGGAAGTGACGTGTGCAACAGTGGGTGGTGTCCTCCTCAGCCTGCATCCTAGCTTTTGAGGAGTGGGGAAGAGCTGTGATGGCAGGAGCTGAGGCAGTTATCTTACACCATGAGGTAAAGCCAGAGGTTGAAGAAATAAGAGCATCAGGGAGGACCAGCGCCCTGGACACCTTGGAGATGTGGTGTCAGTCCTGGGCTGCATCTGCTCAGACTCCTCAGCAGAACAAGTCAACTGCTACTGCTGTGTTGGGGCCACGGCGACTTTTATTTCAGCAGCAGAACATTTCCATCAACTGACGTGGCCAGGCCCTTGGGTGAGGGCTCGAGTTACATTTTCTCAGGGGCTGTGAAGAAGGCACGAGTATTGTTCTCATTTCACAGGTAAGGAAGCAGAGGTTCAAGAGATTACATGGCTTAGCCAACGCCAAATGGTCAGTGGCAGGGTGAGCATTTCAGTCTTCTAAAAACATTTAGAAGAATCTTTAAGATCAGAATATGTGTCCGGACAGAAAGGGGCCCCCTTCCTTCAGTGTACGGCTCACTCATTGTCCCAAGTGAGAAGCAGCAGGTACCAAGCCCTCGGGATGCGGCGCTGTGTGTCCCCTCAGCGCCCCTCCCTCCGGCGGGACCTCCGTCCCTCCCGGCTTCGCAGACCGCAGCTCCGTCCACCTCTTCTTGACTCCGGGATGTGCAGGCCCCCCGTGCAGGGCCCCTTCGTGTCTGGGAGATGCATCCCGGTGTGTCTACACCACTGTGAACACCCTCACGGTGGATGCCCTGTTCTGCTGTTGACGGCATGTGGGCAGCTGGGTTGGGGCCATGATGAACTGTCATGGGCACCCGATGCTGAGGGGTCTTCTAAATGGCCGTTCCAAACTACGCTCCCATGGTCCTGCGGGCAGCCCCAGCTGTGTCCAGAAGGAGAACTGTGAACCCAGGCCGGACCACAGAGCCGCATCCTCCTTGTTGGTCTTCAGAACATGTGCAAGGAGCGAAGGAAGACCACAAGGACAGAGAGGAGGAAGGAAGGGGCGGGCTTGGGGTGATTGCTCAGCCCCTGAGTCATGCTCGCTCTGCCTGGTGACCACAGAGCCAAATGTCAGGGCAGCCCCCTCCCACGCCAGCCACCCTGTTTAGATGACGGCCTAGAGAGTGGCCCCAGCTGGCCCTGTGGACATCAGATGTGATCAGCAGCTCCCACAAAGGCCTGATCCTGCCTCGAGGGGCTGGGAGTGCCTGACCCAGCCAGGCCTTGGCGACCCTGGGAAAGCTAGAGGGAGGGAAACTGCCTGATCGCCTGGGGCAGGAGGAAGGGCCCCACTGGGACCACCGACAGCTCCCGTGACCTCCAGCTCAGCCCCGGCTGGATGCTTCCTGGCACCCCATTCTCCCCACTCTCTCCTAGTGGATGGAATCCCCGTGTTGTCCAGAGGTCAAACCTCCATTCGGCTGAGTGCTCTGGGACAGGCTCACTGCCACTGGGGGCAAATCTGGATGGTGCCAGGCCAGGCCTGCTTTGAGAAGGGGCAGGTCATCCAGATTGCCCCGTGAGCAGCTGACTGGGGGCAGACCCAGTCAGAATGATCCTGTTCTCCGTGAATGAACCCTGAGAATCTTGGACCGTCTGCCGGAACAGATAGCCTCGCTGTCTAGGCCCCCAGCAATGGGGCTGCCCGCTGTCCCCCAGATATAGTACCCATGTCTCTGTGATGTGGTGGCTACAGCTGGGACTCTGGGGCCCTCGCGCCAGTGACAAGGGTAATCCCATTCTTGGGTGCAGAGTGACATTATCCTGGAGACCCCACAGGGAGGACGCTGGGGATGGAGGAGAGCTGGCAGCTGGAGGGGTGCGGCCCGGTAGCTTCTGGTGATTTCTGACTGTCCCGCCCCGTCACCTCCTCCTGAGTGGTCACATTGAATCTGATCAATCCCATTGGCCAATTCCAGCCTGCTCATGAGTGACAGTCAGGGCAGTGGTGACGGCACACCGTGTGAGCTGCGGGAGACCCGCCCCTCCTGAAGGCTTCGGGATGACTTGGGGGCAGGTGCAGTGGAGAGGCCATGGGGTTGGGCCTGGACACAACACACCCACAGGGCTGGGCTTCTCCGACCATTCCTGCCCCCACCGGCCGTGAGCCCACCTGATCTGGGGCCCCAGGCTCAGGCGGGCCGCTGGGAGCCTGGTATTTGGGTCCAGTCTCCTGGCACAGCGCCGATCCGCACAAGCTCTGCACCGTCGTCTGTGCCGGATCTTCGGATCTTCACCGGTGAAGGAGGGATGCTCCGACCTGCCTTTGACTGACCTCTCTGACTTCTAATCACCAAATACAGGAAACTGTGGCTCTGGACAGAGGCTGTGACCCCGGCCTCTTCTTGAGGCTCATGTCCCGGTCTGGGAGGTGCAGCCCCGTCAAGCAGCTCCAGGCGGCTCGCCTCCACTTTGGGGCCCCTTGTAGGGGAGTCCCGGCACCCTCTCTGGTGGGTTCTAGGACTCTCTGAGCAGGCTCTCAGCCCCCAGACAGCCATCGTGGGCTGCGCCTGGTGTCCCATCTACTTGAGCCCATCTGCCGGGGAGGAAATGAGCGCAGTGGAGCCACACTGGGGCCAGTGGTTTCATCAGCAGTCCCACCACCTGAGGCTGCGGCTTGTGCTGAGCAGGGGCAGCCGGCAGTGAGGAGGGCTGGGAAGGCAGCTGAGCCCTCAGCGGCAAGAGTCGGGCTCGCCCGACACAGGAGGGAGCGGGGAGGTGAGGGAGGGGGCGGCCAGCTCCCTGAACAGGCAGACACCCAGGCAATGAGGCGGCGGGGGCGAGGGCACCTCTGTTCCACGGCTGCCCCACCTCTGGCTCCGGCCGTGGGAGCCAAGAACGAGGGCTGCTCGGGCCTCGGCGACGGAAATCAGAGGCCGTTGGCTTGCTTCACTCATTCACTCATTCATTCCTGCCTTCGTTCACATGTTTGTCCGGGTGTCCATCAAGTAGAGCTGATCTGTGTCAGGCCTTGAGGGTCGGGGTGGATGAGTGACCGACTCAGTCAGTACTGTGCTTCACAGACCGTCAGGGGCGCGGGAGGCATAGGCCTTTAAATGTCCATCCACCACGAGCTGGCACTTGGGAGAATACACCTGCTCATGAGGAGCCCACTAATCATTGGCAGGATGTCATAGCCACATGTCCGGGCTGCTGTAGAAAGTTCTAGAGGTGGTTCTGAATTCCATGTTAGTCTTGTCATGGGTGTGAACCAACCTGTCACAGGGGGCACTTGGGCACACGAAGAGGTGGTGAAAACAGCCAGGGATGTGAAGAGCTGAGAGGGTGATACTACAGCAAAGGAGGGTGGAACTTTCTGGAAGCAGGAAGACCAAGGACAAACATCCCCCATTGCAGCACACGTGTGTTCACATATGAAAAGATGATCTATGTCACCAGTATTAGGGAAAATAGTCAAAACCCCAATGAGATACCACCTCACATCCTCTAGGATGGCAACTATTAAAAACAAACACAAATCCAAGAAAATCACAAGGGCTGGAGAGGACGTGGAGAAACTGGAGCCCTGTGCACTGCAGGCGGGATGTCAGACGGGGCGGCTGCCGTGCAACAGGTCAAGCTGCGCCGGATCCACCGTGTGGCCCAGCAGCTCCGCTTCTGGGTGTGTACCCACACAATGAGGACAGGGACCTCAACAGACACGTGCGCCCGTGTTCACAGCACCACAGTGACCTCGAGGTGAGGCACTGAGTGTCCATTGACAGGCGGACGGATAAAGAAAATGTGGTCCAGACACAATGGAATATCATTCAGCCTTAAAGAGAAGGGAAATTGTGACACCTACTACAACACGGATGGACCTTGAGGACATTGTGCTCAGTGAGATAAGCCAGACAGAAAAGTACAAACACTGTGTGCTTCCACTTACAGGAGATCCCTAGAGTCGTCAGAGTCACAGAGACAGAAAGTAGGACGGTGGGCGCCGGGGGCTGGGGGAGGGGGAGGGGAGTGAGTGTTCGATGGGGGCAGTGTTTCAGTTTGGGAAGATGACAAAGGTCGGGAGACGGATGGTGAGGATGGTTATACAACATTATGAATGTACTTAACACCACTGAAGTGTACACTTAAAAATAGTAAAAATGGTAAATTTTATGTTATGTATATTTTACCAAAAAAAAAACAACAAACCCAAAACACGCCAAGAAGAGTTCACTTTTTAGTCCTCTCGTGTGAACCGCACTCTAGTCGTCAAGTGTGTGTGCTGCCCTTGGAGTGAGAACCAGTGTGTCAGGGAAAGGATGGGTCACAAGCAGGTGGGTCTTGTCCCTTGGGGCCCAGGTATATGACATGTGGCCCCATGATACATGACACATGGCCCCAGCACCACCAGGCCAGCACGGCACATAGGGAGCAAGGGAAGCGAGTGGAAGAAATGGAACTGACTGTTGGGGAAAGGGGCCAACAAGGGAGGCTTCTTGGAGGAGGTGGCATGGGAGTCAGGTCTTCAAGAATGAGTGGGTAGAAAGGGGTACGAGGCGGAGAGAGGAGGGGGCGGCAGCAGAAGCAGAATGGGTGCCTTCCCACTGCCTGAGGCCAGCCCCCTCGCTCAGTGCCAGCATCTCTGTCTGTCCATGGGAGGACGCTGCGATCGTCCAGGCCGAGACACGATCTGCTCGACGCTGCGTCCCTGGTGCTCTCCCCACACCAAGCAGAAGTGGAGCTGTCTGCCAGCAGGACACCCGAATTCCACCTCAGACTCAGATCACAGCCTGGCAGGACAGGGAGGATGTGAGGGTGGGGACATTGGGCTGGTCTGGGGGTGGCACGGGCCATGTGGAGGGAGTGTGCTTTGCTCCGGGCAGACAAGCAATGGGTGGTGCTTATACAGGGAGCGACTAGCCCCGGCTGGCTTGTCGCATCCTGTGGGTGGTGGGAGGACGGCACTGAGGGGCCTCCCCAGGTGCAAGATTGCGGCCCCGTGGCTCTGCCTGCGATGGCCTCCCAGTGCTAGGACACCAAGGTGGGCTGGCGTGCACGGGGTGGGTTCTGCTTGCAGAGGGAGGGACCAGAAGATGGCAGCCCCAGCCAGCCCTGGGAGAGCCTGGCAGGAGTGTGAGTGGGGGCCCTGTGGGAGAAGGCCCGACTCTGGGAGCTCTGGGTCACCCGATTGCTCTCAGCACACATGCTGCAGACACTGGTCACTGATCCGAATCTCCATAACCCTGAGACACTCTGTGGCCCCAATGCCTGCGAGGGGGAGGGCCAGGGAAGGGGACATGATGGCAGGAGCAACAGCAGACGAGGGCTCAGTGCTGCTCAACTTGAATTGTTTATTCAGTTATCACAGCCACTTCCACAGGGTGGGAGGGGGGGCATAATCACTCTGTGAAATTTGCAGCCCAGGAAACCTCTGTCGGGGAGGGCAGAGAGCTTGTCCTTCTCTGTAGTCCTGCCTGAGCGTGAGACATTAGGGTGTGTTGAAGGAAGGAAGGAGGGACAGGAGAGATGGAGGAGGGATGGAGGGAAGGAGGAGAGATGGAGGGAGGAGGAAGACAAGGGATCTGTCTATCCCTCAGCAGGAAGGGCGTGGTCGGGGCCCATCAGACTGGGAGGTCCTGGCTCCCCTGTGGATCTGTGGGGTGGCCTCGAGGAAGCCCTGGCACCCCAGTTGCATCAAGACAAGCAGTCTTCTGAGGCCCCTTCCAGCTCCAGCACCTGGGACCCAGGTCCCTCCTGGCCAGAGGCCACCAGGTGCCACCACCCCTAGTGCCCCCTGGTGGCCGGCGGTGGGTCTGCGCCTTCTCCTGGTCCCCTGGGCTCCAGGGCCCTTGTGTCTGGTTAGGAAAGTGCATCCTCCGCCACTGGGCATAAACTGAGAATAAAGATGCTCCGAGAGAAAGCCCTGCATCTCCCACCACAGCTGCAACAGCCTCCTCCATGCGGGCACTGACTCATGTGGCCTGGGGGAACATCCTGGTCTGAACCCCAGGCTCCTGGTTCCCAGGGGTGGGACCCGGCACGGCCACCGGTCTCCCTGGGCCTTAGTCTGCTCGTCTTAGAATGGGGCAGTGGTGCCCACCTGAAGCCGACTTGTGAGGACTGAGGTCGTGATGTGAAGGTGGAGGGGAGCAGGAGGAAGATGCAGCTGTGGGAAGGGCGTTTCCCAAGGTGAAATGTGGCACTTAGTGGGATGGGAGAATGTTCTAGGTCTGCACTGGCCAATATGGCTGCCACCAGCCACGTGTGGCTACTTGGAATGTGGCAGGTGCAAGTGAGGCGCTAAATCTTCTGTGTTGTCAAATTTTAGTGAATTTACGTTTAAAGAGCCTCGTGTGGCTGGCAGGCGGCTCCGACGGCTCAGAGGCAGAGGATGGTGGGGGCACGGGAGGCCACACGTAGAACCAAAAAGCGAACGTTGGATTTTTTCTTTTTTGAGGAAGATTAGCCCTGAGCTAACATCCGTGCCCATCTTCCTCCACTTTATATGTGGGACGCCTACCACACCATGGCTTGCCAAGTGGTGCCATGTCCGTACCCGGGATCTGAACTGGCAAACCTGGGTCACCGAAGCGGAACGTGTGAACTTAACCGCTGCACCACCATGCCAGCCCCTGAATGTTGGATTTTGTTTCTTATTCGTCAACAGATAGTGGCTTTGGGCAAGTCGCTCAATCGTTTGGCAACTCAGTGTCATGTCTGGGAAACGGGGCCGTCCACCCTGGCCCTGACCAACGCCCAGAGTCCCGGATGACCGTGTGAGGTCTCAGAGGTTGGTGGTCGGGGAGCCGGGCAGTGATTGTCCACGTGGACAGCGACGCCTGGGCCTGGGACGGGCTGCTCCCTGGGGCAGCTGAGATGGAGCTGCGAGGGAGGCCATGGCCATCCTGTGGCTGGTCGCTGTGGCGCGAGGCCGTCTGCTAACGTGATTTCCTGTTTAAATTGTGACAAATGACTTAATGGGGACCGGGAGCTGACACATGGGCCCAGCAGCCTGTGTCCCAGGCAATCACCGTCTGGCTGTCACCAGCCGGCTGGCGGGCCCAGGCCCTGCTGGGCAAGGGGCCACTCAGGTGCAACAGGTGACGAGGGTGACCACAAGGGACGCCCCCGTGCCCCCTGCTCTCAACCTTCCCACACCCTAGGTGCCACCAGTTGGTCCTGGGGTGGAGAGAAGCCCTGGAAACATCCCCATGGAATGATAGACCTGGAGTTCCCTCTCTAACCCAAAGGATGTTATTCAGAGACCCTGTAGAAACTGTCACGAATGAGCTCAGGGCTCCGCCAATGCGTTTACACGATCGCGTCTACATGAGGACCACCCCCAGACAGGCTTCCTGCGGCTGCACCTCTCCTAGCAGCTTTGTGTCACCTCCTTGCTCACTGGAGGTTCCAGGAGTCCCTCTTCCTGGAGTGTCAACTGGATGCCCGCGAGTTCATCCCACGTGGGGCCAGACAGGGCGGGAGAAGGGCCTGTTGGTTTACATTAAAGCTCCCTGGAAGGTCCCCCTGATGGAGGGCCTTGGGGAAGCCAGCTCACCCAAGAGCAGCCCCTGGGAGGTGGCCAGGGAGGCGGCTTGGCAGCCAGACCCACTAGAGCCCCAGACTGTTTCTTGAAGCACATGGCATTTGCTTAGCTGAGACCCAAAGTTCTCACGGCTGCAGGAGAGACACACGAAGGGTGGGAAGCGCATTTCCTGGGAGGGGTTGGAGGGAGGGAGGGCAAAGAGACTTAGATCCAGAGAGGATTTGCTCACGTCTGGTCCAGCCCCTCCACTCTCATTTTACAGACGGGGAAACTGAGGCTCAGGCAGGGAAAGTGGTGCTGACACTGTCATGAAACTGAGTGACGGACGGGAGGAAAGACGTCAAGCCCTCCCTCTGGCTACGTGGGCATCTACACTTGGAGAGTGCTGGGAGGCTGGTGGTCAGCTGAGGCAGCCCTGTGTTCTCTAGGGAGGTCTATGTGGAGTCGATGTCCCCTCCCCTTCCATCTGGACTTCTTGACCACAATACAGTGTGCAGAGGTGACGCTGAGGAAGCTTCCAGGCCGGGGTCTGCGGAAATGGCCAGCCGCCGCTCCCTCCATCCCGGGGTCCAGCCCCGGCTGTGAGGGGCTCTCAGTGGCTGGGGAAAGGCCACGCAGAGTGGCGCTGACAGCCCGTGCCCCTCGCCCGCCCATAGGTAGGTGCGCCATGTTGCAAGTGGACCCCTAACGCCCGCCCAACTGCCCCTACTGATGCCCCAAGGCACTGAGAAGGGCTGGGCCCCTCAAGTCCTTCCCAAACTGCATGAGCAAAACAATGAATTGTTGTTATTTTCAGCCACTAAGATTCAAGGTGGGTATCATGCAGAGTAGAGAACCAGATGGATGAAGGGGCGGATGCCCCCAAAGCCAGGATCACAGGCCAATCCTGGCTCCAGCACGCTGGCTGTGGGACCCGGGACAAGTGCCTGTGCCCTCGGAGCCTCCTGTCCTCATCTGTAGGATGGGAACATTAACACCCTTGGCAGGATGGTGGGGGATCAGGGGGGAATGTGGGCAGGTGTCTGACCTGTGCCTGGGGCAGAGCAGCCCCCAGTCCACATGCATGGGCATCACCAGCCACAGGCAGAGGCTGGCCAGGAGCTTTCCCACTCACCCCCCTCCCACCATGGCCTCCTACACCTCCACACCATCTGCAGGACAGCAGGGCCAGGGAGACCCCGGTTCTCCAGGAGAGTGGCCAGCTGCTGGATCTCCCACTGTGTCCTGGGTGCTCCTGGCATGGTTTCCTCATATTCTCTGGGCTGTGTGTGACGGCCGTGCCCCTGCTCACTGCCCCCAAGCCTGCCTGGGGCTCCCGGAGCCTCATGCTGCTCACGATGTCAGAGTTCCAGGTAGCGGGCGGCCCGTAACGAGGGAAGTGGTTGTTAGCGTTTCGAGTTCGTTAGTTAAGCAGCTGCGAACTAAGGCAGCAGGATGTGGCCCTACCGTGACAGGGCCCTACTGACCCACTGAGGCCTGCGAGGGTGTCAGGGGCCAGGGCACACGGCCGATTAGTGTAGATGGCGGGCAGGTGTGGGAAGGCAGCATAGCTGAGGCAATGAAGGAGATGGCCTCAGCCCCCAGTGGCTTGGCACTTTACAGTTTACAAGGACTTGGGGCCGTCTCTGTGGAGCCCCGCAGAGAGCCCGGGGGCAGGCTGCAGGAAGAAAAGGTGGCGGGGGATCGCTCAGCCTGGGTCCCACTGGCATAGTGTGGAACCCCAAGAAAGGCAGCTGTTGATTATCGTCTCTGCTTTACAGATGAGGAACACTGAGGCTCCGTCGGTCCAGATAATAAGAGCAGCCAACAGCCAGACGGCCGTGGCCAGGCGGCACGTGAAGGGCTCCCTGAGCATCCTGTTTCCCATCCTCAGAGGGACGCTACCCGGAAGAGCTGTGACTCGCTGTCCTTTACGGCCCAGGCTCCGAAGGTGACACCCAGCCTGAAGTGGTCCTGGGGAGTTTGAACCTGGCCTCCCCGCCTGGGTCAGTGTGTGTCTCTGTGGCCCTGTCACCTGCTCTCTCCTGAGGGGTGGGGGCAGGGGTCGCCCAGCTGACCTTCACACCACAGAGCTGGGTGGCAGGAGATTGTGCACAGAGCGGGTGACTGGGTCCCCACGGGTTTCAGAGCCCCTTTTGGTGGTGACGGCCTCTGCCCGTTCTGCAGAAGCCCTCTCGGAAACACATCCTCCCTAGCACTGCTGGACTCGCTGCTGCTGTCCCTTCATCGGGGACCAGAGCCTCGAAGTCCTGCCTGACACGGAGAAAAGGGCAGTTGGTATTCTCAGTTCAGAGAGCAGCTGCGGGCAGCTCCTGCCAGGAAGCTGTCAGGATCGACGAGCCCAGAACAGTCTCGTGAGAGAGGGAGAGAGCGGGGGACTGGCTGATGCCACCAAAACTGGCGAATGATCAACGGCTCCCCCAGGCTGGCCTCACATGCCATCTCTTGTGCGACACGGGAGGTTGCTGTGGATGCTGGCCCGGGCCTGCCTGAAACTGGCCGTGGGGCCTGGGGCAAGTCACTTCTCCCGGGGGCCTTGGTTTTCTTGGGTAAAGTGGGTGGGGGACCCAGGCCCAGCCCTAAAGCTCTGTGGCCCCGTCTGTACAGGGAGACAATGCCCGGGAGCTGGGAAGGAAAGGCTCTGGGTGTGGGGAGGGTCAGAGGCCGCTCTGTTCCTCTTGCTGCTGTCCTATGAGGCCATGACCTGCAGGCCTGTCGGCTCCACCCTGGCTCACAGCTAGCGATCAGCCCACCTCTTTCCCTGACCGTGGCCTGTTTCAGATCAGCTTGTTAGGTAAATGTGAAGTCTGAAGATCAGCCTGCATCTGCACTTCTTGCAGCGCGCACTCCTAGCTTTGTCTGGGGGTTTGCACAGGGCATGCGCCCAACCCCTGCTTCCGGGGTCCTCCTCTCCCATCTGCCCGGGGCCCTCGGAAGCACAGCCGAGGGGCTGGCCCCGCTCTGCAGCCTGGTCAGCCCAGAACAGAGTGAGGAGGACCCTCACGGCCCGCATCCTGATCCCCAACATTTGAGAGCCACAGGCAGCCTGGGACGGCAGTCCCCGAGTCCTCCTTCACGCATTCATTCACCCTTTCATGCACATGCATCACGTCACGCAGAGTCTTCTCCCATTTGCAAAGCCCCAGGGCCTAGTCACAGCCTCTGTGGACTCATGTTGGGCATAACCACCTTTGAAATCAAAGCTGAGTGAGTCCCGCATCCTTAGGTGACACCCAGGCCACCTGGCAACATCTCCAGACGGGGTGTTGGTTAATCGATTAAGCAGCTGGTTAACCATTTTATTGTCACTGTGTCGTTTTTCTAAGAACACAGAGGTGGGACCCTCAAGCCCCTGTCCTCATCACTCTCTTCCCATCCAGTGGCTGCCAGGCAGCCTGAGGCCAGGGCCATCTGTTCAGCAAATATGGACAGAAGTGCACGTGGCCCTCAGGGCTCAAGCCAATGTATCAAATGCAAGACCCCTATGTCCTTGGAAAGAATCTCATGGTCATCACTTTCCAAATGATGCTGAAAACGGATGGCATCACTATGAGCAGAAGTTATCGTTGTTAATTATACGCTGTGCATCGTGAGGGCAATACAATCACAGCAGAAACATTTGGAAAACGACATTTAAACCCTTAATTTCCTCTGGAGCATAAGAAATGGATCCACTAATCACTCAGTAAACATGTGTGAGGCAGCCTCGGCTTTTTAACTCGCTCCCTCACCAGCAGCTGCCATCACGTGGCATTTGCCTCCCACCCGCCTGTGAAGGCCTCTGTGACCTGCCATGCCTGGTGACTCTCTGAATAGAGTGACTTATACTGAAGATGCCATCGGATGTGGAGTGGCTCCCGTCCATCGCTACCATGAACAATGCTCTTGGGACCCATACTAGCACATTCCTCTTCCACCACGTGCAGTTAGGACTTTCCAGCAAGGAAGATTAGCAATGACGATACCATCTGTCTTTACAGAATTTTTGATGCTTCTTTGTCCATCAAGCAAATGGCTTGCTGGACAGTCTCAGAGGGATGTTCTGTCTCTGACCCTTGATCGACCCTACCTGAGGCCCTCAGCGCTCCCATCCTCAGAGTGGAGGTAGTCCCACAGCCGCCCTGTGGGTAGTACAGGAAGCCTCGGGGCGCCAGGCGGCTTCCGTGAGGCAGCATTCAGACAACTAGGGGGCTGAGCTGTGCAAGACGCCAGGGGGCAGCTTTGTAAGGAGGGACTGAGATACTGGACGGGGAGGAGGTGGGACGGGAGGGGCTAGGTGGGGTCTGTGAGAAGAAGAGAGATCCCGAGAGAGCTATCGGGGAGGGCGACTGGCCTCTTCTTGTCAGACCCAGAAGCTTCTGCAAATGAGAAGGGGGGTAACTGATCGGCCTGTCCATAGGGATTCGAGAGGCCTCAGAGTCTGCCCTCCTCCCTGACGTGGTCCAGCACCTACCCCTCTCACGTGGCCCTGCCGCGAGGACTCCCTGCCCTGCAGAGAAAGAGCCTCCTTCAACTCCACGGGTCCTGTGTGTATCTGTTTGGAGAACACTGGGGTCCAGGCCCTGCCATCTCTAAGGGCCCCTCTCTGAGATGAGGCTGGGGGGACATCGGCCCCACATGTGGGTTCCTGGATGGGGTCTGCCCTAGATCGGGTCTGTCCACAGGCCTCACTGGGGTGAGGGATGGTGAGTCCCTGGAGGTTCAGGACCCCTGGGTCCTGCGGAGGGAGGCCCTCACCTACAGTAAGGTGGGTCCCCAGGCCCACCCTGTCTGGACGGCCCAGATGTCCTATCCCTGTGCCTCTGGGCAGCCTGGACCCCAAATCCAGCATCGCAGGGCCCAGGGCAAAGGGCCCCTCCAAGAGCTCTGGCAGCCAGGACCCCCGGCCACCCCAGGAGCACAGGCCCCACCCTAAGCCTGGCTCCAAACAACAGCTTCATGCCCGAGACCCGTGGGAGCACCCACCGCCCGGCTGGTCCAGCTACATAAGGAACCGGCCGTTCCCCTCCACAGCCCTGGACTCCGACAGAACGAGCGGCCCCAGGGTTTCGCTCAGCTGATAACGGAGATGCACTCAGCTTGGGGGAGGATGACAGCCATATGGGCGCGGGGCCACCTCCCACCCTCAGACCTGTGGCCTCTCGGCCAGGTGGGCCCTTCCCTTGAGCTCTGGCCCTCCTGGAGTTGACCCGTTGCACGCCATCCACGTGGACGTTGTCGTCCCTTCTCTGGATATGTCATTGTGGACACTTCCTCTAGCAGAGCAGCAGCACGTGAACCCTGGGCTCGTTTTGGCCACCTCACAGACAGGAAAGCGTGTCCAGGTGGCTGCGCCATGGGTTCAGGTGTCCTCGTTTATGAGGACAGAACACAAAGGGGCCCCTTTCTTGGATTCCCCCACCATCTGCCAGCAGAAGCCACTGCTTCTGGACCTTCTAAAGGGCTGTGGGGGAAAGTCACCCGCTCCTGTGTTGCAATTTCTAGTCCCAGAGCCAGTGAGAGGGGGCCTGCCAGCTGGTGAGCCTCCTCCTGCTGCACAGACGGCCAAAGAGCGGCAGGTAGAGGAGGCGGTGGCCACGGCCGAGAGGGGGCTGCTGGAGTGATCCTCACAGGGGGAGCAGTCCAGCTCCCCCAAACGCCCCCCAGAAGCCCCTGCCCTTCCCAGGCTCCACCCGCAGCTCTGGAGGAGAAGGACCCGCCGAGATGGAGGCGATGGAGGTAGCTGCCACCCGCCCTCCAGACCCGCAGTGGTCAGAGCCATGACTCTGGGGACAAAGGACCCTCTCGTCACATGCAGACACGTCTTCCATGCTGGAATCTGCAGCCATAAATAACTCATGACGAAGGGATTGCAGACTGGGGACAGGGCTGGGACAGCCCCCAGATCAGCCGATCCGGGAAGGGAAAGCCCCCACTGCGGGCAGGCACGGGGAGCCCCTGGCGTCTGAGCTCCTTGCTGCCCCGAGAGGAGGACAGCTGAGCGCAGACACAGCCTGGCTCAACGGCTCAGAAAACAGGAGGAAATGTGGTGAATCCTTAAACAGAACCAGATGGGCTTGGGGAGATAAAGGAGATTTCTGGAAGGTTCCTGTGAGTTCCTGAGGACTGGGGTAACGGTCAACGAGAACGAGTTGGGAAATGTCCCCATGGACTTCCTGAGGCTGAAAAGCTTGTCGTTGGAAATCAGAGTGGGATGGAAGTCAGAAAAACAAAGACTCTGCCCGGGGCTGGTGGGGCGAGGGTGCAAACAGACCACAAGGACCCAGAGGCCCCTCAGAAGGAAGGGCACGTGGGAGCTGCTCCGTGAACCCCACTCGCCTGTGTCCCACTCCGCGTGCGCCTGAAATCCCAGAGGCAAATCTGCACCAGGTCAGGGGAGGACGGAGCGGAGGCCCGGGAGGGTCCCGCAGACCACACGCTCGTGCTCCTCCCTCTGCTTTAAGGGTGCAAACCTCTTCCCAAAACTCACCCAATGCCTCTTCTGAGGGCCCCAGCCTGTGTCGGCTGGGTATGCAAAGATGAAGACATGCTGGGGTGGGAGAGAAAAGCAGACGGGCCCTCTAGACCGTGTTTCACACACGGGAAGAGTGGAACATGCCAGGTGTTGTGGGTGCTCTGCCTTGGGGAACAGGAAGAAGGACCCACAGAGAAGGTGATGCCTGACTTGGGCTTTGATGTATAAGTAGGAGTTCACCAGCTTGGAGGAGCAATTGAGGATCTGCTCCTTGCCTCTGCTCCTGCTGACCAAGAGAGGGGAAATTCTGTTGATGCCTCCTGGCCGACTGGGAGGGACCAGGTCAGCCTGTGAATAACAGGCTTCAGCCCTGAGATTGATTTGATTCTATCAAACTAGGAGTGAGGGGCTGCCCATGTGTTGCCAGCAAGGAGCAGTCTATATGGCCATTCTCCTAAAGTCTCTGTCCCCCAGCCCTTTGCTCTGCCCTCAAACGCCATTCGGGGCTATTTATTTGCGTTAAGAATTGCCCCCTCCCAGCCTGGCTGGGGAGGAGTGGGCTCAGGACAGAGGCTCTGGGTTCGGGGCTTGGGAGCATGAGGGATTTGGAATTTTGTGTGTGCAGACATCTTTCATGGAGAGGGTCTGGCTGTCAGCAGACGCCTAGCGTGACGGGGAGCGGGGCACGATGATAATGCACACGTCCTGCCCTTGCAGCCGAGTCGAAGTCTGAGAACAGTGGGCTCAGGCTGCTGCCGGGCGTTCCTGCCTCCGTTCACGTCACCCTCATGGGCAGCAACCCCCCAGAGAGCGCAGCGCCTGGTTTCCTGGATGAGGACAGATGGGGCAGAGGACAGAAGGCTGCACCTCTGAGAGCAGCGCCGAGAGTGGAGTCCTCCCCCGGGACAGCAGTGCTTCGTCCATCCCAAAGGTGCTGGCGGAGGACCAGGGCTGGCGGCTGGCACCACCTTCACCCAAGGTTTAAAGATGCGCCTAGCTTCCTGGGCCCATCCTGCGGTTCTGATTCTCGAGGGCAGGGACTTAAAAAGTAAAACAACAAAGCTCCTGGAGCCCTGGCGGGTAGGACAGATCTGTGGAACCTGCTGTCTGCATGTCAGGTTGGGGGCTGCCGAGGGGAGGTTGCTTGTCCCTGCCTTTTCTGCCCACTAGGCCGGCTTGGATTAAGGATAGTGGCCTCCCTGGCCCTGGTGGCCTAGTGGCTGGGTGCTGTGCGGGGCCAGGCTTAGCTCCCCAGGGCAGTGCCTGCGTGACACGTGGGGCTCCTTTCACAGCTGGATGACAGCCGTGCATCAAGTGATGAGGCTGAAGAGCTGCAGGTGCACGGCCGGGTGGACGCGTCTCCCTGGCGGCACAGCCTTGCTCGGTTCAGCCCCTGGTGCTCTTGGAGGTTTCCTCTGGAACGTCCGGAGCAGGCAGCCTGGGTAGTGGAGGCCACACGTGGAGGCTCGCTCACTCCCAGAAGACCCTTGCCTGTCCGCTCCGTGGCTCAGGAACAGGCGAAGGGTTAGGAGAAGTGGCTGGCCAGCAGCTGCTCCTGCATCCTTTGCCTGACAACCCCCACCCCTCCTCCTCCAAGGACCGCCAGCAGGCATGACCGTTCTCCCTGGCTTTGCATCCGACTCCCTGGGCCAGAGGCGAGGACGGCGGCCTCGGGAGCCCTGGTGTCTTTAGGGCTGAGCTCCGGGCCAGGGTCTTCTCTCTGCCTTCCCCGTGCAGGGAGATGCCCAGCTGTGCACTTCAGTGCAGGAGCTCGCAGCCACGGGAACATCCCCACCTTGGAGGCGGCCCTTCTGTGGCCACAGGAAAGATGGAGGGCCTCTGGGGCCCGGCTTCCTCTGCTGTAAAGTCACTTGGTGATTCTCTTGGTTGCAGCGGGGATAAAAATGAGCCAACGGGGTGAATGGGCTCTGCAAATGGAGCTTCCATCGCCCCCTTGTCGAGGGGTGAGCACCACACTGCAGAGTCCAGCTGGGTGTCAGGCACACATGTGGCCAAGATGGTGGGAATGGCAGTGGCCACCGCTTGCTGGGTCTGTGGCTGTGGGCACCTAACTGTCCCTAGTGGTCCCCCTTCACCTGGCACCCATGGGCCATGGGCACCTGACTTGGCCTCTTGGGGCCTCAGTTGTCCCTGTTCTGAGATGGGACAGCAGCGCCCACCCCATAGGGCTGTGAGGAGTGAACGAGGGGTTGCATTTTGGGAAATGAGAACTGACCTTTTAATTTTAACTCATTATTGGGGAGAGATTCTCCAGGTCCCCCCTCCCCCCAAATCACCCAAAGAGCCACATGGTTTTGAAGGCCCATTTCTGACTCAGTGCAATCCCTAGCACAATTCCAGCTGTCTTTTTTGTCAAAATTGCCAAGTTGATCCTAAAATTCATGTGGAAATGCAAGGGACCCAGATTAGCCAAAACAGTCTTGAAAAAGAACAAAGTTGGAGGACTCACATTTCCCGATTTCAAAACTAAGCATAAAGCTGTTGTCATTGAGACAGTGTGGCACTGGAATAAGAAGAGAGCCATGGATTGATGGAATGGAATAGAATTGAGACTCCAGAAATAAACCCTCACACTGACGGTCAATTGATTTTGACAAAGGTGCCAAGACAGTCCAATGGGGAAAGAATAATCTTTACAACAAATGGTGCCGGAAAACAGGACCCGCACATGCAGAAGAGTGAAGCTGGACCCCCACCTCACACCACACACAACACTACCCCAACAGGTCAACCAGCCGAGCACGAGAGCTGAAACACAGGACTCTTACAAGAAAATAGGAATAAATCTTTGTCATCTTGAGTTAGGCAATGATTTTGTAGCTATGACACCAAAAGAACAAACAACAAAAGAAAAAAATTAACAAAAGAAAAAAGAGGACTTTATCAAAATTAAAACTGTCATGCTGCAAATGATATCATCCAGAAAGTGAAAAGGCAACCCCCAAAATGGGAGGAAATTTTTGCAAATCATACATCTGATAAGGGAGTTGGATGTAGAATATATAAAGAACTCTTGCAACTCAACAATAAAAAGGCAAAATATCCAATTAAAAACTGGGCAAGGTATCTGAATAGACATTTCTCCAAAGAAGATATACAAATGGCCAATAAGCACATGAAAAGATGCTCAACATCATTAATCATCAAGGAAATGTAAATCAAAACCACATGAGATACCACTTTACACCCACTATGACGGCTAGAGTCAAAAAAACAGAAAACAAGTGTTGGCAAAAATGCGGAAAAACTGGAACCCATATTGCTGGTGGTAATGTAAAATGGTGCAGCCACTTTGGAAAATAGTTTGACAGCTCCTCAAAATGATAAACATAGACTTATCATGTGATCTAGGAATTCCACTCCTAGGTATATACCCAAGAAAAAGGAAGACCTATGTCCACACAAAACCTTGTACATGAATGGCCACAGCAGCATTATTCACAACAGCCAAAAAGTGGGAACGACCTAGACATCTTCCAGCGGGTGGATGGATAAACATACCGTAGTCTATCTGTATAGGGAAGTATTACTCAGCTTAAAAGCAGCGCGGACACAGGCTGCAACATGGAAGAACCTTGAAAACATTATGCTAACCAAAAGAAGCCAGCCACAAAAGGCCACATACTATATGGTTCCATTTATGTGAAATGTCAAAACCCACAGAAACAGAAAACAGATTAGAGGTTGCCAGGGGCTGGGGTGGGGGCAGAGGGGATGGACGGGGGCTGACGGCTAAAGGGTATGGGGTGTCTTTTTGGGGTGATAAAAATGTTCAGGAATTAGATGGTGGTGAAGGTTGCACAACCCTGTGAATACACTAAAACCCACTGAATTGTACACTTTAGAAGAGCGAATTTTATGAGAGGTGAATTATATCTAAATAAAGCTGTTTGAAAAAATCTCACTTCTTCTCCTCTCTTCCTACCCTCTGGTTGTAGCAGGAACAGACTGGAGGTGGAATAAAGCCAGAGGCCCTTAAAACCCATTTCTGGAGCAAAGATCCTGACGCTGGTTGGGGTCCTGGGATCGCCCTGTCTGTGCCTGGCCTGGAGGCAGGACAGCTGGGTTCCAGTGGCGTCCTGCCCTGCCCAGGACCAGCTGAGTGATGTAGGGCGGGTTGCGGGCCCTCAGGCTGTTGGCGCTGGCCCGGCCGGCCACAGGGCTGTGGGGACCGTGCCCCACTGTGCTCCAGGGGGTGGGGGGACCCGCCTATGCGCTCCCCACGAATCAGCTGCTGCACAGCTCAGCCTTCTTCATTTAATCCTGGCTCCAGCCTCCCAGGGTGCCATGGAGACCAAGTGGGATGCAGTGTGAGTAAACCCACCTGGGACCCACGGACCCTGTGAGCTGGAGGGAGGCGTGCAGCAAGTCTTATCTACAGAAAGTAACCGTGGGATGGTCCGAGGGTCACACAGTGACAGCACAGTCCAAGAACTCCAACACAACAGGAGGCCAGAATGTGGCACCTCCCTTCACCCTCAGTTCCCTTATCTGTGACGGAGACAGAAAGACAGCTCCTCCCCACCGGGTATGCGGGCGCTCAGGGAAATACGCACGCATAGTGCTCAGCAGTCACGTCCAGTGCTGTGCCCGGCAATGTCGGCGCCTGACGGAGTTGGCACCACGGACACCATGCTGCCTTCAGCCCCCAGCCGGTCTGGTGGAAACGTCCAACCCTCGCATCTCCGGGTCCTCCCACATGGAAGCGGAAACCAAGATGCATAGCATTAATAATCAGAGCAGAGGCTCCTTGGGAGGAATAAGACACGAACAAAGCTGGGGAGAATGAGCTCGCCTTTTGTGCTTCTTAGCCTCAAACTCCTGACGTTGCAGTTGCTGTGGACGGAGCAGCTGGGTGCAGTCCGGACACGCACATTCCTGAGCTGAGTCTAACGCGCACGGGGCCTCGCCGGCCCCACTGGTCCCAGGGTGACGGGTGACTCGGAGCTGTGAGTCAACGCCCTCCCTGCTGCTCCCCCTGTTCTGCTGGCAGGGAGTTCTGGGCGGGGCCAGGCCCGCAGGTTCCTCTGCCCTCTCTCTTCTCGCTCTGCCACTTTCAGACGGTTTCTGGCTGTTGTACAGACTCGCCCACAGCAGCATGGGGAGATGTGTGGGTTTATCGGTGGGGGACCTGGTCCCTAGTGACGGGCTCTCAGGGTGCTGGTGACTCCAGACCAATGGGTCGAGGATCTATTCTCTCACCCCTTCCCTGGCCTCTGCCCACAGCCTTGGATGGGCTTTCTGAGAGGGTCCGTATCTGCTCTCAAAGGCCTGTGAAGACCCTTCCTGCAGCAAGCCTCCCGTGGGCTCCCTCTGGCCTGTGTTTCAGCTCTGGAGCCACCGAGTTACCCCGTTAGCCCTGGAAAGCTGCGCCTCCGGCTGGCAGCTCCTTGCAAAGGCATCAGCAGACACAGTGCACGACACAGTGCCGGCCAGCATCGTCTCTAACCCACACAACATCCCCATGAGATGGAGACAGTTCTTGTCCCCATCCTCCAGATGAGGAACCCCGCTCCCAGGGGAGCTTCAGGATCTGACAAGAGGTCTAAGCTCTTAAGGAAAGGGATCCGGCGTCTGTCTGCAAGGGGCTTGCAGTCTGCCGGGGAGGGTGGGTGAGAAAGATAACGGCTGAGGGCCGACGGGGAGCTGTAGATGCTGCTGATGCTGGGAAGACGGGGCTGAGCCAGTGCCCTTGGGAGGTGGCGTCGTTTCCAGCTCCGTGGTTCTGAGATTTTCTTCTGAGATGCAGCAAAGAATCACGAGCAGAACGTTCTGGCAGTGGAATTCTGCACGAGGCTGGCAAGAGGAGCAGCCGAGGCTGGTGGCAGGGCCCAGAGGAGGAGGGAGCTGAGGGCTCTGGAAAGCTGGGCACCGGGGGCGGGCAGAGATTTGGGGTCAGGAAGGGCCCTATTGGGGTGGATGGCCCTCGCAAAGGTGCAGAGCAGGACAGCGCACGTCTCCAGCCCTCAGCTGCGCCACCAGTAGAACTCACACGACAAAGCTCTTGGAAGGTGGCTCATGTGAGTGAGGACATGAATTTTTAACTTTATTTCATTGTAACTCATTCAAATGTAAGTAGCCACACATGGCCCCTGGCTGCCACATTTAGAGCAGGGCTCCGGCTACTCTGATGAGGACAGCCTGGGAACACGAAATCCTTGGACACAATGTCATGCTTTATTATCGAGCCAGAGATCAAGGGGGGACTGACATATTGGTTTGACAGACACCAAGGGGATGAGGAAACTCACCTTTGACCTTCAGGTTCGAGTTAACTGTAAGGGCAATGATGTGGAGACTGCGTTGAGGCCAACACTGGGCACAGGAGTGCACAGGGGGCTGGAGGTGGCTGGCGCTGTTGGGTTCCAAACCCTTTGCACACCATTTGTTTTTCTGCAGTGTTCTGGGATCGCTGCTGGGCCTCCCTCTGTGGCAGCCCCATAGCAGCCCGGGGCGGGGGGTTCTGTGCTGGAGCCCCCCAACCCTGGCCCCTACAGCACAGAGTTGAACTGGGAGGCAGATGAGAAATATGGGAGGGCAGAGAGCTAGGGTCTTTGGAGAGTGGGCAGATGGGGAGCCCGAGTGGGCAGGCCAGGGCCTGCGGGATCCAGACAGAACATCAGCCTGAGCCGAGGAGGAGAAGATGGGGTCTGCGTCCCCATGGCCGAACGTCCTGTCAACCAGGAAGTATCTATGGAGCACCTTCTGTATGCACAGCCCTGACCCAGTGTCTCTTCCGTCAGCAGGATGATGGAGTGTCCTCCCCAACCACAGACCCAAGTGAGCACAAGCAGCTGTGAGCAGCGGGGGGTGGCGGGAACGCATTTTCCTTTTACTGGAAGAGAGCTGAGGAGCGGAGCGCTGGGAATCAGGCAGGGTGGGCCGCGCTTACTCGGCCAAGGGAAGCAGCCACTGAAATAGATTCTTAAGATAAATGAAGCACCACATTTAAATCTATTTGCTCTTAAAAACAAAGAAGGAATGAACTTTATCTTGAGAGACTCTGTCCGCCAGACTTGGAGATGAATACTTTTCCCATTAATACCGTCTGGGCACATATGTGATTGTTTCCTGAGCCTGGAGCCTCCGAGCTGCAAGCACAGCAGGTCAGACCACAGGTGGTCAGTCTCCTGTCCTCGCCTTTTCTCCTGTCCTCCCGGGTACAAACTGGGTCTCCCACCACCCGGGGAAGAGCGGGATCCCTCCCAACCGAGGTGTCCAGAGGCATTTCCCTTTTGGGGAGCCGCCTGGAAAGCCCTGTGCTTGAGCCAGGCTCGGCCCTGCCGAGGTGGAGCCTTGGGCTTCTCTGACCCTCAGTTTCCTTATCTTTAAAGTGGGCACAATTATGCCCACATCACAAGTGCTCTTGTGAGGATAAAGTCTGGACATAGCTGGTGACCTAGGAAGTGTCAACGACTGTCATCCTGGCAGTAAATGCCTGCTCGCCCACGGCCTGGGATGTTGAGCTCTGAGCGGGACCCGGAAGCGGCAAGAGGCAGAGGGTAAGACCTGATTCTCATCGACCCACAAGAAAGCCCTGCAGAGACAGAAGCGACAGAAGAGACGGGCAGAGACAAAGCCAGCCTCGCCCTGGGGACACCGGGGAAGTGCCACACTGACTAACAGCCGACACCCAACAGCTTCCTCCCGATGGCTCCTGGGAATCCCTGACTGTATACTCTCCACCTGCCACACACAGGTCCCATTTACAAATGATGATCCGCCCAGCCACGCGGGCGATGTCTGCATCCCCCACCCCATTCGAGTCATCATCCAATCTCTCTCATATGAGGCTTACTCCCCATGGCCTTGTTCTAGATGAGTCTTAGAGGTCATTGCGGAGGCCCCCGTGGGACCGGGACCCTTGTAGATTTACCCACTAACTATTCTCAGGGACTAAGTCCTCCCGCAAGTGTCAGGTCCAGTTGTGGCCGACGCCAAAGCCCCCGTGTGCGGTTGTGCAGCCCCCGGGAAAACAGCACGCACCCGTGGGCAGCAGGTCCCTGACATGGATAAAGTATCCAGCGGCGCCATCAAGCCAAAGCCAAGTGCCATCAAAGCTCCCCGAGGGGTGGCCCTCTGCTCTGTGGGTTCGGGCTCAGCCAGAGAAGAAAAAGCGCTGTACCTCCACCCGCCCAGGTGGAAGATGTAGATACGGCGTCACCGTGTCTCCAGAAGACTCACCGGCTCTTGGAGTAGAATCAGCCTCGGTGAAACTGAAGTGACCTTGGGCCAAGGGAAGTCGATGCGACCACAGAGAGTGGAGAAATTCCAGCCTCTTTTCCCGGGTCAAACAACCAATGTCAACTGGCGTGAGCCAGGTGGCCTGGAGCTGGGCCTTCCTCGCCGGGCTCTGAGGCCTCGGGGCCCCGCCCAGTTCCTGCTCGTCGGTCCGCTGAAGCACACTGTCTCCATCACAACGGAGAGCAATCTGGCAGAGGGACGGCCTAAAAACAGCCACATAGAGGTGTGGTTCTCTCAAACAAACTCCCGTACCCTGGGCAGTGTGGCCTCAAGGACCGAGGGAGGAGGCTCCAGGCAGTGCTCAGGCCCGATGAGGAGGCCGCACAGCTCGCAGCTGGGCATCTCGCTGTCCCGAGTCCAGCAGAAAGACCTGCAGCCTCCAGCCTGCTCCTCCTCATCCAGGGGAAGCACCACAAGAGCTGGCAGGACTTGGGCACAGCCCACCCAAAGCCTCAGTGCCTCGGGAGGGCTGGGCGCCCAGCTAGGTGGGCTCCCGTAGAACCTGAACCACACCCACTGCCAGGAGCAGAGGGATCCGCCTGCCCACCTCCAGGACCCTCCGCTCAGACTTCCACCATCTAAACCCCCAGCAAATTCTCACTGGGTTCGGCCTCTGGCCCCAGAAAGCTGCCGCCTCAAGCCGAGCCTTCATCAGATTGGCAAGACCGGGCCCTTGCTGCGCTTCCACAGTGCCTGGAGCTGCGAGGTCCCGTCCTGCTTCTCTGGCTCTTTTCTCCAAAGAGCAACATTTGCCAGCACCCTGAACTGCCCCAATCCTGTCTGATCCTCCTGTACTCCGGCCACCATGCTCCATGGTACCCTCAGGCTCCTTCATGAAGCCTCCTAGGAGCCCCCAGCCCCCGGCTTGCAGGGGTCCCCGCCTCAATTCTAGTTCGTCTGCTGGTGACTCTGGAGGTTGGAGACTCGTGAAGGCGGTCTCGGGTCTCCCACACAGCAAACATCTGTCATGTGCCTGCGTCCCCTAGCCACAGAGCTCACTCTGGAGGAGCTCACGGTCGAAGGCAACGTGGGCAGGGCTGCCATGATGTTGAAGGGGGACTGGCCCTCAAAGGGAGATGGGCCAAGTGGGTGGACCTTGCAGGGAGGGGCGTCTGGCTTCAAAGATGGAAGAAATTTCCAGCAGACCTGTCTATTTAAGGATGGAATGTTCTCCGCCTGCAGAGTTGTGAGTTCTTCGTCTCAGGAGGAATTCGCACACGGCCTAAGAACCACTGAGGAGGAGGGAGAGAGGAGGTCTGGCCCCGGGGAGGGTGGTGGGCCACCGCGACCTTTCGGAGGGTCGCCTCCCTCCGAGTCCCTGGATCAAGTCTCTTCAGCACACGGCCACAAGCTCAGGATGCAGAAATCCGAAATAACGGAACCACAAATGCTTCCATGTCCTGTGAGTGCTTCTTACACTTTCCTAACGTGAAAAGTTAAAAACGACAGGAGATATTTCTGGCTTCCGCCTTCCCTGCCTCCATTTGGGCTGCCTTGGACCCCTGGCTCTGCCAGCCTTGCTCCAAACAGGACTTCCGTGTGGGGGACGCAGAGAGGAAACAGGCTGTGTCGGAATACGGTGGCTGGACACAGGGAGACTTGGCTCCGTGTGCCGGATCCAGCCGTCTCCCCAAAGGCACCTTTGTGTGGCAACACCAGGAGGAGGGGGGAGCCCCAAGGAAGACGTTGAGTCAAGGTGCTCCTGATGGCCCGTCCCTCGGGGGAAGGCGGCTCTCAGGGGGCAGCTGCCACCTTTGGGAGTGGACAGCCGCCGGCCCGGAGGCCCCTTTCTCAAAGCCCCAGTGAGAGTGGCGCCAGGACTAGGGGATGGAACTCCAGTGTTGGGAGCCCGGTGCCCTGGCGCCCACCTGTGGGCTGTGGCGGGGATGGGACGGTCAAGAAGATGGTAGGCCTGTGTTTGCAACAGTGGTTTTAAAGAGCTCAGATGATTTACAACTCTGAGAAGACAGAGAAGGACTTGATTTCCGAGTGGCAGGCCCCGCGTCGCCCCCGGGCCCCACCCCGATTCCATCCTCCTCTCTCTCTCCCAGCCCTCCTCATGGTTCTCAGGTGGGCGTCCAGCCTCCAGGGACTGGTGTAAACAGTGGGGTCGGAGCAGGGCAGGCGGCGACTCCTTTCAGCAGCTGCTACTGCCAGCTTGCTGTGCCCTGTGGGGGCCATGGAGGGGACTGGGGCAGGCTTGTGGCCCCCAGGCCATGTGTGGAGGCAGACACAGGTGTCCTGCGGGTGAGCGTTACGACAGAGCGCAAAGAAAGACATCGCTCGGGAGAAGACGTAGGGACAGTGGGTGCAGACGGCGGGCTGTCACACAAGTGTGACCACCCCTGTGAGGTCAGTAGCACTGAGTGTGTCTCAGTGGGACCCAGAAACACGCCATCAGCGTGTGGGCTGTGAACACCATCACAGGACCTGCCCTGATCTCACCCGTCACTGACCCCGTGGGCCAGACGCCTCTGCCCTCCCAGAGTGACGGGACACAGGTGGCAAGCCCTGCACAGCAGGACGGCGGGCGGCAGGACAGCACCTCTCCCAGAGAAACGGATTGTGTGGAGTTTGGCAGACACGCTGTTGAACACATATCTTGGTTCCACAGCCGTCGTTTTCTCTTCTGACCCAACAGACACCAGATGTGCCCCGATCAAAACAGCAGCACAAGGAGCAAGAGCTGAGCTGTTGTCCTGCCTGGGGATGCAGTGGCCCTCCCTGCCCCCACCATGCGGTGGGAGCCCACCTGCTGCCATCCTGGGCCCTCCGAGGATGCCCCTGCTGAGCCAGGCATCAGTGTCTGGGAGCAGTTAGCAGAGGCCCCGGGGCCTCGGGGCAGCACACTGGGGTCTGTGGGCAGCTCTCGAGGGGGAATTGTCAGAAGAAGGATCTGTGAGGGGAGGGAGGCTGCGTCACCTCTCGCCCCTGAGAGGCGATGTTCTCTGTTGAGCAGAGCCCAGGGGAGGCTGATCAGGACCAGGTGCCCCAGAGCGAACAGCGTAACATGCAGTCAGACATGTGCTACGAGCAAGGGGGTGGTGGTGCTACCCACACAGCCGCCTCCATATTTCTGGAATGACTGGACGCGGGTGGCAGGACCCCTGCCAGCGTCATCTGTGCACCGAGGAGCATGATCCACGTCTGCTGCCATGGCTGTGTGTGCAGGAAGCACAGACAGTCATGTATGGACGTCCTCTCCAGATCTCTCCCAGAGAAATGACTATTCTAAAACTCAGCCCTCCCAGTGCCACAAAGCACCGCGATGGACCAGGTCTATCCCGCCGGCATTGTCCGGGTCCCTCCCTGTGTGTGTCCCTCGAGTGTGCACGGGGGCACGATACCAGAGCACATGGTTGTCCAGCTCTGGCACAGATCACAGCTTTCAGACAGCAGCTCCAATCAAACCCCAGAAACAGGGGAGCCCCACAGCCCACCTCATTAGCAGGGGGAAGCTGAAGGCACTGGCGTCCTCCGCCGCTCTCAGCCCTGCCGATCCCGGGGCTGGAGGGCTCTCACTGGTCACCACGTCCACGGTGACCCCACGGCACAGGCTGTGACTGAGGTAAATCACTTTTCAGTTATTACCAAGACCCAGTGATTTGACCCTTAAGAGAGAGTTCTATCTTCCTGGGAGGCCCCCAGTGTTGAGAGACCTGCATAAATGACCCTCTTCAGTGTCAGTTACTCGGTTATTCACTCCCTGTGCTTTCGTGGAGTAAACAGGTGTTTACTAAGTACTGGTCTACAGAGATGGCTAAGACCCAGCTTAGGGCTGACAGCCCGACGAGAGGAAGCAGGCCTGTTTGTTTTAGCACCTGGAACTAAGAATGCTTTGGAAAGAGATCGGTTTCACCCGGGAAAGGCTCATGGATCCGTGGCTTCTTCCTTCAAAGATCGTGCTGCCCGGTAATGCAACTATATGTAGTCTCGCCTGGTCCTTGACGAGATCAGATATTCTGGAGGCAGGGCCATGAGCCCAGCAGGGTGCCGGGGAAAAGCATTCGATGGACTCTGATGAGAGTCCACAACGTGACATGGGAAGACCACGTCTACACTCCCTAAACCACAGAAGAGGTGGGGAGACAGCCCTGGGCAAATCCCTGCGGACGGAAGGAAGGAGGGAGGGTGCAGGCGGGAAAGGTCGGACTTTGTCTTAGGAGCCCAAACGGGCAGAGGACAAGCTGGCAGGCAGCTGCCCTGGGCAGTGGCAGGGGCGAGGCGGCACAGGCGTCTACACGGTTCATCCTGATTGGCATTTCAGTCTCAGGATGGTTTCAGCTGATCTTTGTGACTGGTCCACCACATTTCAGCCATGAGTGGCATGGTCACAGAGGGATTTGGGCCAGAGGTTTTCTGCGAGAGCCTGGAAGATTCTGCCCACATCGGCCTGAAGTCAGGGAGCTGCTCCCTCTGTCCCCCTGAGGCTGGAGGGCTCTGAGTGCCAACGCCCTGAGCCACGGAAGCAGGGCACTTGAATGCTTTTCTTGGTTCAGATTAAGGCCTCCTGGCCTTCCTGTATGCTGTTCCCCCGACCTGGGTCACCTGTCCCTCACGTAGCCTGACTCTTGATTCGGGCCCTGGACCAGGTTTGGAGAGGCCTTCCCTGACTGCCCTCTTCATAGGCTCCTGAAGCTCTAGGCTCCTTCATACGCTCTTCCTGACTCCACACTGCAGACGCATTTGAGGAGTCATTTGTTTATTTAATGCTGGTCTCCCTGTGCAATCAGGGAAGAACTCTTAGAAGAGGTGACATTTAGGATGAGAGGTGACACTCTTATGAAGATTTGGGAAGAGTATTCCAGGAAGAAGAAATGCCCAGTACAGAGCCCCTGGGATGGAATGCCTGGACAAAGGGCAGAAGCTTGGCGGGTGATGGGGAAATAATAATTTTCCTGTGTGTTTAGTGAATAAGTCCATCCATCCACCCACCCATCCACCCACCCATTCATCCCTCCATCCATCCACACATCCATCCCTCCATCTATTGATCTATCATTTGATCAATCCGTCATTCTATCCATCTATTCATCCATCAACCCAGCCTTCCTCCATCCACCCACCCATCCGTGTATTGATCTCTCAACTGATCGATCCGTCAATCAGTCCATCCTTCCATCCACCCACCCAGAGGCCTCAGTCAATGCAGGAGAATGGAAAGGAAGTGGGTTCACGCTGATGGCTGCTGGTAAGGCTCCCGCCATTGATCTCCATCACTCTGTGTGGAGGATGAGGAAGACCCCAGGGTCTTCTCCCAAGGACATTTGGGCTGGGACTGTCAGCATTGCTCCTCAGAAAGACTGTGTCTAGAGGACCAACGTCGAACAAAGGATCCAGGATGGGGAATTAAAGTTCAGAGGAGGCTGGCTGCAAATCAAATTCAGCTAGAAAAAAATTTTACTTTATAACATAGGCTGGAAGCAGTTAATATATGGAGATAATGACTTTCGGCAGTGATGGGAGACCTGGATGTCTCCCTGAGAGGTAGTGGTCAGAGTCTGTGGTCTCCAGCAGGAGAGGACTCTGCAGCGGGTCTGGTCTCTCTGCGCAGTGCAGCCTGAGACCTGCTGGCTCCCATGCACTTCCACGTCCACCCTCAACTCAGCAGGCCCCTTCTCTCCTTCTCCAAGCCCTCACTGAGATCTGGTCCATTTGTTGACCTTTACGGCGTCTGGCTGTCTGCACAGTGCTTTCTTATACACTGTCACACTCATGAGCCCCTGGTTTCCCACCACAGCCCCAGCGAGGTGGGTCTTCAGCCCTTTTACAATGAGAGGTTGGCACACCCTGGCCTGCCCAGCCCTGGGGGCCTCTCTTGGAGAGAGAAACAGAAGCATGTTGGGTGGAAAAGCACCTGGAATGCTTTCAGTCTCTCAAGAAGCATTTCCTGGTGCCCCCTGTGTGTCAGGCACTGTCGTGGGCATCAGGCCAGGAGCAGTGATCAAGGCCCCAGGGAGTGCCCAGTTCAGTGGGGAATGAATGATTCTGTACCCATGCCAGGAACAGCAGGCTCAGGAGTGGGGCCCCAGGGGAAATACTGCGTCCTGAAAACAGGGTTGGCTCAGTGTACACTAGATTATTTTCGGTCAGGGTCATGAACAACTGGTACCTACTTGCTGTTACTTCATTCATTCACTCATCCATCCATCCATTCATTCAGCCACTCAGCAGACGTGTATTAACAGCCCACCGCGTGCAAAGCCCTGTGCTGACGGTGAAGCTGTGTAAGATCAGATCACAGAGCTTCTGCGTACTCAGTCCGGGGCGGGAGAGTGGGCGGCTGGATAGGAGCTGACATCAACAGTTCTACTGGCTGTGGAATGCTCCGAGCGTGGGCTGTGTAGACCCCCAGCATTTACGCATGCAAAGTCATATACAAAAGGTGGAGCCCTAGAATTTTTAGGAGTCCCTTGGGAAGGGAAAGACTCACACCTCAAATGTAACGCTGGGCGGGACTCTTTGAACCGAATCCCACCAGCTCATTGCATGAAACTGAATGTGGCCCTGACATGTCGTGGGCCAGATGCCGCCAGTGAGAATGAGTCCGTCTGAGGAAGTGGCACACATACCGTGCTGGAAGCAGGCTGCTCAAAGAACTTCCGACGTCCACCCCTTTTTTGCAAAAAATTTATCTTCATCTCCTCTTATGGACACACTTTCAGAGGAAGTGGGAAGTATCCAAGAGACAACTTTGAGATCAAGGGCACAGGAAATTTTGCCTTTCATCTGAAAATCCGTCAGCTGCAGAGGAAATCCAGAGCCGGGCAGATGCCTCGGCAGTGGCTCAGAGCACGTATTGTTTCCCGCGGGTGTGAAGAAGCCTGCGGTGATGGCTCCCGTCTGCGGTAAATGCCTCATCTTTCTGGGAAGGAGCCTGAGTAGACAGCCCGTCCACGGCATCCACCACTGCTGCGTGAGGTCCATGGGAGCCCATCGTGCTTGTGCTGGGGCAGGCGGCGCCCAGACAGAGTCTGTCTCCCGTGTGCTCTGACACAGCCCCAGGCTCCGGACACTCAGGAATGTCCATTGCGCTCAGCAACAGAACGAGTTTTCTTGGCCCGAGACAGCTATTTCCTGGTTAGGCAATGTTGCAAGGGATCCCCTCCCCTCCTTATAAGACACGCAACAGGCATGGGCTCTGGGAGGGTGGATATTTGGTCCACAAATCTTAATGTGAACATCTGCTGGGTTGTGCCTTTCTAACGTCTTTTCTCAGGATCTTGAGGCCCGGGGACTAAGAGGGCTCGGACACACCCTCGCCCGTGCACCTCCCTGGAGCCTGACTACGTGGAGCAAGATTCTGGCTCCACCACCCACAACCTGCTTCCTTCTTCTCTGTCTCAGCTTTTCACATGTAAAATAAACCTCATGGCTTGTGGCCTGGTGGGGGGGGTGGGGGTGGGCATGATGCGTTTGTTATCTCTATATCAGGTGCCTTTGTTTGTTGTTGTCATCACAGGGAGAACGAGAGGAGACCTGGGTGGGGTCCTTGCTGGGCAAGAAAGTCCTGTACGTGGGTTATGTGGGATGGCATTGGGGGTCCATTTAGTTTCAATATGCCAGGGGCCTGCTGGATGGCAAGGCTTGCTTTTGATTCATTGTAAAGTCCTCCAGCACACATAGTAGGTGCTCGTGAAACGTGCTGAATTGGTGAATAAATATGAAGAGTATAAATGCCACATGATGCATGATGCAGGCATGATGCAGACAATTCTCATCACAAGGTTAGGAGGAGGTTGGGAAGGCTTCCTGGAGGAGGTGGCAGTTGAGTTTAGCCTTAAAGATTGATAAAGATTTGGATGGGTGGGAGGGGATGGCATAACATACTAGGCAAGAGAAGTGGAGAGGGCAAAGCTGCACATCACGAATCAACAACAGGTCCTGCCACCAAGGAGGATGAGCGACAGTCAGACAAACACATCAGAAGCCTTGCAGCTCTCAACAAATGTGCTTCCCTAGTACCATCTCTCAGGAAGCTACTGGGGGACGTGCTCCAGGGAAACAAGGGAGTAATCCAAGAAAGTGAAAGACACGGATTTGGAAGCAGCAGATCCAACACAAGAGCAAAGTGAAGACGCCTCTCGGGAAGATGGAGGAAGGAGATTACTAGAATGTCAGCTGGGCACCAGGCACGGAGAACACCCAGTCCAGATGGGAGCAGCAAAAGGCTCCAGGAGAGATTTCTTCACGGAGATGAGGCGGAGAGATGATCTAATGTGTTTGAAAGTGTTGGGAGGAGAGTCACATGACGGGGAGAGAGTTTGGGGTCAAGTTAGTTATAAACGCACAGAAGAGGAAGCCAGCCAACCACAACCAATCAGCAAAAAACCCGAGACTCTTACAGCAAAATGCACATTAAAGGAAAGGAAATTACAGTCTACAACAAGACTCGACTAGGAATTGTGGTTACCTGACCATCACGAAGTCAACGCTGACGGTGGAGCCAACCCAGGTGGGCGCAGGAGGTCTGGGGTGGAGAGTGAACGCACATCGTCTAAACCAGAACGTCAAGAGCTAGCAACGTATGGATAAGCACAACGAGCCGGAGGCGGACCCCTTGAGAATCAGCTCCACGAGTTGAGCATAATTATGTGAGGACAGGACATGGTGTGGAGGGGAGGGAGGACCCAGGAGGGACATGTAGCATTCCACCTTCTGAATGACACATATTTATAATTGCAACAAAAAGAGAAACTAAATAAAAAGTGAGAGACGATTTTGCCGCCGCTTGACTGATGAAGAAAAAGAGATTTAAGGCCAGTAAGCGCTGCTGCGGTGGCGCCTGGAGCTAGGGCTGCCCCCTGGTGGGCGAGGACGGCGGTGCAGCCCCCCGGAAATGTCTGGCTTGGCTGGTGCAGTTGTGCGCACACGTTGTCTACGCCGGCATCCACATGCACGCTCACACCTGGAGAGGACTTTGCACATCAGGGGCTCGGGATGTTCATCGTGGCTTTGTTGGTGGAATGCTGGAAGCTCCCCTGTGTCCATGGAAGGAGAATGGGGCATTCACACGAGGGAATAGTATACAGCAGTGAAAACAAAAGACCCTCAGCTACGGTTACACACACCTTAGACACAGAACGTTCAGTGGGAGAAAGCAAGTCACAGAAAAAGATATACCCTGGACGACACCACATGAATAAAATTAAAAAACAAGCCAGTCAGACTGTAGTGTTTAGGGACACTATGTAGGTGGTAGAACCGTAAGGAAAAGCCAGAGGTCCGGAGCAGCAGGTGGAGCGTGGCTTCCCCGGGAGCAGAGCCGGGGTGGGCAGGCAATGTCCAAAGAGCCGTGACGGGCGCACACACTCACCTGAATGCAGCACGTTCACTATAACAAGAGCGGCAGAAGGAGCCGGGCCACGCCCTTCAAGAGCCAGTGCCGGGCCACACGCCCCCGGGGAGCGGGAGGCATTCTCCCACACCCTCCCCAGCCCACAGCAGTTTACCTGTGCATCAGGCGCCTCTTGCTTTCAGCCCCAGCTGAGAGGTGGCGTCTCATGGGCGCTGACATCTCATTCCCTCCCACAGCGCTCCAGACAAAGCCCTGGCAGGGCCCAGGCCAAGAGGGGGCGGGGAGGGAGAGAGCGGCTCTCTGCAGCCAGGTCAGCAGCCCCCACATGCCCAGTGGCCAGAGGACGGCATGTGGGAACCTGCTCCCGCAGACAGGTGTGCTGGGCAGAGGAGGGGGAAGGGAGAGGAACGTGCTGAGAGCTCAAACAGGCCAGTGCAGAAAGTCCTGACCACACCTGGGCATTGTGTCCTCCGATAACCAGGACCACTGCCCTGGGACTCCCAGAAGCACTTGATTCTGCCCAAAGGGAGGCACGGCTGAATCTTGAATCTTAACCTGTGAAGGATTCTGTGGGGAAGGACAGGGGCTTCTTAGAGGAGCACCTGGGGGCCCGTGGCTTTGAGAAGTTCATCCATCTCACAAGGGACAGGATGAATAGAACTGCCAAGGACCACAGGCGTGGCCCTCCCAGGGAAAAAGTTCCATCCCTGGCAGACAGACCAGGGTCACTGGGTATTAACATGTGTAGACAGTTCAGAAATAGAAATGAAATGCTTGTGGTCCACACTGAGAGATCCCAGATGGTGATGCCAGAACATAGGGACTCCCCTGCGAGTGAGCAGGAAGCTCTTCGTCCATTGGATTAGAGCCTTTGCTGCAGACACCAGCAGCCATGGCCCTTCCTGTGGCTGCAGCCACGCCTGATGCTCAGGCCCTCAGGTGGGTGCAGTGAACCCCATCCAGATGCAGGAGCAGCTCAGCCAGGCAGCTCCTCCATCCCCAGCCACCAGGTTTGTTCAAGGACAGTCACATGGCCCTCTCCCCTGGCCCTGGGTTGGTGGTAATGTGTGGTCCCAGCAAAGCTCAGGGGCAGGTAAGGGAGAGGAACCAAACCCTGAAGGCATTGCTTGGCCTCAGAATATAGCAGTACCTGCACCTGGGCAGTTCAATCATATTTGTCAACAAACTCCTTTGCTGCCCAAGCCACCTCAGGTGGGCTTTCTCTCATTCATCCCTAAAGTTGACCTGGCTGAGACACTTGGCCTTGAAGCCAGGAGGTCAGGGTCTGGGCCAGTTCTGTTCCGACCAGTCTCTGGACTGTCCTGTGGGTATAACCACCATCCCTCCTAATCCGAAGAGTCTACGAAAGAGATTTTTATCAGGGTTTGCAGGAAACAACCTCTTTGAATTTGGAAAAGGACAACAAAAAAGAGAAAAAAGAGCAGGAAATAGAACTAGTTCCAGAGGTGTGGCCCTCTGGCCCCAACGGCAGCCATGTGACTCCACAGTCACAGAGTTCGGCAACCTGGCCCGTGAGGCCAGGAGAGGGCATCTTCTTGAGCTGAGTGAGCTGTGATGTGGCCCGTCTGGCTGGGTGCTGGGCACCACGCCTCGTGCCACCGGGATATGAAGCTCGGGACCGGGTAACCCTCGACCTTCCTCGTTGAGTCAGCTGGAGGGGTTTGCCATGCCTCTAGGCTGCAGACGGTCAATAGCGGGAGGATAAAGACTCAGCCCAGTCAGCACGAAACACGTGGAACTGGGATGGGTGTGCCTGCCCGGAGGGCCACCACAGAGAGAAAGAGATGAGGCATTTCTAGGTTGTGAATCCACCTGCCTGGACAGCTGGCTGAGGTCAACACCCGCTGAGTACGGCTCCTCACCCAGGCCCCAGCCCACCCGGCGGAGCTGCATCCGACTGCCTGTCCTGCGCAGGCCCCATTGCTAAACGCTGTCAGGGCGGCATCGTGGTGCTGACCGCTGGCCTGTCTGCGCCTGCCCAGTGAGGCCTTGGCTCTGGGCCCCCAGCCTGGGATCGTCGGCGGCTCAGTTCCTACTTCTTTCCACTGGAGCCTGTTTTTAGGTTTAGCAGGGGTTCTGTCAGATCACGGAGCTGCAAGTCCCCCACAGCAACATCATCAAAGCGTAAGGGAAACTGGGGCCCCTGGGTGCATTCAGGGGCTGCCTGGCCTCTGTACCCACAGTGAACCTGGAGCTGCGGCTCCCGTGGCCAGCCGTTGGGGGAGGGGCTCGCCTCGAGGACCCATGCCAACCCCACGAACCCCAGTGGATCCTCAAGTACAGAAAGATTTGACAAGTACAGAAAGGGCTAGAAAATAATATAACATGTACCCAGAACCCCACCTAGAACTTTCCTCCAACAATTTATTAGGAAAACTTTTCAATACACAGAAAAGCTGGAAGAGTCGACAGTGAATGCCCGTAGATTTGCCATTTCAGTTCATGATTGCTCGCATTTCGCTCTGTTTGCCTTATTCTAACTTTGTCCCCCTCTCCACCTCTCTATCTGACCATCGATCTGTCTTATTTTCTGATGCATTTCAAAGGAGATGGCAGACATCTGCGTGCACAGCCCTGAATACTTCAGCACGCATTGCATCAGCATCTGCTTGCAGGGGTCTTTTTAGGGAAAATTTATATACTGGGAAATGCACACAGTAGCAGCCAATGGGTTTTGAAAAAGGCACCCCCGTGTGACTCCAACCCTATCAAGATACAGACGGCTCCATCACCCCAGAAAGTCCCTTCGTACCCCGTCCCAGTCAGTGCCCCGGTCCCTGACACAGCCCACTGCTCACCATCCAGCATTTGCTCTGATAATGTCAAAGGCTGAAATGGACAATTTGGGTGACAACGTGTTGGCTCTTAGCAATGGGGAAACGGTTGGCAGATTTCACGACGGGATGTGTTGACCACATTTAAGATGGAATTGTACGGGCCTGCTTCCCTTTAAGGTGAATGTCAAGGTGCTTTGGACGCTGCGTGCCTGTTCGCAGAGTCAAGGGCTGCCAGGAGGCAGTGCTCTCCTGGAACACCCACTTCCGCTTGCAAACCTCATCAGAAGCAAGCCCGGGAAGCTGCTGCCCCAGGGCGAGATTTTACGGACGCAGTAAACAGCCGTGTCCATCCCACTGGGGAGCGTGAGATGTGGCTGCTTCTTGAAACAGGGATTGCCATCGTGGACAGCACACCTCACAGGTTTATGGTCAGGGCCATTCTCGTGGTGCTCGGCCACAGCCCACGGGTGCTCACTCGAGACCAGCTTGCAGATGAGGGTCTTGGCTGGAGAGCTGACGTCCAGACGAGCACTGGCTGACAGGCTGTGCACTCTGCTCAGATGCGGAAACATTCCGCACCTCTTACTCAGCTGCCCCCTCACCCCCGCCCACACCCGTTGGCTCCAGACGCTCCCGCAGCGTCTTCAGCAGGGTGGACATCAGAAGATCTTTCCTGTCCCGAGGAAAATCAAAAGGCAGGGTGAGGACCCACGTACGACAGGTGAGACGAGCACGCTCCACAGGCAGCCCCTCTCCGTGGCCACAGGGGCTTTCCCGCCAGGTCCAGAGATAGCCCTGGGGAGCTTCACTGCTCAGCACCCAGGTCTCACTTTCGATGTGACCCTACTTTTCAGCCTGAAAATTTACAGGTGAAAGTGCAAACCCAGAGGCACTATTTCTAACCACCATCTGCAGCACAGAACCCTCGCCCAGGGCTGCTGCCACCCTCCCGTGACACAGCCAGCACCACCCCACAAGCCGATTCCCACCAACGCGTGGCCCTGGCGGAAGACGATTTCCCTGCCTCAGTCCATTGAGAGAAATGCTCAAATGTCCGGATCACATCTCTTTATCCACACCCACCCCAAACCGTGCACCAACGTCAGCTCGATAGTAACCATGTCAACACAAAACACACCCGTGCACCAACATCATCTCAATACTAACCATGCACCAACGTCAGCTTGATAGTAATCATGTCAACACAAAACACACCTATGCACCAATATCATCTCAATACTAACCATGCACTGACATTGGTGCAATACTAACCATGCACCAACATCAGCTCAATAGTAACCATGTCAACACAAAACACACCCATGCATCAATAGCATCTCAGCACTAACCAGGCACCAACATTGGTGCAATACTAGCCACACACCAACGTCAGCTCGATAGTAACCATGTCAACACAAAATGAACCTGTGCACCAATATGATCTCAATACTAACCGTGCACCAACTTTGGTGCACTAGCAACCACGTACCAACGTCAGCTCGATAGTAACCATGCACCACCGTCAATGCAAAACTAACCCAGGCACCCATATGATCTCAATACTAACCATGCACTGACATTGGTGAAATACTAGCCCATGCACCAACATCAGCTCGATACTAACCATGCACCAACATTGGTGTCACACAAACCCATGCACAATGTAGCCTGCGACAGTAAGCATCAGTGAAAGAAGGCAGGATGTGAAGCCAAATCAAACTCCAGAGAGAAGAGGAAGCCGCCACTTACCTCGACCCCCGCCACAGGACGCTATGTCCGCTCCAGGGCGAGCGCCAGTCTGCCCGCTGGTCCACCCTTCGCACAGCTCTTCTTTCTCAGCCACCGTCGATTCTGCAAATTATATACAAGCATTTAGACTGAAATGCTCAAAGACGCTGCTCTTCTCAGGAATCACCCTGGTCCAGACCCCAAGCCGTGGAGGGCAGGGCGGGTGTCTGCTGGGCCACCTGGAGGAGAGGGGCCTGCCTGATGCCCTCGGCCCGCCCTTCCCCACAGAGCACCCTCGCTGTGCCCCACCCTGGACCACGTCAGCAACCCAGCGTGTGTGCACACATCCCTCCACGCTCCCACGTCACGCACGACGCACATGGTCACGGTCACCTCCAGCATGCCCACCGGCTTTCTGGGATGGTCTCCTTTACCCCTGCCTTAGTTCTGTGGGCCTGTGTCCCCCCAGGAGCTCCTCTGAGATGATGGCTGGAGTCCTAATGTGCTCTTCTTGGCCACTGCATAGTGGCCCTGGGAAGAGGGGTGTCACTCAGGGGAGGGGGTGACCCTATTTGTCCCCCTACCATGGGCGTCCACTTGTGCATCTTGCCCGGCAGGGCCAGGGATGCTGAGGTCCTGGGGGGTCCCTGCCACGGACTCCCGGGAGTGGACCCCATCTTTCTCTTTCTGGGTTTCTCTTCCTGCTTTCTCCAGCCCATCTCATCCTCATCCTCCAGGATTCTCTGTCTCCCTTTGGAACTTTCAGCCAGCAGCCTGTGGTGTGGGCCTCCCCCCTGCCTTCCTGGTGTCCCCGCCTGGCCTCTCGGTTGGTGGTCCACCTGTTAACTTGCTCATCCTCTTCACTGGACAGGACAGCACAAGTGGCAAGAAGCCGGCTGCCAACCTGGACCCTTCTGTCCCCATCCACAGTCCCAGGAGGCTTTCGGGAAAGAAAAGATCAGAACTTGTGACAAACACCTGTTTAGAAATGGCGCTGAATTCAGAGTCATGGACCAGGTGTGTCCGACCCTCTGGGCCAACTCCCGCGGGAGCCCTGGCGCCGCCTGTCTCTCAGAGCCCCAGCTGGTCCGTTTAGGACACGAAGAGGAAGACCCTCACCTTCCTCTCAGGACTGTCCCAAAGACGGGACAAAAGCCATCAGGGCACCAGGACGCCGATGGCCACAGGAATGCCCGGCTCTGAAGATGTCTTCGGGAGGATGGTCTCAATTTTCTGCACCCTTGCGGCACCCAGTACCTGAACTAACTCTCAGCCATCTGCAGTGGTCCCTAAGGTAGATGTCTTCCTGCCCTCCGGGGACCTTTTACATTTAAAAATGGGGGTCACAGTTATAGTTGTGTTCTCACGAAGTTGGTGGGTTCGCCCTCTCCAGGTGCCGCCTGGTCCCTTCTACCCTCTGGCTGTTGTGGATAATGCTGCTACGAACATGGGTGTACAAACATCTCCTCGAGATTCTCCTCTCACTTCTTTTGGGTGCGTACCCAGAAGCGGAATTGCTCGGTCATACAGTGATTCTGTCTTTGATTCTTTGAGGAGCTGTCATACTGTTCACGTTTCCACCAACAGTGCACAAGGGTCCCAATTTCTCAACATGCTCTCCAGCACTTGTGACTTCTGTTTTTTTATTTTGATAGCAGCTGTCCTAGGGGGTGTGAGGTGGTACCTCATTGTGGTTTTGATTTGCATTTCTCTAATCATTAGTGATGTTGAGCATCTTTTCATGCGCAAGATTTGTCGATATTTTTGTGTAAATTTTACTGTGGGAACATAATTTATCTCTCTGCTACTGGTAAGCATATAGGTAGTTTCCAGCTTGGGGCTACTATGAATAGCACTGTAAGAATGTTCTAGTATGTGTCTTTTGTGCACACATGAGCATTCCCACGGAGGAGGAATATCTGGGTTGTGGGTAGAGAAAGCCAAACGGTTTCCCAGTTGACACCCCCCAACCGTGTGCACCTTCCAGTGGCTTCATGTTCTCTGGACACTTGGCGTGGCAGGCAGCTTCACCAGAGCCCCTCTGGTGTTGGACAGCTGTCCCTTGTGGGGCGTTTCTTTACACCTCCTGGATGGCCAATAACACCGAGCGCGCTCTCCTGTGTTTCCTGTTCATTTGGATTTCTTCGTTGTGAAATACATGTGCAAGGCTTTCACCCATTTTTCTGTTGGGTGTTTGTCTTTTTCCTTTTGGTTTGTAAGAGTTTTTAAAATACATTTCTGCATTAAGGTCCTCTTGGATGAATAGGTATGGGGAAAGACTGTAAGGGACAGAACTGGGACTATCCTTCTCCAAAGGTCATTCTCTCCCTAACACACCATCACGCCAATTGCAGCAAATGGCTTCCTCTAGCAACTTCATTCATTCATTCATTCACTCATCCATCCATGTTCGAGAGCATCTGCCACGTCTAGAGCCTGACACAACCACCCATCCCCTCAGCCACTGCTCTGGTCTTGGACACGGTCCCTACCAAGCAGTGCCAACCGTCACTCCAGGGCCTTCCCCTCCACGCAGTGTCCATGTGGATGCCCCAGGGCATCCGAGGCCCTTGCAGCAGCCCCAGGGGGCCTGTCCGCCACCACCGTGAACTCACACCCCTCCCCAGGGGCTGGGAGCACTCAGGCCTTGAACCTCTGCCTGCGCTGGTCCTGGCTGGACCTCACTTGCGTGAACTCACCCTTCATAGCCCCTGAAACCGTCTGAGCCCCTGATGCACCCTCCCTGGCAACGATGAGCCACACCTATCCTTGTATTCCCATGTGCTCTGTCAGACTGTCACAGCAGGTTTTCCGCAGAGTCCGTCATTATTAACGACAACACAGATGATAGAGATTGACGTTGCTGAGCTCTGCTAGAAGCCAGCCCTGGACCAGAACGTTCCTCACAATGTCTCACTGACTCTTGCTAACAAACTGGAAAGCAAGTTCTGTTATTATCCCCATCTTACACATGAGGACCTTGAGGCTCAGAGACACAAAGCAACTCGCCCCAAGCCACACAGCCAACAAGTGACTCCACGATTCCAGAGCAGCTGCCAGCCCTAGATGGGGGGATCACGCCTGATGGTCTCTACATTCCTGAGCCAGAAGCCAGAATAAATGACGAAGGAAGGAGCGAAAGCTCAAGCAAACAGCACCTCTCGCAAAGCCAGAAGGACTCGGCACTCACCACTAAACAGGGGCCTTCCCACACGCCCCGGGCCCACCCCGTGACCAGACTTTCCTTCCTGTAAAGGAACGAGAAGAAGAGAAAAGCCAAAGGGAAAGTAATGAGCTGAGCAAAGCCACCTGACATGGCGCCCTCAGTGAGCGTGACCGCTCTGGGTGTGTGGACCGCGGGCGCAGCCGGAGGAACGTGGCTCACGGGTCAACATCAGCGCTTTATTTCACTCACTGCAGGCAGACGAGTAACCAGTGTCTGGAGCTGCTCACAGGGTCAGGGGAAAGCTGCGGAGAGGTCGAGCCGCCTGAAGCCTGGCAGTGTCTGTGGCTGACTCCGCTTTCTGCTCACTCTCCAGGCACAGGATGGACACGCTCTTGGGGCTCCCGCTGTCCTTGCGGACTTCACAGCCACCCACACATGTCTCCTGCAGGGCCCCGGCCACACTCAGGGCCACGGGGCAGGACCCAGGGCTGGAAACTACCCGGGGCCCGCACACTGTCTGTCTCAGTGACAGAATGCATCTGCCCTGGGGATGGAGCGCGGCCAGGGTTGGGAGGTTGGGGTGCGAACCCCCCGCGGGCTGGTGAGGCCCTTCTAGCCGGGCCCGTCTCCCCCAGGTGGAAGGATTGTGCTGGGCTAGAGGGCTCTGGGGCAGCTCCAGCCGGGGCAGCCGGAAGTCTCATCAACAAGGAGCAGGATCTTTGAACCCACGAGGCGAGGCAGGTGTTGAGTGGATGGGGAGAGCCCGCGTAATCCAGTGCGGGGTCCCCAGCCCTCTTCCTGGGGACCCACTGTGACACACCCCAGTCATAATAAAGGCTGAGCTGCCCACAGGGGATGTGAGTGTGATCCGTCCATCCGGGATAGGAGGCAGGGCGGGCACACCGGTGGTCTCCCTGCTCTGTTCTGCTCGGCAGCTTGCCACTGGCACCTGGTCACCCTGGGTTTTCTGATTTGGGTGAAATGCCTTCCCTGGGCTTGGAGGCTCCTCCCTTGAGAAGCCCTGGTGGACGTGCAGGGTGTTTGCCCCCATGGGGTCCACCGGGCTGGTGGGAACAAGAGTGGAAGGTGCTGGGCAGGCGCCTGCATCCTCTCTCTGCTGCAGGCGCTCGAGGGGCAGATCCTTCGCTCCCAGGGGACCCTGCTCTTGAGCTGCCACACCAGCTGGGTCACCACATGGCCCTGGAGCTCCTGGTGAAGGGGTCCTGGTCAGGAGGTACACCTGTGGCACTGTCAGCATCCCCACTCCTGGCTTCCCTCTGGCACCCCCCACCCTAGGCTTGCACGCCCCAAACAACAGTTGGAGCCCGTAACTTTCCTCAGCTCTGCCTCCTGGAGCACAGAGGCCACAGACCCAGAGCTACGGGTCTCCATCCCGAAGGTGCCCTGGGTGGGGCCAGGCGGGGCAAGGGGCAGGTGGCTGAAGGGAAAGGAAGAGAAGGCAGAAACCAGAGGAAGACGCAGGCCTTCAGACGGGGCATTGGGGGTGGGAGATTTCTGGGGCCAGCGGGAGCCAGCGACAGCTCTCCTGCAGGGAGACCGGGAGAAGCCTGTACCAGCCTTGGTTCCCCCAGACCTCCGCGTTCTACTGTGTAGACTGCACAGAGAAGCACGGCCAAGGAACCAAGTGAGGCTCAAGGAAGTGCAGGATTCGGAGAGCAGGGGGGGCTCCCTGGAGCACCACTGTTGCCACTATGAGCTCGAGACAAGACCTGGCCCTGTGACAGCCTGGCCCCTGAGGGCTCTGACACCCTGTGGGTCCATGTTTCCCCAGAAGTAAAGATGGCGCTGCAGCACTGGAACACAGAGCTCATTCCCTCACCCTCAGGCCCTCACCCTCAGGGCCTCACCCTCAGGCCCTCACCCTCAGGGCCTCACCCTCAGGCCCTCACCCTCAGGCCCTCACCCTCAGGGCCTCACCCTCAGGCCCTCACCCTCAGGGCCTCACCCTCAGGGCCTCACCCTCAGGCCCTCACCTCAGGCCCTCACCCTCTTTCCCTCACTCTCTGGCCCTCACCTCAGGCCCTCACCCTCAGGGCCTCACCCTCAGGGCCTCACTCTCAGGCCTTCATATTCAGACCCTGAATGTTAGGGCCTCAGTGTGAGGTCCTGAGCTTGAGGACTCTGAGCCTGGTAACCTGAGCCTGGGGACACAGTGCCACTGGCTTCCTTTCCCATTGGGCCCTTCAGATGGCCTGGAGGTGCCCTCCTCTCCTTTGTGTCCTGGTTCCTCTGCGCTGGGGCTCCCCTCGCCCCCCTGTGCTAGGGAGGAGCTCTTGTTGAAAACCGTGGTTCGCACATTGGGGTCCCATTGTCACCAAGTCAGTGTCCCTGCAAGGTCTTTGGAAATGAGACCCCGTCTCAGAGATGCCCCTGAGTCAGAGGCTCAGCGCCCATCGTAGTCTGTGTGTCCACATGCCCTCAAGGGCAGCGCTCGAGCTGGAGTCTCTGGACCTGTGTGTTGGCACACAGCGAAGCTGGGGGTCTGCCCAGCCTCCTTCCTTCGTGTGTGGGAGCTTACTGGGGGGTGCTTCCCTCTCACATGGTCGGGGTGCTGGGGCTGATGGGGCGCAGACCCCAGCTAGCCTCCTCCTGCAGTGATGGTCTCTGTCTTGAAAGAGGGCTGGAAGAGTGTTCTAGAATGATGGTCTGCATGATGATGAGGAAAAGTTGTCCAGCTGTATATATTTGTCAGCACTTGTGCAATAGGTCCAGGTAAGATTTGGCATTTCCCCATATTTTCAATTTATCTCCAAAGAAGAAAAAGAATCCCTGATGGGTGCCGACCTCCGGCTGATGAAGGGCACCCCAAAGTATTTGGGGAGAAGTGTACTGATGTCTGCAACTTACTTAAAAATATACGCGAGCGTTCTGGGGCCAGCGCCATGGCCGAGTGGTTAAATCCACGCCTCCACTGCAGGCGGCCCAGTGTTTCGTTGGTTCAAATCCTGGGTGTGGACATGGCACTGCTCATCAAGCTATGCTGAGGCGATGTCCCACATGTGACAACTAGAAGGACCCACAACTAAGAATATACAACTGTGTACCGGGGGGCTTTGGGGAGAAAAAGGAAAAAGATAAAATGTTTAAAAAAAAAATACACGTGAGCATTCTAGATTTCTAGAAAACCTGCTGCTTAAAGGAATGGGCATGGAGAACGCTGCTTCCAGCCTCGGGGGGAACGTGGAGGGGGAGCCTGGCACCCGTGTCAGGAAGCAGGGATGTGCTCCAGCTGCCGGGACGCATCTGACAGCATTGACGGTGAGCACACAGTGGATGGCAAGCCCTGAATCCAGCGCCCCGCAGACAGTCCTGGTATCAGATAAACACGGAAGTGGGAGGGGCAGGCGGGGCAGCTCTTCTTACAGTGGAACGCCAACGAATAAATGTAGAAGAAATGACTTTAGAAATGCATCCCCATGTAAGATGGACTGATGGATGGACAGACGGATGGACAGTGTGACGTGGGGATGACAGCCCTGTAATAAGGCACTTATCACCCTGTGGTGATGGGAGAGTCCAGTGGTGGGTGCAGGGGTGTTCAATGAACAGTTCTTTCAAGGGGGTTGTATGTTTGAAAAATTTATAGTAAGAAGAGAAAAGATAAAAATAAGGATGAAGATCGGAAAGAAAAAGAGAAAAGAATGTACCACAGTTGAAACCAAGGGAGGTAGGGGGGAGTGGCTCCTGCAGAGACATTAGCCCCTGTAGGTCCCTGTAGCTTGGTGCCCGGCACAGATGCCCCCATGGGCTCTATGTTGACTGGGGCTGACCCGCTCAGACTCAGAGGTGGGATCTCCGAGGGCTTTGTGCCTGGGAATCCAATAAAACCTGAACCAGTTGAGCCTGAGGGCACTTGCCAAAACTTACCAAGCTGAGGACCCACGAGACCCTCGGGGAGTCACTGCACCTTCCTCTCTGGGAGTGGGGCTGGGCACAGAAAACACGCCGGAGCCACAAAGATTAGCCAACAAACCACAGCCTTTCAGAGAGTCAAGACAGAAACGAGTTAAAAACTGCCCTCGAGGCCCAGCCAGAGGAACGACAACAGAGTCCCGTGGGGCCTTTGCCAGAAGGCAGCCTCAGCAAACGCAGCATCAACAGCGCTGGAGCCAGTTAGGCAGGAGTTGTCAGGGTCGAGGACCCCAGACAGAGACTCAGAAGATTCAGAGAAGTCAGACCTGGCACGAGGCACTGAGTCTGTTCCATGGACGGGGAGTCGGGCATCAGGTGGCCGAGGGCTGCCTTCTCCTGAAGCAGCCACTCACTCTCCCTCCTGAGACCCCCAAGGACCCCACCTCCCTAAGAGTCCCCACGACCCCCGTTACTGCTCAGACCCTGCCAGACCACCCCCTGTGTCCAACACACGGTCACTCTCACATCCCCTGCCCCCAGCAGGACGCCGGGGCCTCCTCCCCAAAGGCAGAGCTGCCCAGGACCTCCCTCTGTTTGGCGAGGATGGACCCAGAAGTCCTGGCAGCTGAGGAATGGGGACCAGCGAGGGTGTCAGTCCTGGAGAGGCGAGGCACTTCTGGATCTCGGTTCCACTTATTTTGTCTCCTCCTCCCTAGCCCCTTAGCTGAGCTGGCCTGAAGCCCAGCGATCAATTTGGTTGAAAAAAATTAGTGAGACAATTATTTGCCACTGCCACGTCCTCTCCTGTCTTTCCTAAATTAGCCTGGAGGGTGTGAGGGCCCCAGGCAGCTGGCGTGGCTGCCCTGCCAGAGTGGGCGCAGTAGGGCCGGGGTCCTAGAAGCCAGCTGGTGGCCGCGGGCAGGGGTTGCTGGAGTGTGGTGGGAGCCGGGCGGGGCTCTGGGCAGAGCAGCGTCAGCTCCCAGGCCTGTTTGGCCTTCCTGGGGCTGCTCTGGAGAAGGCCTCCTGCTGGGTTGCTGAGCTGGGTTGAGTGGCACGCACATGAACAGTGCCTGTCACGCCTCTCCTTGACACCGCTGAGTCTTTGAGAAAACACGTCTGTCAGGCTTCCTTCACCCGACGGATGCCCCCAACAGCCACAGCCCTGTGGGCTCTGCTGAAGCCAAAAGCAAGCCCTTGCTTCCTGTGGGTCCCCATATCCACCTCAGCGCCCGGCCCGACGGTGCCATGGGTATTTCCCCAGTTCTCCACCTGACTCTCGCTCAGGCATCTGCCATCTGTCACGGGGTGGAAAGGGCAGACATGGCTGCGGCTCCCGTTTCCCCATGGTGGCACAAGGACAGCATCAAAGTTCATGTTTTGGGGGTCTGTGCCAGCTCTTATAAAGGACACACTATGTTTGAAAGCTTTCGGCTGGAGAGACCAGATCAGCAGACCACGTGTGTTCTTTGCAAAGCAAGACCCTTGTCCATCCCGTGTCCTGCACCTGCTGGGTGAGCAAACAGTTGACCCTGCGTCACTGTGACATTACTGTGGAGGGCGGGGAGCCCCATAACTGGCTGCTGAGTTTACCTGAATCTAAAGATAACAGATAGTCCCTTAATATATAAAAAAGCATCTAGAATCAGTGAGGAAAACATCCTGAGTGGAAAAGGTGGTAAAGGATAGGAGCAGATGGCTCCCAAACACATAAAAAGATGCTCCTTTCCCTCCAATGCAAAAGAAAAGCCAGGGAACCTCCCCCGAGCTGCAGATCTACGGTGATTCAGACAGTGAGGTGCTGGCAAAGGGTAGGTACAGAGATGCGTGGAACAGAATGGAGAGCCCAGGAACAGAGCTGTACAACACAGCGTTAACTGAATGCTGGTAAAGGTGCAGAGGCCACTCAAGATGGGGCATACACCCAAATGTGTAACGCAAAGTAGGAAACTTCTAGAGAAAAACAAGGGAGAGTCTGCTTGAACTTCCACAAGATTTTAGATGTGACACCAAAAGCAGGATCCACGAAAGAAAAAATCGATACACTGGATTTTATGAAAATGTTGAAAATTTGCTCTGTGAAAGACACTGTTAAGAGAAGGAACAGACAAGTCACAGACCAAGAGGAAACATGTGCAAATCATAGTTCTGATAAAGAAATATTTCCAAAATACATAAAGAACTCTTAAAACTCAACAGTAAGAAAAGAAATAAGCCAATTAAAAAATTAGGGAAAGATGTGAACACCTTACCAAAGAAGAAATACAGACGGCAAACGAAAAGATGCTGATGGTCACTCGTCAGTAGGGAAATGCAAACTGAAAGATGGAGATACAACACGCCTATCAGAATGGCTGGAATCCGAGAAACTGACACCACCAAATGCTGGCGAGCACGTGGAGCCACAGGGACTCTCGTCCTCGCTGGAGGGAATGCAGAACGGTACGGCACTTGGAAGACAGTTTGGCGGTTTCTTACAAAGCTAAGTGTAGACACACTATACAACCTGGCAATCGCACTGCTAGGTATTTAATCAAATGAACTGAAAACTTATGTTCACACAAAAACTTGTATGTGAATGTTTATAGCAGCTTTATGCGTAATCACCCCAAACTAGGAGTAACCAAGGTGTCCTTCAAGAGGTTTATAGAGAAACAAACGTGGTACATCCACCCAGTGGAGTAGTGTCCAGCAATAAAAGTGAACAAGCTAGTGGTTCACAACAGCACGGATGAGTCTTACGTGCATTTTGCTAAGTGACAGAAGCCAGACCCCAAATGCTATGTCTTGTAGGATTCCATTCCTATGCCATCTGGAAAAGGCAAAACTATGCGGGTGGAAACCAGATCGGTGGTTGGCCAGGGGAGAGGACATGGTTGATTACTAAAGGCACGCACCAGGGAGTACCGGGCAGTGAATATGTGACTGTGGGTATTTATCACCCAGACAGCTTCATGCCACAAAGAGTGAACTTTAACGTATGCAAATTAAAAAGAAATCAACTGGGAAGGCGGAAGATCCCAGGCTGGGATACAGACTGTGACCAGAGACTCTAATTGTATTACAAACCTTGACACCACCTCACTGAGGGGAAGGGGGAGAAAGGAGCTGACCTAGGTAACCTTGGAAAATGGACACTAAAGGCTGGGCAGTGATGCTAAGACCAAGGACCTGGCTGCACATCAAGACTGTATGTGGTGGCCAGCCCCGTGGCCTAGTGATTAAGTTCCTTGAGCTCTGCTTCAGTGGCCCAGGTTTGCGGGTTCAGATCCCGGGCATGGACCTACACTACTCGTCAGCCATGCTGTGGTGGTGACCCACATACAAAATAGAGGAAGATTGGCACAGATGTTAGCTCAGGGCGAATCTTCCTCAACGACGACGACTACAAAACAACAAAAGACTACAGTTGTTAGAGTTGCTTCTCATGGGGAGACGGGTTAGTTTTCAAAGTGTTTTACACGGATGTGGGGATTGGGCAAATAAATAAATGCATGGTGGGCGTGGGAACCACGCGCCTCCTTGTTGGAGTGGGGGTTGAGATCTGCAGGAAGGAGAGGCTGTCGTGATCCATGCGGTGCTGAGTCAGACACATCAGCATGGAGTGGCGTTTAGCTCAGTCTGGATACAGATGGATAGACAGAGGAATAAGTGTAGACCTGTGTGTACCCGCAGGTCAGCATACACATGTATGCTCCCTGGCTTGTCCACTCGGAAGGCCTAGAAACAGCGATATCCTAGTAGCAATGAGCACACCCAGTGGCCGGATCTTGGCTTCTAACACCATTCTCCAATAAAAGGGATGTACGAGATGGGCCTGGGGAATCTGGTAGCTCCAGAGAGTAAGGAAGTGCTCAATGGACAAAAGGATGGGGCGTCCCAGGGACACCAAAGCCAAAGAGCTGCCTACGGCCAAAGCTGGAATAACCAAGCATCAGAACAGATGACGGGGGTTAGGGCCCATGAGTCCATACCGAGATAAATAAACGACTGAATATGTAAGTACGCAGTGGAGAAGAGACACATCTTCTATACAGAAATACTCCAAATTATTGATGAGGTCCCTCCCCTCTAGGAGGGGGAGCTTAATCCCCTTCCCCTCCTCAAAATTGAGGGCGGCCTGGATTTAATGACTTGCTTCTAAAAATAGAGGATTGTACAGTGGAGGAACCTGGCAAGCAAGACCCCAGCCAGTGATCAAGGTCAACGTCAACCGTGGCGGCCTGGTGACGGTGTGCTCGCCCCAGGATGTGACAGAGCACGTGGCCGCTGTGTGTTCTCCCCGAAGCCTGTTGTCTCAGTCTAACCAAGAGGAAAACATGAGACAAACTCAAATTGAGGGGCATTCTACAAACCCCCTGAGCAGTGCCCCTCACACTGTCAAGGTCGTCAAACACAAGGGAAGTCTGAGAGTGTCACAGCCCAGAGGAGGCCGAGGAGACTAAATGTAATGGGGCTCCTGGATGGGGTCCGGGGAGAAGGGCATTCGTGGAAAATCTCCTGAAATCTGAACGAAGTCTGGCACTGGGTTCACAGCAAACGCGCTCATGTCGTTCTCCGAGTGTTGACGCGCGGACCATGGTGCCGTGGAGTGTTAATGAGGGGAAAGTCGAGCGAGCGCACGCAGGAACGCTCTGTACCACTGTTCCAACTTTTCTATAAATCTAGAAGGCTTCCAAATAAAAAGTTTATTTTTAAAATGGGCCAAAGATGTGAACAGATATTTCGCCAAAGAAGATGTATGAAAGGCAAATAAGCACACGAATGTAATCATCAGGGAAATGCAAATTAAACCACACGAGACGCCACCTCACACCCCGGAACAGCCCTGATCGCTGGGACGGGCTGTACCAGGAGCCGACAAGAATAGCAAGAACGGGGAGCACCGGGGCCTCCTTCCCAGCCCCGTGGGGCGCTCTGCAGTTCCCGAGCTTGAATTCCAAGACAGCAGGCCCCTCACTATCACGCAGACTCTGCCAATACCCACCCACCCACTCCCCACCTCCCTTTGCTTGATCTGGCCATCCAAGGAGTCAAACTGCCACCTGTCCTGGATGGCGGGATTGCTCCTCGCTAGCTCCACAATCTCAGTGCCCAGCGGCCGGCACGCAGTGCCCGCTCAGTCTGTGTTTGTTGATGGAACGGTGAGCTGTGTCTGCGTGGGGTCCCAGAGTGGAAGGTGAGAGAACACAGCCATCACTGAGTTCAAGCCGGCTATGTGTCCTTGGGGAAATCAGCACGCTTCTCTGAGCCTTATTCCTCGTGTGCATGACAGGCCAGGGCCGCCCTCCTGGGGCAGACGCCCCCTCAGCACAGGGCCAACGGAAGCTGCTGGTGCTGTCTCTGCTCCTAGGGCTTCCTCGCTGCACAACTCCAGCAGCCATTCTCGTTGTGGTCAATGTCTCTGGTGGCCCTTGCTAATGGCCGCCCTGTCCTTGTGTGTGTCACTCCTGGCTGACACACTGTCCTCAAACACTGCCGAGAAGTCATGAGGGGCCAATTCCACACAGGCTGGGGGTTCATGGCGGACGCTGGAGTCGGTGGTAAGCTTGGGCCGCCATGTGGACAGGACTCAAAGGCGGCTGATGCCTGAGTGTAGAAAAGCCAGCCTGACAGGGAGATGCGCCGAGGGGCCTGGCTGACTGGAGGAAGGGCCAGCTCAGACTTGGGGGAGGGATACCCCCAGGTATGACTCTGGGCAAATAGCTGTCAGATGAGCCCCTTGACTTTGTGCAAACTTGAGAATGTGACTCTGTCTCTGAGAGGCCTGGACACAGCGTAGGAAGCAGAGACGCCAGGTGGTGGTCCAGTGGGGCCAGGGGGACGGGCTTACCTCCCTGATACCCGCAATGGCAGAGGGCAGCACACAACTGCTCTCAGCTGTTTCTCGCAGTGGCCTGTGAGCCAGGCTGGCTGGGTTTCATCGCTCCACCTCTCAGATGGGAGTACTGAGGCTCAGAGGAGCTGAGTCTGAGCATCGTTCCCCTGCCCTCGAGTATGAGGCTGGCACCGGTCTGCCAGCAGGCAGGCAGGTGTTGGGGGCACCTCCCTGTAGCACCATGGTCCCGGGAGGGCCTCAGGATGACCCTGGCATGCTCCCTGATTACGTGGATCCTCATCCTTGGTCAATTTTCTCTTCCTTGGGAGGATGTTGGGTCCCAGAGCCAAACCGGGTGAAGTCACACGCAGGGTTTGTTGGAGGACGAAGCTGGTGACTCAGCTGCACGAGAGATGGGGTGCTTCCAGACAGGGGCGGGGCCGGCCCATCAGGAGGGAAACTTCTCAGGGCTCTGCTGGAATCCAAAACAGTGTCTGGCCTGAGGTGTCCCTGCAGGGACGGAGATGACGTGGTGGCTGCTGAAATGTGCAGTGTCTCCCCACCCCTTCCTGACCTCTTGAACCTCATACATCTGGCCGGTCAGTGTTGGAGGAAAGTCTCGCAGGAGAGCAAGAGTTCAGTCTTGACTAGACAGAAAGGTCCACTCTGCCCTCTGTGCCCCAACAAAGGAGGAAGGATGGAGGGCCACTGCTCCTGTCACCTGAGTTTAGCCTCCCTGCCCCCCGAAGACTCCTGGAATACCCACTTCCCATAAACTCTCTAGAAATGCAGCCCAGCAAGTATTGAAGAAGCGTAACATGTGTGGGCCAGGTGCAGGAGGCAGAGCCAGCTTGGTCGGGGGACTGGAGGCCCAGGTAGAGCGGACACCAAGTTCGAGAAGGCGCAGAATGGACGGGAGCTTCGAGCCAGAGAGGGAGGCCCCTGGGAGGAGGGCACCTGCCTGTCCTCAAGGCCGTGGGCAAGATGAGGACGGGTGGCCTCTGGCCTATGCAGAGGATGGGCAAGGACTCCCGGGTGGAGGAGGTGGGTTTGGGGTGGGAAAGATGGGACTTTAATTGGGGGCTTGGGAGGACTCCACAGGCAGTGGGGAGGCGTGCTGGGACGGGAGGCTCCCTGGCACCATGAAGGTTCCGGATGGGCCAGGCCTCCCTGCGTGTGCCCCTCCTGGGCGCTCTGGTCCTCCTGCCGCCTTGGCGTCCATCTGCCCAGCGCCAGGCCCAGGCCCTGCGGTTCCTCCTCCCTCGATAACTGCAGCCGCCCCTAAACACGGGGACCTCACTGCATCACAGAAGACAGGGAACCAAGCTCTGGAGAAAAACACAACTGGCTCCTCACACCAACAAACCAACAAAATGCCCCAGGGTGGAAGGTGTGCGGACGAACCTCTGAGGAAGCTGCTGAGCGTGGCCTGGGCTTCCCGTTGGACCAAGGTCCAGAACTCTCCCTAAGCACCCCCGTCTCATGGATGGAGTTATGGGTCAGGTTCCTGGGAGAGGAAGGGGCACTGGGGTGCCGCCAGAGGCCAGAAGGTCCATCTCTCTGGCCTCCGCCGGGCTTCCTGCAGAAGGCGCTTTCCTGCGGCCAGGAGCCCTGGGACCTGCTCCTGGGGCCTCCTCCCTCCTGGTTTCAGACTCCTCGGTGTGAGATGACAACTCAGGTCCGCCTGCCACCCCTGCTGGATGGGGTACAGGACCTCTGACAGATTCCAGACCTGCTCCTGGGAGGCCATTTTTAAGCTGTCCAATTCGCTCCCTGAACTCTTAAGTAACTCAGCTGCTGACATCACGGAAGCCAAGCTCCTGAGAAGCACAGGGACATCCCAGTTCTGTGTGCCCCGGCCACGTCCCCACCACGCCACCTCTTCCCTCGCCACCTCGCCGTCCTCTGTGCAACGGCCCGAAAGGTCCCTGTGCCCAGGCAACTCTTACTGAGCAGGACCCAGGCAAGGGCCACCCCCTGGGAAGTCGTGTGCACGGCCCTCTCTGGTCTAATACCTGGAGCCCAGACAACAGAGGTGTGCCACATGTGTCTGTCGAATAAGTCAGCGAATCCCGAATCGTCCCCGCCTCCAGGGCCCGATGATCAGGAGGGTCCTGCTCCATGCAGTGGAGATGCCCTGACAGTCAAGGACCCCAAATCTCTGCAAACTCAAGGGGAAACACAGCAGCCTGCCCCCGGCCCTGGGAGCGCTAACGGGATTCCTTGGAAGGCCTTCAACTCTTCCACCGTCCTGATCCTTTTTTTCCACTCAGGAGATGGGGTTTTCCCTGGGCTGACTCTCTCAGGGTGCCACACCTATGTTTTCTGGAGAACGTGCTCCAGCTGTCTTTGATGAAACGTGCCCCTGACTAACCCAGCCTGTGATGTGGGTCAGGGCTGGGCCACACAGGGCTCCGGGCGCCCGTCATGCCACCACGCGACCAGACCTCATTTGCCAAAAGTCTCTGTTTTATTGCACTGTGAATAATTTCCCAAGACAAACCCTTGAGAGTTTCTTTGTAAGCACTTAGGCCTTTGTTTATGAGGATCTTTGATCTGCTAAGAGTGTTTAGAACTCATGGAAGCTTCTGCCCCGCCCATCCCCCCAACTCGGGGGAGTTTGGCGGGGCAGTGAAGTTGTCAGCCTGTCCTTGCTCTGTGGGGGTCCAGGGCCCTAATAGAGAGCCCCCGATCTGGAGCCTTGGCCCCCAGAATGGAGGAGAGGCCCCTGCAGGGACCCTATAGGCTTGTGGCTGCCTTTTCCAGAACAGAAGTTCTGCTCTGGGCCCTGGACAGCTATTGGGAAGGGGCCCGTTTTCCTCCATCCTATATGCAGAACTTTCAACCAGGCCTGGCCTTCAATGCAGCTCAGGATGAGCGTCTGCCCCCCATGCTCCCCAGGTAGCCACCAGCCTGGTGAGATGGGGCGACTGCCCTCTCCAGCCCCTGAGACCTCTCACTGGCTCCCACGAGCCCCACCCCTTGGCTCTTCCGAGCCACCAGCCCCCTTTCTCGCTTTGTGTAATGTTTTCTCCAAAAGCCTTTGGAACGTGCCCAGTTCTTTTGTTATTTCAGGTCGTTTTATTTCCAGCACAGATTTCCATTCTGTTACCACCGAGATGGAAAAGGCCTCCTTCATCCGATTCCCGTGGTCCCAAGATTCCAACAAAGCCGAGTGCAGTTTGGGCCAGAAATAGACTATATGATCCAAAAGAATATGAGGGCGGGTGGTTGTGTGTGGTTGGAAATGCTGGCACAGCGCTGAAGTTGCCCAGCCTGGTGGCTGTGACGAGTGTTTGTCATCCACGGACCAGCCCCAGCAACTCTGGAAGCTGGTTTGGGACAAAAGGCCACCGCACCCACGTGCGTCTCAGGCCGGAGCCAGCGTCTTGGCTTCTGTTCTGCGGTTCTCTGGGGGTGCGAGGCCTCCCGTTGGCTCAGAGAGTGGGCAGCCCCCACGTCCAACTGCTTTTGGAGGCCCCCACAAAGCCTCCTTTCCAGCCCGCAGGGAACCTCCAAGAAAGAGCCACCGTCTGGAGACCCGGATGGAATTCTCGGCCCCGCGCTTGCTCCCCGCCTCCTTCTGCGGTGCAGGAACAGTGTGCAAGCTGCAGGCAGCCCCTACCTCAGACAGACCTGCTCCCCGATTGGCACGCAGCAGGGCCCCCTCATGGAGCAGGACCCCCAAGGGTGGGGAGGGACGGCCCGCGGACCGCGCAGTTGGCTAGTTAATTTTACTCATCTGTGCTTTCAGTCCCGTCAAAATCGGTTTCAAGGCCAGAACTGGGGTGTGGGATGGGGCAGTGCTGGCCTCCATCCTGTACGGTAGGTCCATAATTCCAAAAGGTCAAGGACTTGGGGTGACCCGCGGCAGGTCGTCTGCGAGAGGGGCAGGGTCCTCTCCAAAGGTCTGTGGCTCACATGTGAGTTAGGGGTCCGGAAACCTCTGGCAACCTCGTCCCTCCCCTGGGGGGTCGTGAGGAGGGCCACCTGTGGGGCTGGGGGACGCGCACCCACTCCCTTCACTGAGTGCCACGAGCCTCCCTCAGCCCAAGACGGAGTTGGGGAGGCCACACTGACTAAGGTGTGGGTGAAGGCTGGCCACAAGGGGAGACGGAAGGTGCCGGTGGGAGGGAAATGGGAGCCAAGGTTTTTCCCACCAGAGAAAAGCAGCCCCTGTGCAACATTTACCTTTCTGCCGTCCCTGCTCCCTGGAGCGAGGCTCCCTTCGTCCCCCACCCCCTCCATTGCCACAACCCCCAACAGGCCCGTCCATGCGCCCTCCCTGCCCACTATGCATGAGAACTCCCATCGGCCCCCCAGGTCACAGCGTCCTCAAACCTCTGCAGACCCCCTCTCAGCTTTCAGAACCAGGAAGCCTTGTCGACACAAGACTCCATATGCTGGCCCCAGACCCCCCTTTCCAGCTGGCTCCTGACGGAGATGGCCTCGCCCAGCTTCTAGAGGCTTCAGGCAAGCCTTGGCTTGTGGCCACATCACTCCACCCAGGCTCCATCTTCTCAGACTCTCCTCTCCGCCTGTCTCAAATCTCTCTCTGTGTCCTTCCAACAAGGGCCCCCTCTCCCTGTCTCAAGATCCTTAACTCAATCACGTCTACAAAGATCCTTCTTTCTTACAAGGTCACGTTCACACGTTCCAGGATTAGGACCTGGTTTCTTTGGGGCCATTACAGGTGGGTTTGGGGTTTGATAATGGAGGAAAGAAATGACGACATTTAGCGCAATATCATAGTAAACAGGAGGCCACTTCACATTATCAGGGAGAAAAATGTCAAAAACCAAGCCATTGTGTAAAAAACTGCAGTTCCTCTGCTCTATTCCAGTTCCTCCAATGTCTCAAAGAACAGGGGCTGCCCCTCCGAGCAGCAGGGCGCTGGTCTTCCAGGAAGAGTAACGAGGTGGGGAGAGGCCTGGGGGCTCCCCGGGGGAGCCTCTGCCACTCCGGACCCCCAGGGGATCAGAGGAAAGCTGCTACGCTGGATGCAGAAAAGACTGAGCCATCCCCCCCCCCGCCCCCACTGCCTGTCGACGCGATGGCTGCTTTGAGACAGGTGTCCTGCCAGCCTCACACACACCTGACACGTGTATACACCCAGATGGTGCCTGCTGCCTCAGACAGTCCCCCATGCGGAGTTCAGAACCTGACGGATCCCAGGAGAGATGGCTTGAACCCGAACTCTCTAGCTGAATGTCCTTCTGGACAGCACAGCCACTGCAGCCAGGTCTTGTAAAAGCCACGTCAGAGTGGGAGAGGGCCAGGCCCCTCGGCAGCTGAGTGTCTGGCCCCAGAGAGGGCCGTGGCCAGCCCGAGGCCACACTGGGCTAGCTGCTCGCCTGGCCCCAGCCCTGAGCCCTCTCCACTCCATGAGGCCTTGCGGTCTGGGGTGACCTGAGACGGGGCAGAGTCAGAGATGCTGAGCATGGGACTGACGGCCAGAGGAGCCAGGAAAGTGAGAATCCAGTGACATCAATGACCAGAAAGACAGCTACGACCGGGTAACAGCAGCAGATGCCTGTCGAGGAATCTCTGTGTCCAAGGCTGTTGGTCCAAGAGCTTGACATAAATGGCCATCTTTCATTTAGCCAAATGGTTTTTCAGTAAACTTTAAATTTTAGAATGATTTTAGATTTATGGAAAAATTGCCAGATTGTTCAGAGGGTTTGCACATACCCCACCCCCAGGCCCCCTATTGTTGGTGCAGTACACTTGCATTATTATTAACTAAAGTTCATCCTTTACCCAGAGTTCCTCAGTTTCCTCTAATGTCCTCTTCTATCCCAGGGCGCGATGTCCCGTGTTGTGGTCATGAGTCCTTGGGCTCCTCTTGGTGGGGACGGTCACTCAGACGGGCCCTGTCTTTGGTGGCCGTGGCGGTGTGAGGAGTGCCGGTCAGGAGTTTGCAGACTGTCCTCAGCTGGGATCTGACTGATGTTTTTCTCGTGGTTAGACCGGGGTTGTGGGCTTTGGGAGGCGGACCCCAGAGGGAAAGCGCCTGCTCCCCTATCAAATCCAGGGCGAGTGCCGTCTCCACGACCGCTCCCTGCTGACGTTGCCCTTGATCCCTGGCTGAGGTCACGTTGGTCAGGTTTCTCTATGGTTGAGTCGTGGTTTCCCCCCTTCTGTCCTCTGCTCTTCAGAAGGATGTCACTCTGCGCAGCCCCACTGAGGGTGGGGGTGCCGCCCCTCCTGGAGGGAGCTCACTACTTGCATCTTTTGGAATTCTTCTGTACCTGAGATTTGTCTCATCTCCCCTGCGTGTTTAATTATTCAGTCATTCGTTGATCTCGGTTTGCTCTCCAGGATATCTACGTTAGACTGTGGGTACCCACGAATTTTTGAGCGCCAACCCTGAGCAGGCGGCAGGCCCAGAGCACAGGCTGTGTGTGATGGAGGAGGAGACAGCCAGCACAATGTCCTCACGACAGTGACAGCCACAGCCAGCGTCATCTTTCCTGCCTCGCTCAGTGGGCCCCGAAGCCCATGGGGTTCAGGCTGTGGACACAGGTCTCTATGGCCTGAGGGGACAGTGTTTGCATGCGGATGAGTTTGGGGAGGCCCTTCCTGCCAGAGAAGTGTGCTTGGAGACCCTGGGGAGTGGGTGCGAGCTGAGGGTGAGTGAAGGGGAGAGCCAGAGAGCAGGGAGGAGTGGGTGATGGGAAATGGGATGAAGGACGCCTCAGAGGGGACGGGAGCATGGTGCTGAGGGTGCAGCCCACATCCTGGGGGTCACGGGGCTCCTGGGGTCATCCTAGCAGTCACAGGGATCCTCGGGCCCTCTTGGGGGTCTCAGAGATCCTGGGGTCATGCTGGTGGTCACAGGGATCCTTGGGTCCTCTTGGGGGTCACGGAGATCCTGGGGTCATCCTGCAGGTTACAGGGAACAAGAACCCCAGGGTCATCTTGGGGGTCATGGGAACAGGGTCCTGGGGTCATCCCAAGGGTCATGGAGATCTTGGGGTCATTCTGGGGTTATGGGGATCCTGGGGTCATCCTGGGGGCCCGCAAAGGGGGGCTGTTTGGAGGGAGGAGGGTCCCTAGCTGCTGTGGCCCTGGGACAGTTTGGGGACCCTGTCATTCCAAGGGTATTTCCTCACTTAATGAAGAAAAGGCCCCAACTTTCCGCCTGTGGAGGAGAAAGCATGCGGTATGTCTAAATCTATAAAGGCTTAAAGTGGAAAAACCTGTTGTTTTTCCTGACCGCAGCTCGCCTGGAAACAAGGGTGGTTTTGTTTTGCAAACTCCCCACTTGCCCCGGCTGGCTTCCTGGAGGAGAAGGGGCGTGGGGAGCCGGCGGGTGGGGGGCACCAGGGTGCCAGCCTACCGGCCCACCTCCTGCCCTGCCCCGGGACGCCTCCGCAAGACCCTCTGGAGAGGCCTGTGTGCCATGGTCTGAGGGGACATCTCAGAAGTGCCCTCTCCCCGCCGCCTGCGGGGGCCAGGGGGCCTGAACTCAAACAGCCTTCTTCCCGAGACCTTCTGTGGGCATGGCTTGGTTTGTAAGAAAAGTCTGCTTAAAGGGGAAGAAACAATGTGCCATTCTCTGGTCCTTTTATGGGTTGAGCTAAGCTGGGTCCAGAAGAAATGGCTCCGTCCCTCAGGGAATGAAGAGCTGGGGGCGAGGCAGGTTGTGTCCTCAGCCCACATCCCTGTGCCCCACGGACGCGGCTTCCCATCCAGCTCTTCTGTCACCTGCTGTGTGATTTGGGCACGTTAGGGACACCTCAGTGTAGGCGAGGTGGAGGAATAACACCTGTGCTGGAGGATTATCGTGAGAAACGTTTCCTCGTGTGTCCCCTGCCACAACACAGGCTCCGTGGGGCTGGGGTACGTCTTCCCATTCACTGCTGCAAACCTCCCAAAGTGTCAGCTGCCTCGTCACCACCACAATGACTATTATTACTATTATTAACCCAAATTCTTCCGTCTCCAAGTTTCTAAAAGAAACAGAGGGTTCGTGCCAAATGCTACAGTGCTCAGCATCCCCGAAGCCAGCTCTGCCCCCAAGGAGGTCTGCCCCCCACATTACTGCCTGAAATTTCAAGCCCAGAACCTCGAATGACCTCGGACTCCTCGGGGGCTGGACCTCCGCCAGCCGATGGCTCCAGGCCCCCAGCCCTGACTCTGAAAGCTGATCGGCAATGTGGGATGGAGATCCCGGCGGCGCGGTGAGGCATTCTGACTGTTGAGCTGTGCTGTCACGTGGGAGCGACCCTTCCCTTCCAGGAAACTTCCCTGAACAAGATAATCAAACATCATCCAAATGGTCTCTAAACCCATTCCTCTGTGACCCAACAATTCAGAGACCCTGATGACGTTTCCCCAAAGGGAGAACAGAGTAGCTGTTTCCTAGTCCACACGCACAAATTACCTTCATCTGTTGTGGTTGTCTCCCATGATTTTTTCCTTAAATTGTCAATGTCTATTTCCTCTGGTCTGTGTTAGAGTCTATTGAAATAACCCCTGTTTGGAGCAAAATTGCACTTTTAGTTATTTTATGAGTGTGTCCTTATATTCCATAGAGGGCACCAGAGCCCTCATGGCATTTGAGAACAGTGATGAGAGAATGCAGACTGAGAAGGAAGCTTATGGGCCATCCCTTCTGTTATGCTCATTCTGGAGTCCAGGAAGGACACGTGTTTAAAAAGGGAAGAGACTCGAGAACCTTCTCTGGAGTCTTACACACAGCTCAGTTTCCACAAACTTATGCCTCAGCTGAGTCCTGTGGATAGGAGTGGGGTTTGGGGTTCCTTTGCTGATCAGCGGGGGGACTTTATCCCAAAACCTCATCTGTAAGATGGGCGTGAAAATCTCTCTCACTTTACGGTATTGTGGAGATGAAATGAGGGAACACAGGGGAAGTGTGGGGAAAATGCCTGGAGGTGAAGAGTGTCAGATGGGACTTAATTATCGTTATTGACGATGGAGCGGCAGCTGGCTGAGCAGTACAGTGTCTGTGTTCGGACACAGAGCTGATGCTTGACGAATGAGTGTGGAATGAACAAGACAACACGCACAGCCTGTGTCCGCATACTGACGACAGCAGCCCACACTCAGCTGTGAGTGACAACTGGTGTTCAGATGCTCAGGATGGACATCCAAGTTTTGGGCTTCTCTCTGCTGACAGATCCTAACCACCTGAGGACGGGGCCCGTGTCTTACACGTCTGTGACTTAAGGAGCTGCTGAAGAATTCGACACTGATACTCAAAACGTTATAGAAAGAAATTAAAGAAGACCTGAATAAATGGAGAGACATACCATGTTCATGGATTTAAACACTCAATGCCATCAATCTTCTCCCCAATTTACCTACAGATTCAAAGCAGTCCCAATCAAAGTCCAGAAGACTTTTTCTTTTAGAAGAAATTGGCGAACTGTTTCTAAAAGTCATATGGACATGCAAAGGATCGAGAATAGCCAAACAATCTTAAAAAAGAACAAATTGAAGGAGCTACACTATCTGGCTCTTAAGACTTACCATAAATCTACAGTAATCAACAAAGTATGTTTTGGGGTATGGAAATAGATCAAGGCAAATAGTTCAACAAAATCAGAATAAAGAATTCAGAAAAAAATACACATACACAATTGGTTGATTTTTTAAAAAGGTGCCATGGCAATTCAATGGGGGAAGGAAAGTCTGTTTAACAAATAGTGCTGGGACAGCTGGATATCAGGATGGAAGGAAGAGAACCTCTCTGTCATTCTTTACACAAGATAAATTTGCAGTGTATTGATGTATTGAAAACCTAAGAAAGAAAGAGAAAGAGAAAGAGGGACCAAGATACACACACACACACACACACACACAGTGGGAGAGACAGACAGACAGACAGAGAGGGAGAGAGAGAGACAGAGAAAGTGTAAGAGGGAGAGAGTGAGAGAGATGGGAGGAGAAACAGAGACAGACAGAAAGAGGGACAGACGGACAGATACACACACGCACAGAGGGAAAGAAGGCTGAGTGTGGGTGGGCCCCTGGCAAGATGGTGGGGGTGGAGGCAGAGAGAAACAGACTCAAGACCTTGTACCCCGGAGAGAAGGGCACCGGGCTGCAGCCCCGCCGCAGCTCGGTGTTTGCCTGCTCGGGCAGCCGTGTCTCCGGGACCTGAGTTTTCCATCTGTAACGCGCAGGAGTTGAGATGCTGATGGCAGGGGTTCCCAGCTCCAGAGTTCTGTTGTTCTGAGTTCGTCAACATGTTAAAACCACATCTTCTCTTTTATCCAACTTCACAATTAGCCTGTCACCTCCCCTCCCTGGCACTATTGTAGCACACCTCAGTTTTATAAATTCTACATAAATTAAAATTAATTGGGGGGAAGTTTTAAAGAGTATTGCAACCCTTTGAGGGAGAAACTGGAGCGATACTGGGAATATTGCAAAATCCCAGCACGTCTGCTCAGGGTTTTGTCGGAAACGGATCCAGCTGACCCACTTTTTCACGTTTGGCCGTATCTGGCCTGATTCATCCATGAAATTTTCTCTCGGTAATTTCCACTGTGGCTCCCAAGTGCCTCTCCATGCCTCAGCGAAGTTCACTCACCCCAACAGTGCTTTCTCCTCCCTGAGACGTGGGCAAGCTCATTCTCTCCATCTCTCCCGCTGGTCCACACGCCCCCGGAGTCAGGGACGGGCCTTATTCGGATTTGGACCCTGCTGTTGAGCTGTCTATTCAGCTCCATCTGGGCAGTACAAGTGGCCTCCCCATCGGTCAAGGCTGGATAGCTGTGGCAGCCTTCGTCCGGGTTACTTCACAGGCTGGAATGGCAGCTGAATGATGCTCGTGGACACGGGGAGTCAGGAAGGTAGATGTTTGGGGCCTCAGCTGGGAAGACCAGAGGCTGGAGATGACTTAACTGTGGGGCTGGAATCATTGGACTAGGGGCTCCTTCTCTGGGGTCTGGAACCCCCTGAAGACTAGAACAGCTGAGGGGGGCACCTATCCTCCCCAAACACAGCCTCTCCTTACGGCTTGGCTTCCTGAGCCTGGTGACTGTGGGTTTTTCACATGGACACTGGGGCCCCAGCAAAGAGTCCAGCAAACAGGGAGGAAGCCAGCCCCTGACGCCCAGCCTTGGAGACCCAGCTGTGTCTTTCCCACCATAACCAACTGAAGAAGACACACACCCTTCCAGTTGCAAGGGGAGAAGACCCAGACCCAGACTAGGCCTGTGCCTTAAAGGTGTGACAGGTTTGAAACCAGCCACAGCCTCCCAGTCTCCCTACCCTCCGCTCCTACTCAGCAGCACGAGAGAGCGACGCACAGTGAACATGGCTTTGCCACTGACTTAATTAGAACCTTCTCGTGGACTCCCTGCTCCCGGGATAAACCCTCACCCTTCCCTCTGGCCCTCATGCAGGCTACCCAGCCCCCGGCCACCCACACTTCTTCTCTAGCAGCGCCCTGAAGTAGTTTGAGTGTCACCCCTTCCCCCACAGATAATCCAAGCATGTCAACCTCAGCGCCCTGGCCAGTAACCAGTTTGGTATGGATGCCGCACGATTTTGGCCAGTGGCAGGTGAAGGAATCTGCTGGGGGTATGGGAGATATGCTTCCTCCCTGAGGGAGCGGGCGGGCTCTGGGTCTGCACCTGCCACGGCAAACTTGGATCAACAAGGGCAGCCTGACCTCCGTGCTGGCAGCCCAGGAGGTGAGCAGAAGGGTGTGCAGACTGGGGTCCTTGTGGCTGCATGAGCTGAGCCTGCCGGAAGCATCCTCCTGGGTCAGGCAGCTGAGTCTCAGCTTTCTCTTACTTCCCCCGGAGGAGGAAAGCGTCCTAAGGAACTGCCCAGTCTCCCCTGCACCCGGGCCCGGGCCCGGGTGGCCTCTCCACCAGCTCCAAACTCGCGCTCCCCTCCAGTGCGCCAGTGTGCTGGGAGCTGCCTCTCTGCTTCCTCCCCACTTTTCACCCGTCCTGCTCCCCCTCTAGGTCTCAGCTTCAATATTGAGACCCTTTACACTGACAACCTGAGTGAGGTCCTGTTTAAATTCCATGGACCTCAGAGTAATTGCCACTGTCAGCCGTCAGTGTGGTTCTCAGGTCTCTGCACTCACCGGCAGGTGCAGGGCAGACCCAGGCAGCAATGTGTCTGCAGTGCACACCCAGCGCCTGGCATATAGCAAGCGCTCAACAAATCTCCGTCATCTCTGAGGGCCATCCAGATGCGGCGGCATCCAGAGAGACGAGATGCTCCTCCCCCATGACAGGCACCCCTTTGGCTCTGGGGACCTTCAGAGTCAAGTGAACTTGGAGGAAACAACGGCTCCAGGGGCAGCAACTCTGAGCTGACGCTTCCAGCAGGTGGGGAAGCTTGGTGGGGTGTGGGGGCTTCCTCAGCCCTGGGCTCTGCCTAGATGCCCTTCCCAGCTTTGTGACGGCTCCTGATGCCGAGAATGGCCCACGGTCAAGATGGCAGCTCTGTCATTCCGAGGAGACAAGTGGGTAGTGCCCCTAACACAGCCACTGAAAAAAACTTCTGGTACATTCTTCTGACTTCGGTTTTCCAAATGAACATTTATTTTACGCCAATGCAGATTTTATCATCGGAAATGCATTTTATTTCCATTTTTGTTGAACAGTTCCATTAGGAACTTGTGGAACACATGTGGGGAAACTGTTTCAATGACTACAATAGGAATAATTTAAGAATTTCAATAGCAGCAACAATCTGTTGCCTGGAGCACGTGGATTACTCTGAATTGACTCACTCGGGGTGGGGGACCGTAACCATTGGCTTCCCCAGAGCCTCCCCCTCTTCATCGGTTTGTCTTGGGCGAGGGGCCACTGATGTGTTTGGGAAGCAACATGGCGCCCTGCTCTCGGGAAGCTGGAGCAACAGTGTTTCCACTGGACGGCTGGGAACAACAGACCGTGAACCGGTGGTGAAGAAAGTCAGGGGCACAGGGACGGAGGGGTTGATGAACAGGGGCTGGAGTCAGGCTGAGGGGGACACAGGGAGAGGGTGCCGCATGCTTGCAGGTCACCCACACGGCCATCCTCTCTGGGGGTCACAGATGCGCTGGCTCACCCTCTCTATTGCCCAGGGCAGCTTCTCCCAGGCCTTCGCTATGGGGTCAGGAGACCCAGTCAAAGCTGACCTTCCAACTGTGTGATTAACACGGTCATCAGCCTCCAGCCCAATAAACACACCTTGGCCATTGGATATGAGAGAGAAGATTCATCCACGTAGACCCAAGTCCAATGCGAGAAAGGCAACTCCAGCACATTCATTCATTCATTCATTCATTCATTCACACTGTCACCTCGATCCTTTGAACAGGCTGCTCTCTTTCCTTAAACAGTGCTTCTCAAATGGGGTCCCCGGACTAGCAGCATCAGCATCCCTGGATACTCATTAGAAGTGTGAGTTCTTGGCTTCACCCCGACCTGTCATTCAGGAGCCCAGGGGTGAGGCGTGGCCATCTGTGTTTAACAAACCCTCTGGCAGATTCAGATGCATGTTCCAGTGTGGGAACCATGTGCCAGAACATCTCCTCCCATCCCGCTCCGCCCAGTTGCTGCCTGCTCGCCTTCGACGCCCCTCCTCCCAGCAGCCTGCCTCTCCCAGCCCTCATACTCCCCTCACCACGGTGCTCATCCCTCCTGCGCCTGTCTCCAGGTGTAAATTCCCTGAGGATGGGACCTGGACCTAGCACGGCAGCTCCATAACCATGTTAAATTGATGAATGAGTGAAAGACAGACTTATCCACCCTTTTCTGGGGGAAACTGGGGTAATAAACGTGAACAAGGCAGAGCTCCTACCCTCGGATTGCTTTCAGTCCATCGCAGGATGGGGAGAAAAAAGGGATAGAGCCCTTGGGGGCCACAGGGCCAGGGCTAACGGCCATGGGTGGACACTCCGGGAGCTCTGGCTGACCCTTCCATGTCACTGATCTTGGCACAGTGCCCAACTGGACACTTCCTAACTGCTGTCATTGGGTGAGCCAGAGCAATCACTCTGGCCACGGCCAGGCTGGAGGATGTCCCGGTGTCACGTGGTGGCTCCAGCCTCAGCTCCAGCGGTCTGACCAGGCTGCCATTGTCACCAGAGCACACGGCAGTCATCTTGCCTTGCTGCTCTTTGTTTCAGAGTCGGCGGTTGGACAGAGTTCCCAGAGCAGCTCCCATCCAGGGTAAACAAGCCCAGCCTGCCACAACGATCTGGACAAATGGCCTAAAAATAGGCCAGGAGGCTTGACTCATGGGGGAGGGACACTTGGGGACTAGAATTGCCCTCTTCGGAGCTGACTTATTTGGGCTTGTGGAGGATGAGGAAGGTGACTGTCATGGGTGACTCATCTGGGAACTCTTGGAGGCGACCATGGCCTGTCAGCCTTTGATTTTTCCCAGGCAGCCGACCTCCCAGCCTCAGGATACATCTCCAGGACCCACAGAGGAGATGACAGCAGGGAGCCGTGGGAGGACTTGGTCCAGGGTGGGAAAGGCAAGGAGCTGACACATCTTCTCCCCTTCTCTTCTGGACCATGAGAAACAGTCCTGCTTCCACAGCCTGCAGAGACTGGTCACGGTCTTCCCCCCTACTGACTCATCCTCACATCCTGAAATTCCTACTTGTGTCTGCCCTGAGCAGCTCATGCTGCAGTGAGCCTCACCGTGCACCCACGACTGTGCCTCTGCAGATCCCAGAGGGACATGCTCGTCAGGGTGGGTGGCAGGCCCCTCAAAACATGCTACTCTCCCTTTCTTCCCTGGTAGCAGTGGGACTCTCAGTGAAACCAACAATATCACACAGAGACCAAACGCCTGGGACTGAGGCAAAGTCTAGTCTTCTGGAAAGTCCTTGGATTGGTTCATGATCTTCCCTTCAGCAATGATGTGTTGGTAGGGGATCTCTTCTTGTCATTGGCAGTAAATTCCAGGTCTTCTGGGGATGGTCAGTTTTTCTGCTTTCAAAGATTATGGACTTTTTAATCCACACCACTGGGCACATAAGATGGCCTGGTGTCACAGTTAGGTGACTGCTTTCATCCACCCATCCCCCCAAACATCCATCCCTCCATCCATTTACCCAACCATGCATCCATCCATCCATCCATCCGCCCATTCATCCATCCTTCCAACCACCCATTCATCCATCCTTCCATCCACCCATCCATCCATCCATCCATCCATCCATCCATCCACCCATCCATCCATCCACCCATCCATCCATCCATCCATCCATCCTTCCATCCTCCCACCCATCCATCCATCCATCCATTCATCCATCCATCCATCCACCCATCCATCCATCCATCCATCCACCCATCCATCTATCTGTCCATCCATCCATCCACCCATTCATCCATCCATCTATCCATCCACCCATTCATCCATCCTTCCATCCGTCCATCCATCCATCCACCCATCCACCCACCCATCCATCCATCCATCCATCCACCCATCCATCCATCCATCCATCCATCCATTCATCTACCCACCCATCCATCCAAAAAACACATATGAAGCAGCTACTCTGTGATACTCTCCACACCTGCACCAAGAGTAAAGGTTGAATGAGATGCTCCATTGCCTATGCTCACCCAGGAACACAGGTTAGATGAGATGTGTCTCTCTCCTCGAGAAGCACAGTCTTTGGGTGGTCCATCAGTAGCGGAGCAGGGCACAAGTGCCAAGTGTGAAAACAAGAGATGGGCACCCTCTCTGCCTGGAGGGACTGAGGAAAACTTCCAGAAGGGATTGTGTATGCCTTGCATCCTAACTGAGGTCAGTAGCCACTTGCAGACAGGGCCTGGATTCTGTCTGCGTGGGCAGAGGACTGCTCTGCTGGACAGGCATGAATGAATGGACAGGCACACAAATGAGTGTTTGCAGGCTGTGAACAGACCTGCCCAGCACTGGTGTCCACGGTACCGACAGGACCACCTCCGGTGAGTGGCCTGGCTTGGAGCTTCTCTGTGGAGCCAGTGAGTCAGCTGCCGGCCGAGGACACACCACTGTTTTTCCAGCCTCTGAGGCCACCTCCTGACATCTTGTGCCATTATAAGCAGTGACTTAAGCATCTGGACAGCGGGTGCAGGGGAATGCAGACAGCCAGGGCCAGGGTAGGGCCTCGAGCTGGGGGGCAGTGAGGATGGGAAACGCTCCCAGCCCCAGTCAGCGGCTCCCGGGGGGGTGGGGGTTCAGTGAATGAGTCAAGCGGCTTTTGTTCCTCTTGTTTTCGCTCATTCCGTGAAGGATTTCTCTTGACTCATGATTTCCCAACCAGCTCCTTCTGCAGCTTAAGAAAGCAAGAGTGAATAATTGCTCTGGTTTTTTGCTGCTTGGGTTTTTTCCTTCATTACAGGAATGTGTAAACACCCTGGGTTTTCAGAGACGGGCTGCCAAACCCCGCGTCGGAGGCTCCTCCTGCTTTCAGGCAATGGCTGGCATCCTCACTGGGGGAACTGGGCTGACCCTGCTGGCGAGGGCTGACTCTCACCAAGTCGTCGAGGACCCTGGCCTGGGAGAGGTGGTGGAGGCCACGCCAGAACTTCTTACCCGTCTGTTATGGGCTGAATCGTGTTCCCCTCAAAATGCATATGTTGAAGGCCTAATCTCCAGGACCTCAGAATGCGGCCGTTGCTGGAGATAAGGTCTTTGAAGACGTGATTAAGTTAGAATGAGGTCATCAGGGTGGGTCCTGATCCACTAGGCCTGGTGTCTTTACAAGAAGAGGAGATCAGGACAGACACGCACAGAGGGACGACCACGTGAGGACACAGGGAGAGGACGGCCATCTGCCGGCCAAGGAGGGAGGCCCCCGGAGAAACCAACGTGCTGACACCTTGGTCTTGGACTTCCAGCCTCCAAGACCCTGCGGTTTAAGGCCCTGGCCTGTGGCGCTTTGTTACAGCCACCTGAGCTGACTTATACAGCATCCTTGCCCTCTCTGTGCCCAGGAGAGGAGCCTTCCCTGCCCCCTTACCACACCCATGACTGAGCAGTAAATCCCCACGGCTGGGCGAGGCTGACAGCCCCATCTCCTTGTGCTCCAGCTCTGGGGAGATGCTGGGGGGCAGGTATCTCTACTGCTCAGCAGCCCTAGGTGGGAGGCATGAGGGAGCAGAGAGGCCTAGGTGGGCAAGCGAGCCCAGCGGAATCCCACACGGAGAATGCGGGTGAGAAGGAGCCTGTGCCATCTGCCTCGTGTTCTGGGGGGACTCACACTCCCTGGCTTTCCTGGTTGTCCCCTTGCACTCAGAAGGGGCATGGTGCAGGGCCGGAATGAACAGGTGGACGCACACAGATTGGCTTCTCATGAAGTCTCCATTTCACGTGTGGCCTTCTGCCGCGGCCCCTGCTCCTCTCAGCTGCCTTGTGAGGGAAGTCACCCCCAGACAGAGCCAGAAGTTCTGGGAAGAGAACTGAAGGACCTTCTTCACTGCCACCCACTGCCTTCTCCACCAAGACGCCCCTGACCGCTATCACAGGCCACAACAGAGAATGCACAACGGCACACACCCGTCCTCTCCGTCTATCCCTCCTCGCGGAAAGTCAGAGTGAGGATGCCAAAGGGGCTTAGGTTCTATGCCAGGTCTGAGCTTCGGTGGCGGTCCTGTGCCAGAGGCCTGACAGGTCAGTGATGTGGGTCTGTGGACCAAGGGGACGGGGGCTGTGGCCAGGCTCTCAGGACGCACAGATGGGCCGTCCACTGCCGGCCAGACGGGGACTGAGGTTCTTCATGGGGGAGGGCTTCTCCACCTCAGTGCTGTCACATTTGGGGCCTGGGATGGGTTAAATTGTGTCCCCCAAAAAGACCTGCTCAAGTCCTAACCCCAGAACCTGTGAATGTGCCTTATTTGGAAATAGGGTCTTTGCAGATGTGATTAAGATGAGGTCATCCTAAATTACAGGGGCCCTAAGTCCAATGACTGCGGTCCTTATAAGAGGAGGGAAATCTGGTCAGAGGCCGTGTGACAGCAGAGGCGGAGACGGAGGGATGCGGTCACAGCCCAGGGATGCCTGGAGCCCCCAAAGCTTGAAGAAGCAGGAAGGATCCCCCTAGAGCTTCCGAGGGAGCCTGGCCCTGCGACACGTGGATTTCAGATGCTACCTCCAAAACTGTGAGAGAATCAATTCTGGTTTTTAAGCCTCCCAGTTTGTGTTAATTTGCTATGGCAGCCACAGGAAACTAATAAAGGGCCATGGCGGGGCCTTCTGTGTGGTGAGGTTGGCCTGGCCATCATAGGATGATGAGCAGCATCCCTGGCCTCAACCCACTGGATGCCAGTAGAACTCCTCCCATCCCCCCACCAAGTTATGACAACGCAAAATGCCTCCAGACACTGCCAAGGCTTGTGGAGCCTTTTTGGGGCAAACAGTCAGTGCCTTCCAAACGCATCTGGGTGCCAAAGGAGGTCCCGACCAAAGAGAGAAAGGAGGGCCCGGCTTTGGAGCGTGCTTACACCCCATGTCCGTGCATCAGCCCGTGGTCAGGGAGCTGGGAGCAGACCTGCCTCCTCTCTTCTCTCTGGTCTGGGCTGCAACAGAGGAGACGAGGGGACTCAGGTTCGAGTCCCACTGCTGCAGAGTCAAAGCCACATTCCCACAGCCTCCTGCGTGCGGGGTGTGTGCTGAGAGAAGGAGAGGAAGACTCTGAAATCCCCCCGCTCTGGCCTGCCAGGTGCAGGCGGTCATGGGCTTGTGGGGAAACATGGGGATGCTTGTGGAATGTCACTGAGGGCCTTCAGGCAAACCCCTTCACTGTGGAGGGGGCACCTTAGGGCAGAGCCCTAGGAAGGCGTGGCCATGGAGCCTCCCGTGCCCCAGCTGGCTAGTCCAGGCTCTCCACTCTCGACCGACCGCCCAGAGCTGGGTTGCAGAGGGCCTGGCTCCTGGTGGCCACTCCTGAAAGCAGACCCTTGGGACAGCTCTCGCATCTACATGCTCTCTGGGGACACTGGGGGACAGGCCCTCCAGGGCTCCAAGTCCACCTTTGCTTCAGGAGGCCCAGGCCGGCTCCATCGAAGGTGTGGAGCCCCAGGAATGAGGTTTCCTTGCACATGGTCTTCAGTTACTTCCCCGGATCCCCAGGCGGGATGCAGCTTAAGCTCACTTCCTCCTATCTCGTCAACAGCGATGACGGGAAACAGCTCCTCCACTTCTGGGCATTGCTAGAACATGAGGTCACCCTCGTCCTCTCCTCCCAGCCTCGTCCTCCCAGCGGCGTCCGGGTGCCTCTGCTCTGAACGCTTGCAGAGACCTCTCAACCTTCCTAAGTGAGGACGGGGCACAGCCTGCCCCCAGGACCCAGTCCCTCACCCGGCCTGCCTCCCGAGGGGCAGGAGGGGGACTCAGCCCCTGTTCAGTCTCTTAGGTGCCTCAGCACGTGCTCCTTGTCACCTCGTCTCCACTGCAGGGACAGCCTTTTTCTCCCCAGCTCCTGCTTTGCCGAGTGGAGAGCTGGTGCAGTGTTGTGGCAGGATGCGGTGAGAGGTCAGCCTTGAGATCAGAAGGACATCTGGTGATCTGGGGACACCTCCCCCTGCCCAAGGAGCTCGGCACATACCCGCCACGGACCTGAGTCTGCCGTGTGCACAATGGAGAGAAACGACCATCACGAGGGGCACAATTACCTCTCAGGCCGTGGCCCCAGCCCTCACCTGGGCACCGAGTTCAACCCCTAACAACAGAGTCAGCCACGGGCGGAGGACACACAACGTCCGGGCCCTCTCCCCAGAGCCTCCCAAGTGCTGAATAAATAAACTTCTCAGGAAGCGATGAGAGTGCCGTCAGCTGTGCCATGGCCCTGCAGAGGGGGTCACCAGTTGAGTGTGTGAGCTGACATGTGGTGCACAGGTGTGCGTGTGAGCAGATGAGCATGTGTGGCACATGTGTGAGCAGATGTGCCTGTGAGCAGATGTCCTGTGAATCCCTGTATGACACGTGCACTAGGAGAAGTACTTCTATGAGACGTGTGCAGACATGCGTGTGAGCAGACTCGTGTGTGAGACGTGCAGATGTGTGTGTGAGCAGACAAGTGTGTGTGAGACATCTGCAGACACGCATGAAGAGACATGCGGGTGTGAGATGTGTGCAAAAGTGTGAGCAGATGTGTGTGAGACATGCAGACATGTGTCAGCAGATGTGCATGAGACATGTGCATGAGCAGACATGCATATGTGAGACGTGTGCAGAAGTGTACATGAGGAGACATGCATTTGAGACGTGTACATATGTGTGTGAGCAGACGAGTGCATGAACCGACATGTGTGAGAGACATGTACAGATGTGTGCGTGTGCAGACATGTGCATGAGCAGATGTGTGTGTGAGTAGACATGCTGTGGGCAACTTTTGCAGGGCCTGCCGGAGGAAAGGGCTGGCACCAGCCCCCGGAGTGGACCGGGGCTGAAGGTGGCTAGTGCAGCTCTCGCTCCCACGACACTGAGAAGGGGTCGGCAGCTGTGCCACAGACGTATGGAGGGTCCTGGTGCAGACAGGGGAGGGGGCCGGGTCAAGGAAGTTGGGGGCTTCCACATCACAAGTGCCCTCTCTCTCCAAGCCTCCAGACCAGCCAGAGGGAGCTGACGGCTGCGGATGACAGCTGGATGATGTCCCGTATCCAAAACATCCGTGAGCCGTGTCCTTCAGGAGGGGTTCGCCGTGGGCTCCTCAAGGCTGGGGAGTCTGCAGGGACCCTCTGTGCTGCCCCAGGTTCATGTGCCCGGCTGTCCTGCTCCAGCGATGCTTCTCTGCACTTTTGGTCCATGCGTCTACATCCCCATGGATCCCAAGTCCACACCGCATTCATCACTATCCTCCCCGTCAGTCCTGGCACGCAGTGGGCGTGTAAGGGATGCTGAGGCCGAGTGGTCAGCATGTCCCCATCGGCTGACATGCGTAGGAAAACCCAGCACCCCCACCCTGCATCGGCCAGCTGCCAGCTGCCCCCACCCCTTGTCTCTCCGTCCCTCCCTCTCCCTCATCATCACACAATTATTACAGGAACAACTTGACTCTGTCCTAGCATTCCTTGAGAGAGGCACTTCTAAAGGTCAGGAGCAGCAATGACTGGGAGTGGATTTCCCGCGACGCCTCCCTCAGCTGATTAGGACAGGCGGGGCAGACCGGGTGATGAAAATCACCCTCAAACCGTCACGGGCAGCCGACATCACCAGGCTCTGGGTGGGCAGTGCACAGGTTTTCAGCTGTGCTCTACACAGGGAGCAGATGGCTCAGAGGGGCGGGGCAGAGACGGCGCTCGAGAACAGGGCCTCCACCCGGCCGGTCCGGCTGCCCCGCCTACTCGGTACCAGGGCTCCTGGTACCAGTGGGCCACCACAAGCCTGAAATGACGTAAGGGTGGGAGGGCTCTGAGCCTGCCAGGGGCCATTGAGATCACGCAGAAGTTCCCAAGCATCACGTCAGCACATTCCGGGCCTGACCGAAAGGCAAAGCAGTAGATGAAAGGATCCTGTAGCCCCCTGGACACCTTTTTCACAAGTTGACATCAAAAATGTAAAGCATCTTCATCATCTGTTTTTTAACCATGTAAGAGGATAAAATGAAATCAACCTAACCACTTTTCAATTTTTCCCTGGCCTCCTCAACCAACTCACAGTTCTGGGTTGTAAAATAAAGAGAAATCAAGAGGACTTGTAGAAAAAGTCCTGAGTGCCTGGGGAACTGCATGGCAGTCTTGATCATGACCCCATTCCCCACTCCTGCACCAGGGCAGACATGTCTAATCCACCACAGAGCACGCACACAGCACTCTAGGCAGGTATTACCAATCAATCCCAGCCAACCTGCAAGATGAAACCTGTCACTCATCCATCACATGACCTCGAATCAATGAAGGTCAGAAAGGGGAGATGACTCACCAAACGAGGCTGGACCTGTCTCCTGCCAAGGAGCAGAGGGCAACGGCCGAGGAAGAGAGCAGCGCCCGGGTCTGTGGAAGACCAACCAATAGGAACTTGCAGCCACTAGTTCCTTACTCAGTGATTCGGCTAAAAAGCAGAGCATTTTGCTTTTCTCAAAAAAGGACCATGGGCTTCTGGAGGCTCTGGTGGGTTAGAAACAGTGAAGGCTGCCCCGGGGCCCCTGGCTCTGCTCCTAAATTCCTAGAGAGGATTGGGATCTAAATGGTCTTAAGTGGACCCAGAGGAAAATATCAGCTTCACTCTGTTGCCCTTCGGTCCTGATGTTTCTCTGACAGGTGCATCACAAAGAGTTTAAATTCAGTGGAGGTTTGTAACCCCAGCCTCCAGCCCCAAGAGAACGGAAGGGAGACACTGAGTCGAGGGAGGCTTCGCAGCTACCAGAGACGGGCGAGGACCCACCAGCATCCATTTAGGGTCTGTCCTCCCCTTTGGACTCCCTCTTCCTTCCTCCCCCCATGGATGTCACTTGTGTGGCTCTCCATCCCCACACGAGGACATGGGGTCCATTCCTCTCTCTGTCCTCATGTCAGAATCTGCCCTCTCTATAATTCCCCTCTGACGGAGCAGCCGCCATGTCGCTCACTCCCCGCAGGTGCTGCTGGGCAAGGGACACGAATGCACAGATCTGACGGAGCAGCCGCCATGTCGCTCACTCCCCGCAGGTGCTGCTGGGCAAGGGACACGAATGCACAGATCTGACGGAGCAGCCGCCATGTCGCTCACTCCCCGCAGGTGCTGCTGGGCAAGGGACACGAATGCACAGAGATCCCGCCCCCAGGAGCTCTGGGTCTGGTGTGGGCCACAGAGAAGCAAAAAGGTGAAAATTAGAGGGACGGATTTATTCATAGTTGCCAAAACCTGGAAGCAACTGAGGTGCCCTTCAGTAGGTGAGCGGATAAACAAACTCTGGTCCATCCAGACAATGGAATATTATTTGCATTAAAAAGAAATGAGCTGTAAAACCATGAAAAGACCTGAAGGAATCTTAAATGCATATCCCCCCGTGAAAGAAGCCAATCTGAAAGGCTGCATGCTGTGTGATTCCTGCTCTATGATATTCCGGGAAAGGCAAAACTATGCAGACAGGAAAAGATCAATGGTTGCTCTGGGTTGGGGGTGAGCGATGAACGGGTGGAGCACAGAGGATTTTTAGGGCAGTGACACTACTCTGTAGGATACTATGATGGTGCACACATGTCATTATACATCTGTCCAAACCCATAGAATGTACACCACCATCAGTGACCCCTGATGTCAACTATGAACTTTGGTTAATAGTAATCTATCAATATTGGGTCATCAGTTGTAACAAACACACCACACCAATGCAAGACGTTAATAACAGGGGAAATGGAGTAGGGAGGGCAGTGAAGGGGCAGGAGAGAGAGTATATGGTAACTCTCTGTATTATCTGCTCCACTTTCTGGAGACCTAAAACCGCTTTAAAAAATAAAGTCTGTTAAGGAAAAAAATTAGAGGGATGGTGATTTGAGCCATAGTCCATTAATTTTGTAAGTCCTAATGGGAAACAATGGTTTGTGTCTTTCTCTTCACAGATGCCGAGTTTACTGGGGACGTTGACCTTCAGGATGCTCACTTGGGTGGCAGAAATCAAGGACAGGGATGAAGCATCCCTCGGAGGTCCCTCTCCCTCTGTTGAAAAAACCCCCTGAAATAGTTGAAGGATAGATAGTGTTGGAGGCCCACAGGGCGGTTTCAAACCATGCTCTGCAGTCGGGCCTGCGGTAAAGAGGTCCGACCCTCGGAAGAACCAGGAGATGTGAGGACTCCAACTCAGGGCCGGGATTGGGTAAGGCTTCCGGGAGCAAGGCTGAGCAGCCAGTGTCTGTGGGGCTTCCCGTCCCAGGCTCCAGTGTGTGCTGTCGGGGTGGGGGTGACAACCCCCAGCAAGGAACTGGGGAAACCAGGCCTGCTCTGAAGCCGGTCTTGACCGGAGATGAGCCCAAAGAAATGAGCTACTAAAAGGAAAGAAATGGGGGCTCACACCCCAAATTCCATCCGGCAGGAGGGTGTGTAGAGACAGTGAGGAACTGCGGAGGGCTCCCAGGATGCCAACACCATGAGGTGGGGCCAGCCACATCATCTGTGCTGCAGGATGAACACGTGGGGCCCCTGGCCAACAAGCACCAAAAATTGCAAGATGGTGCAGCAGAGCATGGCTACAGCGCGGGCCTCCTGCGTGGGCCCGTGTGACTGCACCGCCGCTCCCAGTGTCCAGAGGCCTGAGCCCTTCAGGACCTGAGCCTTGGCTGGTGCTGCCTTCCTTTCCCAGAGTCCTGGGCTCGTGGCAGGTATTTTCTCAGGCGGACAGAGTTGCAGAGTGAGGAGCGGGGAAGGGCAGAGGCGAGGCCGTGGTGCAGGCTCCACAGTATCGGCTGTAAATCCCTCACATCCTCCCCGGGCCCAGGAAAGCATCCTGACTTCGGACCGGGTTCCTGTTTTCATACCTTCCTGTGAGTCAGACTGGGATGAGTCTGCGCCCCGTCCAGACCGTCCCGGCCCTTATCTGATGGGAACGAGGCTCTGTGCACAGCCCTGCGGGGTTTGGGAGGCCTCAGGACTCAGAGAAATAAACAGCAGCGATGATGTGGCTCCACGGTCCGGTCAGGGGAGGGCCGCGCTCCCTCAGAAGACACAGCCGCCGTGAACCCATAACAGCCATCTGTGCAGGGGTGCGCTGTCCAACCTCCCAAATGGACGTGCCCTTTAGAGGCTGTTAAACCCAGCAGAGGACGCCCAGCCCCTGCAGGCTGACCAAGGCGGTCGTGGTCCCCGGTGGATGACCCCGGGCTGTGCCCTGTGGCCCAGGGGGCCCCCCGCCAGAGTCACACTGCTCCTCAGCTCTTGTGGAGGCTGGATTTGTGGGATGTTAACCCCAGCCCGTGTTTAATATTTAAAATTGATGGTTCTTAAATCCTTTGGCTCACTTGAGAGGGAGGCGGAGACCATCAGCATCCGAAAGCTAACCCTCCCCAGGGCCTTTATCAAACTCCCAGTGGTCTCAGAAGGTCAGAGCTTCCCACAGTCACTGACCACGTGGGTGGGCATCCCAGAGACCCACAGCCTCTTGGTGCCACGGCCATCATCCTCTGGGTTCAGAAGTGCACGGCCCCCCAGAGGAACCAGCCCCCACCAGAGCCAGTGAGCTCACCCGGATAGGAAAAAGATAATTTCATATTTCAAAAAAGCACTTAAACAGCAAAAGTCCCTGCAGAAACCACATGTGGAAAACCCACTTACAGACAGGCCAAATCTCCAAACCGAGGCTCAGCGTCGCAACGGGTGCGCAGTGCCCGGCAGCCAGAGAACGGGGTATGAGGGCAGAGGGCGCGCACCACAGTGTGAACCCTCGCCAGGCAACGCGCACACCAGGTGCCATCGCCCCTCCCCGTGGGAACACTCCGCAACACCGAGGAGCCAATGGTTCCCCTGAGAGCTGTGCTGTCTCCTGAGCATCTCAGCACATCCAGGCCAGAGCCGCCCGCAGGCCCGCCTTCCCCCGGGGAGCAGGTGGCCAAGTGAAGCTGACGCTCTGGGCTCCGAGTTCCCCCCTCAGAAAGGTGGAGCTTTTTAAATCAAACTGAACTTTCTCAAGTCACCTGTCACTGGGGAGGCTGCCATGCATTCAGATGCCTGTGTGCACCCCTGCCCTCCCTCGGAAACCTCCAGAACAAGGCATTCAGTGTCTCCCAGCACAGTGCGGGCCCCTCCAAGGTGGCCGTGACTGAGTTTGTGAAAGGAATTCTGAGTAGATCCCACGACCCAGATGAAGGAGAGATCAGGGGCTCCAGGCTCCCGAAGGACTTGGACCCATCGCCTCATACTCTAGACGCAGACTGGGCGGAGAAGGGAGTTAACAGACCGCTGACCTTGGCAGAGGCGCCCGGGGAGAAGGTGAGGGGTTTTCTCCCAACGCTCGTCATGAAAATAGAAGCAGAAATCTGGCTACAAGTGTGAAGCATCGGAAGGACCCCTGCGTCTGCTGCGGCGGGCAGAGCAAGATGGTCACCGAGGCTGCAGCCCGGGCTCTGCTGCCCCCTGGGTCCTGTGGCGGTGTTCATGGGCGGATGGTTCTAGCGGTGCCGACCCGGTGCCCCCAGGCTGGAAGCCTCCTCCTCGGATGGCTGGAAGGGGCGGGATGTGGGCAGCTGAGGAAGCTGGGCAGCAGGACAGGAGGAAGGATGGAGGAAGGAAGGAAGGAAGTCGCTCAGCTGGGAGGAGGCTGCAAGGTCGGCTCCGCTGCTGGACCACAGCCTCGTCCAGCCCCTGCTCCTGGCTGTTACCGACGTACAAGGGCTTGGGCACTAGGATGTGACGTGCTCAGAGCCCGGAGAAGTGGCTCTGCATGACAAACCGTCGAGGACTCCCAAGGGAGACCACGTGGACCTCGCTCATGAACACACCAGGTGGGCAACTCTGCCACCCGTGCCTGAACCAGCCGCCCGGCAGCGCACTCTCATGAGCCGACACAAGCCCCTGGGGTGCTTTCTCTGCAAACAGCCGCCGGTGCCTTCGGACGGGCCCTGCCCGACCACTTCCACGTTTCACCTGGAAGTGTGAAGACGGTTCTGCTGTCCTCTCCTCCCCGAAATCTCAGGGAACAACAGGAAGTGGGACTGGAAACCAAAATTTCAATTCTGTCGTCAGCGAAACTGAGAGGCATCCGAACTTGGAGACACAAGACCTGGGGCCGTTGCAGAAGGAGGGCAGAGCCAGGACAGGACCCGAGGAAGGATGGCTGTCAGGGCCAACAACACAGTCCGGAGCTCTCCACAGCACAGCGTGCCCCCGGGAAGGCCAACCGCTCTTCTGGTACTGCCCAGGACCCACGGGGATGCACGTCTGAGAGGAGTGTGCCCTTGGCCCATCACGGGACCCCTTGGGCACTGCAGAGCAGCAGGAAGAGACGCACAGAGATGCCACCATTGCAGGAAGCAGTGTGTTGGCGAGGCTGGGGGAGGAGAGGCTGAAGTCCTGCCTCATACACTCCACACATGCACACACACCACACGTGCACACAGCACACAGCACACACACTCACAATACCAGCACATGGGCACATACACCACGCACACTCACACACATTTGCTCCACATACGCTCACACACACCACACACATTGTCTCAGGCACACAACTCTGCGTCACACGGAGCCCAGCCTTGACGTGGAGTCCCCCACCAGCCCTGCACCTGGCACTGGCCCCCCAACAGCACATAGCTCATGCAGGAAGGACCCCTGTTGCTCCGAGAGGCTACAAGTGGAATCGGCCCACCTCCTGGGGGCTCCTCCACATGCTTGGGGCCCCGCAGAGGGGCATCATCATCTGACTCATCTGTTGGGTTGATGTGGGCGTCGATGCCCCCTCACTGGATGCTGTGGACGTGGCCTCACCTCGCCTCACAGTCATCACAGAGACAGAGACACAAGGCCTCAAACCCCTCCTGCCTCCTTCCCCCACATCCCTGCGAATCATGTCCAGCCGACAGCCCGTCCGCTCCAGAAGCCAGTTATCACTGGGGGCCGGGCGGGGGTCTTGGTGCAAACCCCACTCAGTCAAGGCCCCCGCAGAGTCTCTCAGGCAGCTCCTCTTGAGGAAAATATTGGGAAATCGGTGAAAATATTTACATGGATTTTATCTCTTTGTCCTGGTTTTGCTGTTTTTATTTTCCTTTTGGTCAACTCATTTTAGTGAGATGCAAAATAAATTGTTTACATTTGAATCTCAAAGACTGCACTCCTCAGAGACACGGCCGGCCGGGTGCAGGCTGTGGCCCAGCGCTCCCCCGACCAGGAGGCCAGTGCTGGGATGGCGAGCTCCACACCACCCTCATGCCTGTCAGTCCCTAGACGGGCTCGGCTGCATCTCCCGCACCAGGACCCGCAAACATGTGCATCTTCACTAAAAATAAAGCCACTCAGGACATCGACCCAGCCGAGTCTCCCGAGGGCTGTGTAAAAATTGTTCTCTGGGTCAACCTCAACCATCAAAACAATTCACAGGAAAAAAAGAAAGATGGAAATTAAATACACTGAAACGTGAATAATCGTTGTCTTTGGGTGTATTTACTCTTTCATCTACTTGTCTGTGTTTTCCAGATTTCTTAAAATGAGAATGTGTTACAAACAACAGAAGTGGCAGCCTTAGAAAGTTCAGGGTCAGCCTCCAAAGTATGCCACCAGTTGAACCAGCTCACAGGAGGGAAGAATTGAACCGCCACCAAGCCCCGGCCTGCGCAGGCAACCCTGCAGTGACCCTACAACATGGGTGCTGGGATCCCCATTTCCAGACGAGGAAGGGGAGGCCCAAGAACACACAGCCCGAGGTCCCAGACAGCTTGCACGGCCACCAGAGCTGAAGGGGCAGGAAGGACACTTGCTCCGAGACCTGGAAGGAGCCAGCCCTGCCGACGCCTTGGTGTCGGACTTCTGCCTCTAGAATTTTGAGAGAAGACATCTCTGGGGTTTTAAGCCCCCAGTCAATGGCCCTTGGGTAGGGCAGCCCCAGGACACTAACCCGCTCTCACCACTGTGGACATCTGGTGAGTGAGGGGTTGGGTCCCGTATATGCCATTATGGGGTCAGGGCAGGAACTCGAGTGGGTACTGGGCCTGTGTCGGCCACCTGGGCCAGGTGCGGGGAAGACAGCGAGGAACTGGGGGAGCCCAGAGGCCAGGCTCAGCTCCGAGCGCCTGAGCAGATCTCCCGCCTCCCCCCTCCCCCTCCTGCCTCCCCATCCTCCCTCCCCCCTCCTCTCTTCCACACGCGTGTCAGTAACTCAGCTGTGTTTCGGGCACAGTCCCAGGCCCCGGGGTCAACAAGGCCTGGTTCCTGCCTGTACGGATCCTCAAGGTTGCTGAGTGGGTTTCAGAAACACCCACGAGAAGTTCTTGCTGCACCGTCTGAGCAGTGATTGCAAAGCTGGGCCTCCAGGGAGGAGGGAGCCTGGCACGTCTGGCCTGCAAGAGCGCTCCTCTCCCAGTTTCGTGTGGAGGACTGGAATTCCACTCGCATCCCTGTGGGGTGATTATTTTCCAAATGTCCTTTGCTTTGAAATCTGCACTTCTGAACTCTAAGGTGAAGGGAGCAGGGGTGAGAAGCAAGAATGTGAAAGGATGGCGGCGGGCCAGCGTGCGAGCTCCCCGGCCTTGGAGGGTGCAGGCACCTAGGGCCCCCGGGGTAGTTAACACTGTCTCCAGCTGGGGCATCAGCTTTTCCAAAAGGACGGTCCTAGGAGAGTCCTGGGGCCGCCGTTACACAGGCCCACAGAGTGGGCGGCCTTGACAACAGAAGCCTGTTCTCCCACAGTCCGGAGGCCGGAGGCTGAAGTCAAGATGTGGCGGCTGGGCTGCTTCTTTCCCGAGGCTCTGAGAGAGAAACGGCTCCTGGAGTCGCCCAGCTTCTGGTGGCTCCTGGCGACCCTTGGCTGGTAGACACAATACCCCAACATCGGCCTTGTCATCGTCACACGGGCTCCTCTGAGTGTCCCTTCTGCTCTTCTTAAAGGACTCACCCTAATGACCTCATCTAAACATGAACATCTGCAAAGACCCTATTTCCAAACAAGGTCACACTCGTAGGTACGGGGGTCAGGACCGAATCTGTCCTTTGGGGGACACTGTTCAACCCGCAACAGCTGTTCAAAAAGAGTCAGGACTTCAGTGAGGGGGACGGTGCTTAGAACCTGCACACACACACATGCACGCACACACATAGAGGAAATCCTCTGGTTGTGGTCTCATGGGTGACAATGGACACCAGCCCCATGAAGAAGGGGGCCGCCCCATCACCAGGTGCCGAGAGACCCTACGGTGTGCGCAGGGCGCCCGGCGGTCCACAGCCCTGCCGGCCTTTCGGGAAAGCACCCCGCCCTTCTGCGCCCCGTTCCCTCCGCGCCTCCCCAAAAGCGGACTTCGCCCCACAGTCCCTGTGCCAAGCAGACGCCCGGGGCCCCGGGAATCTACTCCCGTCCCCAACCCAGCCCTGCCACAGACGCCCTTCTCCCATGAAGGGCTGTTTATCCAAACCCTCCCTTGAAGTGCCATCCACCGTACAGATGTCAGGACAAGGGGAGGAACGGGTGTCGGGGTAAACCTTGGGGAAACCGAGTAGAGCTGCTGCGGGCATCCCACCAGAGCAGCCTCAGCAGGCGTCGGGGAGGTGCTGGGAGGGGCCGTCAAAGGTGGTTGGGAAACCAGGTGAGGAGACTCGAGGAGGTCTGGGCAGGGCTGAGGAGCCCGCCGGCAGGCAAAAGCTCAGAGTCAGGCCTCCTGTGTGGGCGCCCCGAGGGCCCAGGGGGAGGGGACAGATGGGGACGAGCACAGGGAGCACCGAGGGGGGCGGCTGGCCATGCTTCACATCCCTCGCGGCCCAGAAGGCAGGGGTGGGGCCTCGATCCCACCCCCGGGCGACCGTGGCCAGCAGGGGGAGGCTGAGGCGGCCTCTCCTGCAGAGCAGACCTGCGCCTGTCCCCTCTCAGCTCCCGGAAGGGACCAGGGCCACAGCCGGTGACACAGAGATGTCATGGAAAAGGAGAGGAGGGCTGTGAGCCCAGGGTGTGCACGTGTGCACACGCCCATACACATAGTCACACATACACACACAGAGCCACACACACACCTTCTCAGACATACACAGAGCCACCAAGTTCACCCCCACACTCTCACATGCTCGCTCATGCACACACACTCACACACACTCACACACACACTCACGTAGATGCTCTCACATGCTCGCTCACACACACACACTCACGCACACTCACACACACACTCACGTAGATGCTCTTCTCCGCCCTCCTCCCCACGGCCTATCATTAGGATTTTTCCATATAACGCTGCACATTTTTTCTGAGATGCTCTCTTTTTTCCACTCCGTGGCACGGCCGCACGCCGAGTCCTGCCGCTGTAACCAGACACGCCCTCGGAAAGGCCTGCGGACACGGTGTCCCTGACTGACGGGTCGCTCCAGGGCCTGTCTCTGGTGGGCTGGCAGCGCGGGGACCTCCCTCCCTGGAACCCCCAGCCAGGCCCGCACTCGGCCCCTGTCGGGCAAGTGGTGCCCCCTCCTCTGCGTGCAGCCCATGGGAAGCCTGCCCGCTCCTGCCGTGTCTGTGACGACTGGCTTGACCAGTCTCTCAGCTCGGGGGTAGCGCCTGGCACCCTGCCTGGACCCCACGCAAGCTCCTGGGTGGATGAGCGAGTGGACGCCCCACGGGGCACCATCCTCCCTCTCTGTCTGGCCTGGGGAGGCCCTCTTCTGGGGGGGCAGGAAGGATGTCCCCATCTCTGCTAGTGAGGCCTGGGCAAGGGACACACCTGCCATGACCCAGCTGACCTCATCACCCCATTACACCCCAGCCTTGGTATGCCCAGCACCTCGGGGCTCCCCTCCCCACCCGAGTCCAAGATGGGAGGAGAGGGGAGCGTATGAAAGAGGAGGTTGCAGGCATGAGGCTGGGAGGAAGGAAGCAATGACATGGCCCCTCTGCCTGTGTCCCCGCACAGGCCTGCCCAGCGAGTAGGGCCCCGCCAGGGAGCTGACTGCAAAGCCCTGCTTCCTGGTCCCAGCTCAGCCACCCTCTTGCTGTGTGGCCTCGTCAATTCCCTCAACCTCTCTGAGCCTGTCTCCTCATCATCACTGAAACAGAGCTGCCGTTTTCTCCCTAGGATGAGATCAGGACTAAAGGAATGCGTGCACGAGAAGAGCCATGGACAGGCCACGGACAGGCCACGGACAGGCTACGGACGGGGTGCGCAGACGTGCCGTCTCATCACGGCGGGGGCCCTGGGGTTCGCTGGGGAGACATGAACGGAAAGGACGCTGCCTCCATCCAGCGAGCAGTGCATCCCTGAGACTGACCCACACGGCGCCTGTGCTGGCGGCAACGGTAACAGAACAAGCAACTCACCGCTGAGGCGTCACATGGCCCCCGCGTCCTGACACAATCCGTGTGGCTTGCTAATACCGGCCCTTGGCACGGCGATCTCGGGGTCAGGAAAGGACAGCCTGGCCTGGGCGCGCGGAGGTGCATCGTGGGGCCATCACTTCTCCATGTGGCTGCGTGTCGAGGGAGCTCTTCCTTCCAGCCTCAGGGTCCTGTGGACGGGTCTCTTGTTCTCCAGAAGGAGCTTGGCTCCCTTCAGATACCTGTGTGGGGAAATAGCAGCTTCTTTAGTTTTATTTTATCGTGTTTCAAATGTAGAAAAATAAACACCACTCTTTCCATTTGAAACAAAATGATCTGCATTACAAATGGTCGGGAAAACAGTAAAAACGTCCAAACCGGCATCCGTCCGTCCGTCAGACATTCATTCAACAAAGATTCTTTGGGCCCAGTGTGGAGCTCCAGGTTGGGTCACAAGAAGACAGATGAGATTTGCACACTCATGCAGCCTGTGTTCAGGGGAGGAAACACACGGCCGAGAGGGACAGAGAAAGACGGAACTGTACAGAGTGAGACCAGTGCTGCAGACAGAGGAAATGGGGGATTAGAAGTGACCAGAAAGGAGATCCGCTCGCAGGGGCTCTGCGTGTGCTTCCTTCAGTCTCCCCCGTGTACTGTTCACTTATTCACTCAGCAAACGCGTAGTGAATGTTTCCCGTGCACCAGGCGCCGCTCCGGGCACCTGGGCCGCAGCATCGTCCCCGGGTACACGTCCTTCTTCAGAGTTCTCCACTCGACAGTGTGTTGGGAGCTTTCCTCCATGTTTGTGACCCATTTCTAACCATGGTCTTAGGGGCTGCATGGCATTCCGAGGCAAACATCCCCAGTATACTCTGCCTCCCCCGCTAGTGGACGCCCAGGTCGTCTCCGGTCCGTCCCTCTTATAAACACTGCGGCCGTGAGCGTCTTCACACTGAAGGTTGTCACCTGTGTGGGTGAGGTTTATGCAATTGGTTTTGAGCCTCCTTCATGAGTCAATATGAGTAGCCGGGTGTGCACTGAAATGTCCCATGTCGGATGCCGCGTGGAGGACCCGGCCCTTCCAAGAGGAGCCTCTGATACAGGCTGTGGGTCATGGGCGGGCCCAGGAGGCAATCCCGTGAGTTTGCAGCCAGTACGGAAGAAGAAACAGAACAGGAAGTGTCACCGTGCATCACACAAAACAAGGACGAGTATTGTGGGAAGTTGAATTTCAACCACGGAGGGGTGTGTGCGTGTGTGTGTGCGTTTGCACGTTTTAGAGTCAAGATGAAAAGTGCATTCCCTGCGGTGGATCTCAGTCAAAAAAATATGAAAGCATGATCTAGTGGGTTGAATGTTGAACCCCCAAATGATGTGTCTGTGCCCCAGAACCTGTGACTGTGACCTTACTTGGAACAAGGGTCTTCGCAGATGTGTTACTGAGATGGGATTGGCCTGGATTGGGGGGCCCTAAATTCACTGTTCTTCTAAGGGAAGGAAGGGGAAAGCTCACACTGAGAAGCCCTGGGACAATGGAAGCAGAGATGGGGGGACACACCCAGACGCCAGTAAATGCCTCGATACCCTAGAAGCTGCAGGGCAGGCAGGAAGGGTCCTCCCTCGGGGTCCCACGAGGAACCGGCCCTGCCCACACCTGGACTTCAGACTCCTGGCCTCCAGAGCTGTGGGCGGCTAAACTTCTGGGTTTTTAGCCCCCAGTTTGTGGTCAGCCATAGGAGACAAACACCTGGGCTCTCAGGCGGCACGTGCTGAGATGCGGCAGGCTGGACCGTGGCTCCCAGCTGGGGCAGAGAGCCGGGCAAGTCCTTGCTGCTGCACAGTCTGAGGGACCGTTCAGAGGGCCTCCCTTCCCTCCAGAGACAGCCATGGTGCAGCTCCTTTGCAGCACCCTGTACCCTGGCCCCACAACCTCATCAGGGAAGAATACTCATGTGATCAGTGAGGCCTTTGCTGGCCTGGAGAGGAGAGCCAGCAGCCAGCATGTGATAACAGTCCACGGAGAGTGTTTATGAGTGACAAAGCATTTCCTCTTATGTCATCTCGCTGGAGCCCTTGCCGCCGTGGGAAGCTGGTTTTATAGCTTCCAGGATGAGAAAACCAAGGCCAGAAAGAGACGGCATCCTGGGGCTGAGCCAAGCCTGGCCTGCACCAGCCCCAAGCCCTCAGTTCTCTCCTGTGGTCCCGCTTTATCAATAATGTACAAAATGGCTCTAGGCCAGTGTCACTGTGGCTGGAGGTCCCGGGTGCCCGATCCACAGCACCGAGCAGGCACTCGCACTCAGCAAGAGGTACTGACTTGAATGACATCCCAAATGGATGCTGTCACCTCCCCTCCCAGGCCACACAGGGACCAGTGCCTGGCACAGGCTGGGTGCAGGCAGGGCTAGTTGGTGACCGGGTGGACAAGCAAGGAACCCTGGGCAAAGTGTGTGGGAGTCAGTGTTTCGGGCTCAAGGGAGCAAGTAGCAAGCAGGAGCCAGATCTGAGCAAGCTTTAGAGATGGAAAGCAGGCAAAAGCAGAGTCGGGAGGCAGGCCAGGAAAGATTCCCAGGGCTCTTCAAGGGTGCTCGTAGCCATGGCCCACCAAGGGCTATGCCATGCAGGGGTCAGAACTCAGGCCCTGGAACCCACAGACCGGGGATCCAATGCTGGCCCTGCTGCTTAAAGAAAGGTGACCGGGGCAGCAGTGTGGCCCCCACCTCATCTTCCCCGTCCATGAAATGGGATCATAGTGCTAAGTACTTCGTGGCTCTTACAAGGATTAAATGAGATGAATCACATGAATCAGTGAGCTCCAGGGGCTCCGTGAGCTGAATGGGAACACCCAGTTCTCCAGAGTGCCCGCATGGGTTTCCTCCTTAAGTTCTTCCGCCTGGCTGCCATTTGCCTCAACGCACTTCAGTGGGATGAGGAAGAGGCTGGCATCGCTCCCATACGGGGGAAGTCTGGCCTTCACTATGCTCGCTCCCCAACACGGGATTCCCAGGCCGTGTTGGCAAAGCTGGGACCTCATGGTTCTCCTGTTCGAAGCACCGCTCCGGGTTCTGCAGCACCATGGGGTGACATCTGGCCCGTGGGGCAGGTCTGCTCCTGGTCCTGCTGAAGGATGCATACTTCAGAGGGAGCCCAGAGAGCCGCCTGCTTCAGAATCCCAAAGTGGGCTCCAAGTGGGACTGAGGGTCAGCACAAGGCCACGCTCTTGCTGAGAACAACCGGGAAATTCTACAGGACACAGAAATGTCTGTTGGAAGGTGTCAGGAGCAGCTGAGGTAATGTGAATGGCAGGAGGACTCTGAGGAGGGAAGGACCGTTTCCCCTTAGGGAGTTGAGCTAACTCCAGTAGCTCCTTCTTTTTCTGGGGGCATCTCCTGATTGTAGGCACTAGTGGGAGGCTGAGAATCCCCGTGGCGTTGTACCAGAGGCCACTGCTGGGGGACAGAGAATCAGTGGAGCTCCGGGTGGAGACCAGGGGGTCTGAAGGGCCTGGCCAGTTTTCCCCTCAGGTCATGTGGTGAGTTCTGGGTTTTGTGGAAATGGGATATACGGAAAGTCATGGAGAAGCAGAGTCATGGCACAGTTTAGACGCCAGGACCCACCAAAGGGAAGGGCCCCAAAGAGCACATCGGGCTCTGAACTGAAAACCCTAAAGGCACAGAGGCCAGCTAGAGGGAGACTGAGCCAGGCCTGCAAACCCCCAGACTCAGCGGAGTCCCTGCTGGATGGACAGCATCCCGTGGAGGGAAGGGTAGACCCGCTCGGAGCAAGGAGCGCCAGCGGAGCCTCGGCAGGGTGCTTTGTCCACAGTGTTCAGACTCCACCAAAAATTACTTGTCAAGACAAGAGACGGACCACATGACCAAAACCAAGAAAAAACACAGATCTTAGAAACAGACCCAGAAGTGATCCGGATATCAGAGTTAGAGGGCAAAGACTTTAAAAATCACCATGCTGACTAAGTCCAAGAAAACAGAGGGAAAGATGGAGAAATTCACCAGAGAGCATCTGGGAATTGAAGAAAAAATACAATATCTGAACAGCAAGAACATGGATGAGACAAAGCAGAAGACAGATGGGTAACCCGGAAGGCAGTGAGTAGAACACAGCTAAACTGAAGAAAAAGAAAAGACTAAGGCAAAATATAGAAAAAAAATGTTGGGGAGAGTGAGTCATGGTTGGAAGTTCACGTGCTGTAACTCGAGTCTCAGAGAGGAGGGAAAGGGGGACAGAGGAGCAATATTTGAAAAGGTAATGGAAGAACCCAACCCCCAAACCCACAGAGTCAGAAGCAGGATGACTACGGAGAAAGCCACGCGTCAGCGCCTCATATGAAGACTGCCTGAAGCGAAGACAAATCTTAGGCGCCACCGAGAAAAGACATCCCCTTCAGAGGGACAGCAGTGAGTCTGACAGCCAGCTTCTCAGCAGGAGTGATGGAAGGCACTGGATGATGCATGCGTGCGAGGCAACGGGTCCACACCTGTGCGGGGCGGAGACGGCATCCGCCAGCCTGAGCGCCATCCCCACTCAAATTATCCCTCCAAAACGCGGGTGGAACAAAGGCACGTTCAGGGAAGTAAAGACTGAGACACTTGTCGCCAGAAAACACGCTCCAAAGGAAATTCTAAAGAGAGTTCTTCAGACAAAAGGCAAATAACCCCAGAGAAAAACATGGAATTGCAGGAAGGAATAGAAAGCGACAGAAAGAGTAAATATATGAATAAATAGGCATGAATATTTCCCAGACGTTGGCTGCACAAAGCAAGGACTGGAGTGCATTGTGGGGTGCAAAGTCTACGCAGAGTTAAAACGCATGACCATAAAAGTACAAAAAGAGAGTGTTTAGAGAGTTAAGTTATTCTGTTTCTAGCATGGTCAGGGAGTGGCAAAGGTAATGATCGTATCAGATTGTAATCCATACACGGGCCTGTTGCAGTCTCTAGGAGAACCACTGAAAGACTAGTAAAAGTTAATAGAGGGAAATAATGGAATAATGAAAAAATTTTATTGATCCAAAAACAGGCAAGGCATGAGAGAAAGGGGAATATAAAAGAGATGAGTCCAATAGAAAGAACATTATGGTGGCTATAAATCTAAATATTTCCGTAATTCACTAAATGCAAATAGTCCTCCAACTTAATGACCAAGTTTGTTAGAGATGAGGTAAAATATAAACACCAAAACCCATCTATGTGTTGATTACAATAGACATTCTTTGATTATAAGGAAAAATAAAAATACAGAACGAAAAATCTTGCAAACAGTAGAGTACTGGGGAGAGCTAGAGAAAGCTAGTGTAGCTACCCTAATATTGCACCAATGAAGCTTTAGAGCAGGAGCAGGACCAGGACACCGAGGGACATTTCCTTATGATAAAATGGTTAACCCACCAGAAAAATACTGGAATCCTAGGACTGACGCCAACAGAACTAAACAGAGAGGTAGAGAAATGTGCAACCACCGTAGGGGCGCTAACACACTCGTTCAGGACACGGAGAGTGGTCTGGCTCCTCTCATTTGGAAACTTTAACTTCTAAAATTCTAAGGAAAACATGGCTGCAGCCTTCACGGGGAGCATCCTCTTCATCTGAAGTCCTCACTGCAGCCGGCTGCAGACGGGGCGGTCACAGAGAACACCCCAGCACGCTCCTGTCAACAGGCGATCAATGAACCCTTTTGGAGGGAACACAGCCTCTTTATGGAGCGGGCTAGTTCTGAGTGGACACACGCTCCCTTGTACTCAATTCCTGCGCCCAAACTCTTTGCTCTTTTCATTCAAAAGTAACCTCAACACTTCCCTGGGGTTACTCATTTCAAGGTACGAACGGTTCCCTAGTAAAAGGATGTGGGGCAGGGGCTGGGACTTCCCAGCAGCCATGACGATAGTGGTCACTTCAATCTGAATCTTTCTAACATCCTGTAAACATCATGCAGAGTGACAAGAGTCAAACCACACAAATTCCACGCCCTCAACATGTCTACGTGACAAAGAATACTAAAAATTTAAAATTACCTGAAGGTAGAAAAATAAACACTAATTTTAAGCAGAGCTATTTTTTTTTGAGCTCCCACTGCAGAAAGCTGGGTGGGAGCAGCAAGAGTGTGGAAAAGCTGCTTGGAAAATAGAAGCAGAGACTGAGCTAAGAGCATGCCAGAAAGAGAAGGTCCATCATAAATGTGAAAATACCAGAAAAAGGGTCCCGGCAAATCCAAGCACCGATGACGAGAAAGGCTCTTAGATGTGCACATGGGGTTGGAGGAGGGGGGCTCAGAAAGGCAAGTTCTGAGGAGAAGGGCAGGGCGCCCTTTGGAGACGGCCTGGCGATGAGCAGAAATCAGGAGAGAAATTTAGGATCTCACGGAACGTGAAAACACGAAGAGTCTATGAGCCTTTCTCCACACTCACCTCAAAAGCTCTTTGCTCTCCTGACAGAAGAGCACTCATGAACTCAAATCTTGTAAGGCACCCCAGCTTGCCAACCCTGTCTGTAAAATGCGGGTACGTAAGCATTCTTCATCTGTCAAAAGCTGTTATAAAAAGCAAACAGGATATGAGAATCAAAGCATTTCAGGTGATTGAAAATTATGCCCCCCCCCATCAAAATGAAGCAGAAGGAAACAGGAACATGACACACAAAACTAAATTAAATATTTTCAAGCAAGCATTTGAGTGTGTGAAAATCACCTTGAGGTGTAAATCCAAAAACTAAGAACAGAAATGGACACACACAAATCCAAGAAGAAATGAAGTAAACATTGATCGAACTCCAGAAAGAAATAGAAGAAAAAGACCAAAATCACATCACAAATGAAGACTAAATTAAAAGGTACCCAAACGAGAACAAATTTGAATGAAAAAATAATGTCATTGAAGAAGAGCAGAAAATCAACTGAGGGAATAAAAATGAGATAAAATCATAAAGCAAAAAGTGCCAGAGAAAAAGAGTTTGCACTAGAAGAAGGTGAGGAGACCAGCTGCGTGTACTTGGAATCCCTGGAAAGAAAGACAAGGAGGCAGCAGGACCTTCGGAAATGGAAGAGCGGCCCCCACAGCCTGAACCCACTAGGGACCTGGGGAAATTCACATGGAACAGCGACGCTGAGCCATATCTCAGCGAAACTATTAGACACTAAAGATCAGGAAAAAATCCTCAAAGATGTAGGAAAGATCCTCAGGTCCTCCAGACAGAAATATCAAGTACCTTGAAAAGGCTAAATAAAAGAGTAAATGAGACTAGCAGCATATGAAGCCAGATGACTGAAATTCCATGCACAGCGATGGAGATTAACCCCTGAGAGACACGCTCCCCCACAGATAACGTAAACATCAGACAAAAGAGAAAGCCATCCCTGAGGGAAGTGGCGAGCATCCAAAAACAGACAGAAAATGGAATGTGTCTGCACACGGAGGAGGGAATGACGCTGGATAAGTTTCCATTTTTATGGTGTTCTTGTCTTAGGGCAAGACCACACCCATGCTGACATTCTGATAGAAGACACACAGACCTACTGGGTCGAAAAAGCAAAGGACAGCATTTGTAGAGATCAGAGAGCTGGAGGGAAGCGGGAAATCCAGGGAAAGATAAATACAGAGGAAGAGAAACCAAAATTCTGCATATAAACTGTGCCTAAATCCCTGTCTGATGCATGCGTGCGTCTGTTCAGCTAAGCAAATTGCCTGATAGAACAGACACATAAAAAAATCAATACACATCAGGGGGACATTACAGAATCCAAAAGCTATACAGTGTTATATTACATTAGTCACATTTTGAATATTTAAAAAATTTAAAATACAGACCACAATGGAATTAAACTAGAAATCAATAACAGAAATATAACTTGGAAATCCCCAAATATGTGGAGATTAAACAACACACTTCTAAATAACATATGGGTCAAAGAAGAAATCTCAAAAGAAATTTAAAAATATTTTGAACTAAATGAAAACGAAAACACAACTTATCAAAATTTGTTGGACGTAGCAAAAGAACTGCTTAGAGGAAGGTTTACACAATTGAAGGCATATACTAGAGAAGAAGAAAGATCTAAAATCAATAATCTATAATTCCACCTTAGGAAACTAGAAAAAGAAGCGCAAATAAAATCCAAAGTAAGCAGAAGAAAGAAATAATAAGAATTAGAGTAGAAATCAATGAAATTGAAAACAGGGAGTTAATAGAGGAAATCAGCAAACCAAAAGCTGGTTCTTTGAAAAGATCAACGAAATCCATAGGCCTCTAGCCAAAGGAACCAAGAAAAAAAGGAGAGGACGCAAATTCCTAATATCAGAAATGAGTCACACAGATCCAACGGAAAGTGAAAGCATAATAAAGGAATACTATGAACTATGCCCACAAATTTGATAACCTAGATGAAATGGACCAATTCCTTGAAAGACACAAGTGCCAAAACTCACACAAGAAGAAACAGATGATATTAATAGGCTTATATCTATTAAAGAAATTGAATCAGTAATTAATAACCTTCTAAAACAGCACGCGGCTCAGATGGGTTCGCTGGTGAATTCCACCAAACATTTAAGGAAGAAATTATACCAATCCTCACAACCTCTTTCAGTGGGTAGAAACAGAGAATACTTCCTAACTAATTCTATGAGGCCAGCATCGCTCTAATACCAAACCAGACAAAGACATTACAAGAAGATAAGTCTCTCACGAACATGGATACAAAAACCTGCTGACAAAATATTAGCAAACTGAGTCCAATATCGTATTAAAAGAATTATACACCATGACCACGTGGGATTTATCACAGGTATGCAAGGCTGGTTCAACATTTGAAAATCAATTAATATAATCCATCACATCAATAGGCCAAAAAAGAAAAAAATACATGATCATATCAGTAGATGCAGAAGAAGAATTTGACAAAATCCAACACCTGTTCATGGTAAAAACTCTCAGTAAACTAGGAATAGAGAGGAACTTTCTCAACTTCATAAAGACTGCCAATAGAGTCTACAGCTAACATCCTACTCAGTGGTGAGAAACTTGCAGCTTTCCCACTAAGATCAGGAACAAGGCAAGGATGTTGCCTCTCGCCACCCCTTTTCAACGTCGTACTGGAAGTTCTAGTTAATCCGATAAGACAAGAAAAGGAAATAAAAGGTATACAGATTTGGAAGGAAGACATAAAACTGTGTTCACAGATGACATAATAATCTATTTAGAAAATCCAAAAGAATTGACCAAAAAGCTCCTAGAATCAATAAGCGATTACAGCAGGTTGCAGGATACAAGGTTAATACGTAAGAGTCAATCACTTTCCTACATAACAACAACGAACAGGTGGAATTTGAAGTTAAAATGCAACACCATTTACACAAGCAGCCCCAAAATTAAATACTTAGGTATAAATCTAAGAAAACGTGTACAAGATCTATATGAGCGAAACTACAAAACCGATGAACAAAATCAAAGAGGATCTAAATAAATGGAAGAACATTCCATGTTCATGGATAGAAGACTCAGTGCTGTCAAGAGGTCAGTTCTGCCCAACTTGATCCACAGATTCAATGCAATCCCAATCAAAACCCCAGCAACTTATTTTATGGATTTCAACATGATGATTCTAAAGTTTATATGGAGAGGCAAGAGATCCAGAATGGCCAACACAATATTAAGAAGAACAAAGTTCAAGACAGTATGGTGCTGGCAAGAGAATAAACAAATAGATAACGGAACAGAACAGAGAGCCCAGAAGCAGATCCCATAAACACAGTCAACTGATCTTCGACAGAGGAGCAAAGGCGACACAATGGAGCACAGACAGTCTCCTCAACAAACGGTGCTGGAGCGACTGGACATCCACATGGAAAACAGCGAACGTAGACACAGACTGCACACCCTTCCCCAAAATTAACTCCAAATGGACCATCGACCTAAATGTCAAATACAAAACTATAAAACTAGAAGATGACACAGGAGAAAACCTAGATGATCTTTTAGATCCAACAGCAAAGACACAATGCATGAAAGAAATAATGATAAGCTGGACTTCATCAAAATTAAAAACTTCTGCCCTGTGAAAGATAACGCCGACAGAATGAGAAGACAAGCTCAGACTGGGAGAAAACATCTGTAAAAGACACGTCTGATAAAGGATTGTTATTCAAAATATACAAACCTCAACAATAAGAAAACAAACAACTGGATTTAAAAATGGACCAAAGACTTTAACAGACACCTCATCAAAGAAGGTACACAGATGGTAAGTAAGCGTATGAAAAGATGCTCCACATCATATGTCATCAGGAAAATACAAATCAAAACAATAGTAAGACACCACTACACACCTACTGGAATGGCCCCAATCTAGAACACCGACAACACCAAATGCTGGCGAGGATGTGGAGCATAGGCGCTCTCCGTTGCTGGAGGGAGTACAAAATGGTACAGCTGCTTGTGGAAGACAGTTTGGCAGTTTCTTACAAAAGTAAACCTATTCTTACCATATAATCCGGCAACTGTGCTCCTTGGTATTTACCCAAAGACATTGAAAACTGATGTGCAACAGAAATACCTGCACACAGATGTTTACAGAAGTTTTACTGATAATCGCCAAAACTTGGGGAAGCCATCACAATGCCCTTCAGTAGGTGGGTGGATAAATAAACTGTGTACATCCAAACAACGGAATATTATTCAGTGCTAAAAAGAAATGAGCTGTCAAGCCATGAAAAGACACGGAGGAATCTTAAATACATATCACTAAGTGAAAGAAGCCTATCTGAAAAGTCTACACACTGTGTGATTCCAACTATAGAACATCCTAGAAAAGCCAAAACTATGGAGACAGTAAGAGAATGAGTGGTTGCCAGGGCTGGGGGGCAAGAATGGCAGGCAGAGCACACAGGAATTTTAGGGCCGTGAAAACAATCTGTTGATACTGTAATGGTGAATACACGTCATCACACCTTTGTCCAAACCCATAGAAGGAACGCCACCAGGAGGAACCCTAACGTCCACTATGGACTTTGGGTGACGGTGATGTGTCAAGGTAGGTTCATCCGTGGTAACAAAAGTAGCATCTGGCGAGTGATGTTGACGATGGGGGGGGCTGTGCGTGTGTGGGGGCAGGTGGTAGAGGGGAAATCTTGGTACCTCTCCCTCAGTTCTGCTGTGAACCTTAAGCTGCTCTGAAAAAATGTATCAGCCAAGAGAACAACAAAAATAACGAAAAGGAGAACAACTTCTCTACAGTTAAAAAAACCCCACTGTAATGAAATTCCAAAGGCAAATGACAAATTGGGAAAAATATATATAATATATATAAAAAATATGGAGATAACATCCCTAATATAAAGAGAACTATTGAAAATTGAGGGAGGGAAAGACCAAAGACCAATAGAAAAGTAAGCAGAGACATGAAGAGATAATTCACCAAAAATATGTAAAAATGGCCTTTAGACATATGAAAAGTTGTTCGACATCATTCACAACAGGAATGCACGTCACAACTGCCCTGTGATGTGATGCCTCACTTCAGATGGCAACAATTTAAAAGCATTGTTGGCAACACATCGTGTTGGCAAGGCTTTGGGGAAACGGCGCTTTCATACTCTGCTGGCAGGAATACAGATTGGTGTGACCCTCATGGAGGCAGGGTCGGTGGCAGGGTCAGTGCCATCCTGTACACTACGTGTGTACTCACCTCTGTCACCTCTGTCGCAGTAACCTCACTGCTAGATACGCCCCCAACATAGGGAAAGTCCACGTGCACAAGATTATTCATTGCAACATTGTTTGTAACTGCAAACTGTGGGCAGCAACCTAAGTGCCCCTAGACAGGACAGGGTAAATGAACTGGGGCACAGCCACACCATGAAGTACTATGCAGCTGTGGAAAAGGACTCATACGGAGGAATTTCCAGGACATGTTGTTAAGTGAAAAAACATGCAAAGGCTACCTGTAGTATACCATCTTCTGGGTAAAAGGAAGGGAAAATAAGAAAAAAAAATATATGCTTATTTTTGCAAAAAGAACACAGGAAGAGTAAACCAGAAACCAATGAGACTGTTTCTCTGCAGAAAGCAAATGACATTGAGGTGGAAGACATGGACTAAAGCGTGACAGTTCTCTGAATATACTCGTGTGGAGTTTTGTGGGACCCATGTTACTATTTTACATACTCGGAAAGAAAAAGATGGGGGAGGTGACGCTCACCGGATTACAGATAGAAACAAAAGAACCAACTGCATTTCAAAGGAATACCCCTGGGGAGGGAAATACTCCCCCAAGTACATTCCGAACAGTGTTTGATTAAAGACAAAAAGAAATGTCAGAGATACTAAACTCTGGTTCACAGATTTGTTTTCCACCGTGGTATGGGTCAGCACTTCTGAAACTACTTTCTGTTTACTCTAGGATTGAGCAAATACGTAATATACCGAGGTTAATGGCAGCCGGGTTTCTCCCTGGTGGAGGTGGGGGTTAGAAGTGTGGATGCGAGAAAGCAAGAATGAACCCCCGGGGGTTTGGGGTGGGAGCTGGAGGTGTCGGCGTGAACTCGTGGTCGCATCCATATGTGTGTGCACCAAGATTAGGCACAGAGATGTGTGTTGTCTTTTCTCTTCCTTCCCCCTGTCCCCCATATTTCCTCCCTCCATTCACTCAGGACTCCTCGAAGCCGTGGCGTGCCAGTGCCACAAGCACTCCTCACCCCGGATTGTGGTTTTGGGAGCGCGTTCGTCAGTAGAAGGAGGCTTCTTGGAAAAAATACCAGACTGCAGGGCTGTGGCAGAGAGAGCACAAGATAAGCTGGAATAGCTTTCTTTTCTTTTGGCCAGAAAGTAAGGAAGTGCTCAAAGAATGATGGGGACCTGTCAGAAGGACACGGAAATCAGTTGGAAGGTGTCCCACTGGCCAGATCTGGGACAATTTGGGCATCGAAACACATAATGATAGCAATGGATTAGAACTCATTAAATAAAAGAAAAGTCCATGAGGCCATACTATTCGAAATATATAAATGAAAACATAAATAAATGGGGGACAAAGGAACCCTCTGCCCCAGAGCAGATGCTCGCTGTCCGCGGAGCAGAAATGGTAGAATTGGAAAAGCATAATTTAGTAACCATGACATTTGATGAAGTACAAGACATCTATATATTCCCAAAGCATCTCATACAATACTGATTAATCACTGTGGTAGGATAAATAATGGACCCCGAAGACATGTCCACACCCTAATGTCTGGAAGCTGTGGCTGTGACCTTCTGTGGGAAAAAGGTCTTGGCAGATGAGATTAAGTTAACGATCTTGAGACGAAGAGGGGACCTGGGTTCCCCAGGTGGGCCCTACCTGCAGTCACCTGCACCCTTACAGGAAGGCAGAAGAGGAAGACTCCAGACAGAAGAGGAGAGGCCATCTGACCGCAGAGACAGATGGAGGGGTGCGGCCAGGGCCCAGGGACGCCTGGAGCCCTCAGGAGCAGAAGAGGCAGGAAGGACCCTCCCCTGGAGCCCCCGGAGGGAGCACGGCCCTGCCCACACCCTGACCGGATGTTCTACTTCTGGCTTCCAGAATGTGAGAGAGTAAGTTTTCATCGTTTTAAGCCCCACTAGTCTGTGCGCTCGGTTACAGCAGCCGCAGGAACCTCATACAACCAGCCACTTTCCAGGGAGAAACCTGGGGGTCAGTTATCACAGCGAGGGGCCCACTGGCCTCACGTGCCTCTGGCGGGGACGCACCGAGGAGTGCAGCCTCTGTTCCATGCAGCTCCCCCCGCGGACGCCCAGCTGGACTCTCAGCTCCAGGAGGCACCTGAGGGCATCACAGCAGACAGCCGGCTTGCACCCTCTAGGTGTGAGGACAGAGGCAGACCGAGGTTAAAGGAGACGAAGGAGTCACGACAAATTCATGCAACATGGGCCTCTGGGCTGGACCCTGGCTACGACCTTGTCGGGACAATACGCAGAATCTGAATGAGATCTCTAGGCCTGATGACAGGAGCGGATTAATGCTTATTTCCCAATTTCAAAAGCCAAACGGTGCTTGTGGGACAGACCACTCTTGTTCTTAGGAAACACACCCAAACTATTTGGGGGTGAAAATAAATTAAACAAATGAAAAGCCCTAGGGGGCCCCCTCCCTGCCACCTGTCCTGCTTCCTCTGGGTCATGCGTCTGCTCAGCTGGGCTCAGGATAATCTGACGGTGCCCCTTCCTCGGAGCAGCAGAGGTTCGGCACCCCTACCTCCCTCCGGGGCCGGGGCAAGGACAGCGGTGGCCTTCTGTCCAGCAGGTGCTGACTTTTCCTCCCCTAGCTGAGCTTGCATGTTCAAAACACAGCAAGGACCAGAGCCGGTCACGGATGCTGCGGATGCCGCAGCACTGGGGAGAGCGAGCCCTGTCTCCTCTGGAATTGTGTGTGGTGCTCTGTGCTGCCAGGGGGCTCCTTAAAGATCCTGAAACCTGTGGGGCGAGGCAGTGGCCCCTGCCCTAACCTGCCGCACCGTCCCTCAGTCTAAGGGGACCCTCATCATGGGGCCAGGCCCTCCCTCCGTCCAGGACCCTCCACGGCCCCCCAGTCCTCCGTTCCTCCTTGGAACATTCCCGAGACGTGGCCTCCCAGCTGACTTTCCTTGGTTTTCAGGACTTCTTTCCAGAGCCGTGTTAAATCCATCATTTTTTCTGGCCTGCGCACGTCCTGAGACACGTCACTCTTCTCCCCTACTTTCCTCTTTTCGTCCCTAATACTCGTTACCACGACAGTAGGCTCTGCGATGGGAGACATCCCTCGTCTGTGCTTGGGGCTCTCCTGTGTTGTCTGCGGGGCCAGCTCTGGGGGTTTTCTTTGCTTGTGCAAACTTTGTGGAGAATTCTAGCATAATTCCAAGATCTTCTCTCCCACCTTCAGGACTGCCACGTTGGCGCTCAGCCCATTAAACTGGACGCTAAGGAAAAGACTGTGAGGTCAATGTGAGGCTTTTGATGACGGTTGAGTACAGGACCAGAATCCTGACAGACAGGGCCCTCTCTAGACGCAGCCCCAGTAGGGAACTCCACCTGGAAGTGGACTCCTGAGCCTGGCTGTCCGGTGCTCCTACCACCTCCCTCCGCAGTCCCGTCCCTGGGGGGTGGCCAGCATCTCTTCCAGAAAACAGGAAGATAAGCAGGGGGTCATAAGAAGCTGACTTTCTATCGGGAAATGTCTGCACTGCGGTTTGAGGTTCTGTCTTCAGATACTATTTTCCTCATTCACCATTTATTTTCTTAAAATGATCAGCTCCCATAGATTCTTGTGGCAAAGAGGTTCCAGTAACGTCTGGGGTGAAACTGGGGTGCTGGGAGGGCTGCAGACTTTCAGCAAGGACGGCTCAGGAAAGAAAGGCGGAACGTTCCAGTGATATACGGCAGGTCTCTGCTCCCTCAATGATGCCTTTGACTGTGTGCCACTGCTTTTCACATTAGAAAGGAGAACTGGCACACGCCGAGGTTTCTACTGGACGCCTCAGCTCCCCGCTCGCCAACTTCCTAGACGCTTGGAGCCGGGCTGCCAGCACCCAAGTTGGAACTCCAACTTAACTCCATAGCAAGCTACTCCATTTTCCATGTCGGGCTGGATCCAGGTCTCCGGAGGGACAGGGAAAAGCTGCAAAATTCTCCAGGAAAAATACAACCGGCGCCCCACCCTCCGATCCGTAGCTTCCAGAAGGCCGAGTTAAATCAGCAGGACGGTAGCAGAGACGGCTGTAACCTCCCGAAAGGGCTCGACCACCCTCCGTCTGTCTGCACCCTGTGCCCGATTTCTTCGTTAAAAGGCGCTCCTGTGTTCTCACCAACGTGGTTTTCAACCGTGTTTATCAGTATCTCTTCCTCTTGTCTGTTAGAGAAAATCCTACAGAAGCTTGAAGCTGAACATCTTGTCTCTCTTCTCCACCCACTACCTCTGGACAGTTTTCCACGATGAGGAAGAGGCAGGCCCAGCATCGCCAAGCAAGCGGCCTGGAGGAAGCGGATGAAACCGACTGGCTGGGGCTTTGCGGAGCCACACCCGGTGCAGGTGCACACGAGTCCACTCTGCTCTGGTTCCCAGAGCTCCAGTCACTTCTAGCCACTCTGTGGGATTTATGATGCACTTCCTAAAAAGATTCTTCTCATTTCAAAATTCATCCTTGTTATGGGTTGAATTATGCCCCTCCACCATGTATGTTGAAGTTCTAACGCCCAGTACCTGTGAATGTGGCCTTATTTGAAAATAGGGTCTCTGTGGATGTGATTAAGTCATGATGAGGTCATTAGGGCGGGCCCAAACCCAATGACTGGTGCCTTTATAAGAAGAGGGAGCCCTGGAGATGGAGAGGTACACAGAGACAGAGAGGAGAGGCCATGAAAAGATGGAGCAGAGATGGAGGGATGCGGCCACAAGCTAAGGAACACCTGGAGCCCCCAGGAGCTGGAAGAGGCAGGAGGGACCTCCCCTGGAGCCTCCAGAGGGAGCACGGCCCTTCTGACACCTGGATTCCGGACTTCTGGCCTCTAGAACTGTGAAAGGATAAACTTCTGTTGTTTTAAAAGCCCCTGGTTGCGGTCATTTGTTATGGTGGCCCCAGGACACTGGCACAAGGACTTGTCAGTGGGGCTGCTGTAGGGACGGGAGAGACGATGTGGGCGAGACGCTAAGGCAGCCCCTGAACAGCAGGCACACTGATGGATGGGGAGGGTCCTGGCATGGAGGTGGGATAGTGACCCAAGGCTGTGGTCCTGAGGACCCCCTTCCTCCCGGTCCTGGTCTCAGCGACGTCCAAGGCTGCAGCCTGTGGGGCTGGGACTCCTGCCTCCCCGGGAGCTGCGCACCCTCTGCTTGAGCCCCTGAGGACACGCTGTTCCCTACCCAGCTCTCCCTCGCGCCACTTCTCCCTCTCGACTGGACTCGCAGCACAAACCTCGTCCCCCTGATGGTGTTATGGTAAAGGGGACACTTACCGCAGTGTGCTGGACTCTAAGGGGCTCATAGGTGCAGACCCTCTCATGCTGGAAGCCCACCCTGGAGGGCCGTTCTCTCACCTGGGCTGCCGGACCGCACCCCAGAGCCCTTCAGAAGCCTTGCCACTGCCCTTGTTCCCCTCCGCGCCCCCGGGCGCTAGCCCAGCTTGATGCTCGGGGAGGTGTGTTGGGGGGGGTGGAGTGAGAAGAGGGGTCAGGAGTGATGCAGGTGCCTCAGGCCCGCACTGGAAGTGTGGACTCCGCCACATTTTCCAAAGTTCCGTGCAGCCCATCCTGCGCCCGAAGCCTCAAGTTCTGAGGGAAGATGAACCTGGGTTAGAGGCGCTGTCCTGCCAGAGCAAACGCCTGTGCGGTGTCGGTTCCGTTGGGGACGAGGGTGACGAAGTGGAAGATGACACGTCATCGGCACCAGACTTGTCCTGGGATGCAGCCTCCACGCGACTAGAGCCGCTGGCATCCAGCTCCCGGGCACAGTCGGCTGACTGCAGGAACATGCCAGCTGTCGGCCAGGCTCCCAGGACAGGCAACATGGCCCACCCAGAGGAGCCCCCATGCTAACATGTGCAGCTGGACCGCCCGGGCCTCGCACAAAGCACCCTGATCCCCAAACTTGGGGCCGCACTCCCTCCCGCGGCCTGGGCAGGCTGGGGGCCCCTCTCAGCTCCTTTCCTCCAGTGAGACTCGGGCTGTGGGCGCAGCCCACACCTTCCCGTGTAGCCGTAACTTGAGGGGTGTGTGGAACGTGATTATGTTCACTCTCATAACTGAATAACGCAACAGCCAGCACGCAGCATCGGTTGTGAGGTCTCAGGGACCCGGCCACGGCTGGGAAACCACCTGGGATGCCACCCTCTGTGCTAAGCATCATCCTGCTGGGGCCAGTGGGATGCCAATGTCCCTGGGAGGGGCAGTGCAGGAGCCACTGGCAGAGTGGCCTCCTCCTGGAAGGAGAAAGGATGAGGAGGAGATGCCCCAGCCTAAACGCGAGTGGGGGCGGGGGAGAGAGTCTGCGGGCAGGCTGCCATGTGCAGTCAAGAGCACAGATGACAGGGCAGCGGGATGGGCTCAGAGGGAGTCCCCTCGACCAACAGCTGGCACTTCTGGGAAATTCGTATCCTTTCTAAGCCTCAGGTTTTTATCAGTATAATGTGGGACTAATGCAAATGGCAACAAGAGCTGACCCTCGACGAGCCAGCCAGGAGCCAAGCACCGCTCCAGGCACCTCTGTGGGACCCTCTGAGGCAGGTACAGTTCCTGCCCCAACTGCCTACTCCAGGGGTTGCAAACTGTAGCCCATGGCCTATGTATGTGCTGTCCGTAAACCAAGATTGGTTTTCAAACCTTTGTTTTTAAAGGGTTTTGTGTGTATACATATATATATATGTATAATGCAAAGCAAAGAATAAGCACAAGAACACATTTACCATCTGGCCCTTTACAGAAAATGGTTTGCCAACCCCTGGTCCAAATGGGTAAACTGAGGCACAGAATGGGCCAGTGGCTGGTTCTAGGTCACAAGGGAGAAGTGTGCTGCTTAGTGGTGACAATGATGGCTTCTGGAGTCGGGGGATCCATGGGACACAGTGGACCTCATCTTTCCCTGTGGCACGGAAGTGCCCCTGTCCCTGCCCAAGTAACAGTGTGCTTGCAAAGAAAGTTGTGAGCTCGGACAGCCCGGCCACGTCACTACACACACAGGGGACCCATGCAGGCGGGTCGGAGGTCCCCAAGGCCAGAGGCACCTGTCCCCTCTCCTGCAGCTGGAGCAGCCGGGCATGGCTTCAGGAACACAAGGAGCGTGAGTGAGGGCATTTGCAGAAGAGTGACAGGAGCCACCGTTGTCACAGCAGTGGAGAGTCCCCGATGGCCCTCAGACCTGGAAACACGTCTTCTTGCTTAGAATTCTTGTACAAAGTCACCTCTGATGTCTTTCCTCTTCTGGTGGCTTTATCAGTGAGACCATACAGAGGAAACAGCTGCTGGTCACTTGTCCAGGCTGTCCTCACCTATGTGGCTGTGACATCCAGCCAGGGGCCATGCAGACAGAAAGCAGCAGTGCAGATCAGAGCAGAGCAGTTACCAGCCTCTGGAAAACACTGTCCTCATGTCGTGGACTGTCTGTCTAGGCACGGTGAGCTGTCAGTTGGTCTTTCTGCTTTGGCTCAGCTAGGGCAGCAGAGCGGCCCCGGGGCTGTGGGACGTACTCTCTTCTTGCACTGGCCTTCAGCGCTGGGTGACAGAGTGCCGGTCTCGTCCCGTCTGCAGTTCCTCGGTCCGCTGTCTGGAATGTGTTTGCTGGGCGATGATTTCTCAGCTCTGCCAGTCTCTGAGGGAAGGCTTCCAGCCACGCACAGGAGGCAGTTCCTGGACCCAAGTGTGTCCCTCCTCTTGGGCTGCCTTTAAGAACTGGGCCTGTGCCGGCTCTGTCTCTGCCTCCTGCTTCAACTGCTGGCTCCTGCTTAGTCTAACCGCTTCCCAGATGCTACCTCTTCTGGGAAGCCCGCCAGGGTTTGGTGGTGCCATTGCTGCCTGCACACTCCCCATTATTGCTCCCTCACTGAGTGTCCTCATGGAGGTGGTAACACCTTCCCTCGCCTGCTTGACTGTCCCCACTACCTGGGGATGGGACCTAGAGGCCTCAGTGAAATGTGTTGGTGACTGGAGGCAGGCATGAGAAACCTTGTGGTGTGCCATCTTGGACTCAGCCCACTGGAGAAGCCCACTGGGAACCCCCAGAGTCTCAGCCTTTTGGTTTCTCCACCAAAGAAAGAGGAGGACTCAGAGAGCTCGCTTTGGGCGGTCAAGTACAAGCACGTGGACCCACCTCGGCCTCCCCACCTCCATGGACCCCAGGTGGCCACTCCGCTCCTCACCATTCCCCGTCCCCGGCCGCTGAGTGTCTCAGGAGTCGAGTGAGGTAATGTAGGACAAACAGGATAATCGGAGGTTTACTAAGGCCCCGTGGGCATGCTCCGTCCCTCCTTGGGCACCTTGCTTGGGGTCACCGTCGCTTCCCAGGCACCTTAAACCAGGGCTGTTTGTGGAAAGCAGAAGCCTTGAAATTCGATGCAGCTTTGCTGAGAAAATCCGTGGGTGGTCCGGGCCGGCTGGCTCCTGAGAAAAAGTGATGGGATGTTCACCAAAGAATGTCCAAGGAGAGGGTGGCGCAGGGCGCCTCTCTTCAGCAATAGTTGGCGCAGAAACTGGAGACGGCCTCTCAGATCCGCATACTCTCAGCATCCTCGGAGGCCGAGCCTCGCGGGGAATGCTTTCCCACTGGCCCCTCCCGCCACAAAGACGAGGGCATCATGGGGCCGGCGGATTCCACTCTCGTCCATCAGACCCTGGCCCGGGGTCGGCTGGAGTTTTCCTCTGAAAACGCCCTTTTCATAACTGAAAGTTCTCATCTTTCTCTGGCAAGCTCCACTGTTCGCTCTCACGTGGTCCTATTGTCCCGGGGCTGTCAGATGCCAGGAGGCCAGGGGAAGCCTTGGAGACAAGCTCACAGACACAGAGCTTCCCAGGTGGGCCGGGCCAGCGCCCTGGGAGGTGCCCTGGTGCCACCATGCCCCTGGGGCTGGGAGGTGACCTGGGAGAGGAGACTCCCTAAACCATGAACCCACAGGTGCATGCGATGGGGGACTTGGCCCCGGGCCCTCGCTGTGGCCTGCGGGCCCCCTGTCTGTAGGACCAGCAGGTGCACAGCACCTGACAGGCTGTCCTTGGAAAACACCTGCAGCCCCTCAGGGAACCAGCAAAGCCCTCCACGCGCCGTCTGCGGTCCCTGCCCCGGGAAATTGGAGAGGGAGTCCCGGGAGGTATTTTGAGGGAGGCAGAGGGTTGAGGCATCAGGCCATGGCCCACTGCAAATCCTTGTGTGCCCCAAAATGCACTAAGGGGAGCCCTGTCAGAGCCTTGGCCAACACAGGTCACCAAGAGAACACCAGGAGGCAGCAATGGTCCTTCCAACCAGGACGAGCGCCGGTGCCGTTGAACATGGGGGCTCGTACCCTGGCCGCTTGCTGGGCTGCCGGAGCGAATATGTGCTGAACCTGAGCCACATGGGCTCGTCACTGTCGCACTGGTGCTTCTCGACACCCTCGAGAAGCCGGACAATGATTACGCCTAGTTCTAGTGGACTTGACGAGGTCTCGGGATTTCGGCCCACAGAACCACAGATCACCCAAGCCGGAACTCAAACCCAGATTTCACAGTCCCGATGCCCAGGTGATCAACAACCCGTTCTGCTCGTCACCAATCCATCAAGAAACCCGTCAGCCCACTGGCAGAATACACACAGGCTCCAGCCACTTCCTACCTCCTCCATCACGCCCTCCTGTCCCCAAGCCACCGCCGTCTGGACCCGCACTGTCCACCACGGTCACTGCTAGCCACAGGTGGCTATTTAAATTCAAAGTTCTTAGGATTAAATAAAATTTAAAATTTAGTTCCTTGGTTTCATGAAGCACGTTTCAAGTGACCGACAGCCACACATAGCTAGTGACGATCGTATTAGTGCAGATGTGGATCATTTCGGCCACAGCAGAGTTCTCCTGAAGGCTGCGGTCTGGACCAGTGCAGTAGCCCCAAGCTGCTCTCACTCCTTCTGCCCTGGAGCCCCGTCCCCAGCCTCCTCTGCCGGCAGCCAGAGCGAGCCTTTGAAGATGTAAGTTAGAGGTCCACGGGGCTCGGTCACCTCCTTCAGGCTTCTGCTCCAATGTCACCCACCAGAGAGACTCCCCCGCCCTCTCCATCTCAAATAGGATTCTCAGCCTCAGTTCTAAACCTTTAAGTGGCTTTTTCTTTGGGGCACGTGCTGAGGAGTCCATGCATTTATTGTCCAGCTCACCCGCTCACTGTCGTTTCCACAATGGCCTCTGATGTCTGTTCCATCCCCAGAACTCAGGACACAGCAGGGGCTCATTAAGTAATTTTTGAACGAATCAATAAATCAGCTTATCTAGTTTCGATGGGCATTATGGTTTTAAAATATGTCCCCAACTTTTTGACAGTCCTCCCTCCAAAAAGTAGAGCCTGGGCTGGCCCCGTGGCTGAGTGGTTAAGTTCGTGCACTCCGCTGCAGGCGGCCCAGTCTTTTGTTGGTTCAAATCCTGGGCGCGGACATGGCACTGCTCATCAAACCATGCTGAGGCAGCATCTCACATGCCACAACTAGAAGGACCCACAACAAAGAATATACAGCTATGTACCGGCGGGCTTTGGGGAGAAAAAGGAAAAAAATAAAATCTTTAAAAAAAAAAAAAAAGTGGAGTCTCATTCCCCTCCCCTTGAGTGTGGGCTAGGCTTCCTGACTCACTGTTAATGGACGGAAGGTTGTGGACTGACTGTGTGAGGTACAAGACGAGGTCAAAGACACTGCAGGCTCCACCTTGCCCTCCTGGATGGCTTGCTCGGGGGACAGCCACGTGGTGGGTGACTGAGGCCTCCTGCCAGCAGCCAGCACGAGTTCTCCAGGCACGGGTGTGGAGGAGCCCACAGCAGGCTCCAGCGGACCGCAGCCCGAGCTGACATTTTGACGGAGAGATGGTGAAGCCAGCGCCACCCCACTCAGCCACTCTCAGGTTCCTGGCCCACGGAGATTGTGTGAGGTGGTAAACGTGGACCGTGTTCAGCAGCTGTGTTTGGGGGTATTTGTTATGCAGCAGTGGGTAACTAACACCACGGGAAAGGGTTTTCTCTGAAACACAAACCTGGTCTCCTCATCCCCAGACTTCGATCCCCACGCCTTTGGGAAAGATGTCACTTCCCTCTGTGCATTTAACCGTGCGTATCACACGCTGACTGTGTCCCTGCTGTGTATCGGCACTGAGAGGAGAAAGATGAAGGAGCTAGATAGGTGGGTGGCCCAGTGTGAGGAGGCTGTCCCTGCCAGTTTCCATCCCCGTGGCCAGAGAGCTCCTTCCCCGCCTCTGTACCGGGAGGCACGAGCCCCGGGGGCAGAGCTGCGGTCTGGGCTGCCTTCTCCTCCCGTCTCCCACACGTGCGTCCTCACACTTCTGCCCCGCTGCGTGGGCCAGGAGCGCAGCTCTCCCCACAAGGACGGTTCCTCCAAAGGCCTCAAGAGAGGGAGCAGCCAGTCCCCTAGATGCAACAGCCTCGGTGACTCGGTAGGCCAAGACCAGTAAATCATAGAGAGATGGGCGGCAGCCACGGGTTCCGAAGACGGCCAGTGGCAGGAACCAACGGACAAATTATGACCGGCTGAACAAGACGTTCCTGCTCTGAGAACCCAACCCGGGCACGACCCAGACGAGAGGGAACTGGCTTTTCAAGAGCAAGTTGTCCGTTCCAAGACGCCTCGCTAGAGGCACAGGCTGTGCTGATCGCCCTCAAAGAGCGGGCAGGAGGAAGCTCGGCCCGGAGGCCGCGTGGACTCTTGGGAGGCCTCAGGCGGTGGGATGGAACCACACACAAGTCCTGCACCTGCTCTTCCTACTGCGTGGCCTCAGGCCACTGGCTGCTCTCTCTGAGCCTCACTTTCCTGTCGACAACAAGCAGGTGACATCTTGGTACCAAGGCCATCATGAGGACCAGGAGGAGAGCAAGGGCGAGACACCCCCGTGGCCCTGGTCCACGGCAGATGGCTGCTAAACGCCACCCCTTCCCCGTGGCATCTTCCCAGCTCCTCTCAGTGGTTAACTCTCAGTTCCACCACATCCTCCTCCTCCTACTGCTCGGGGCCTCGTGAGTCGAGCCCATGCTTGGCGGACCCCCAGCCTCCCCAGTCCTGGCACTGGTGGGCCAGGGAGAGCTCAGCCAGGCTGGGCCCTCACCTCATAGGAATCATAAGCCCCGTCCCATTCAGGGAGAGCCTCTTACCTGATCCAGGCAGCCTCCCTTGGTGCCCTCCTCCCACCGTGCGGGCTGCCCACAGGCAGCAGATCCCACCCCGGGCCAGCCCCTCTGAGCCGACGCTGATGAGGCTGGGTGCCGACCAGACAACTCAAGGCTGAGATCAGAGCCCTGAGCTTCGGAGCACAACTTCACATCGTCGCTGTCACTCAAGGACGAGCCACACCCCTCTCTGGGCCTCAGTTTCCCCACAAACTGGAAGGGCAGGGCTGGCCTTGGAGGCTCAGAGGTTCCAAATGCAGCTGGGCGGGGTGGGGGTAGGGGGGTCAGAGCACGGATGTCAAGTGAAAGCAGAGCCCTGCTCGTGCGGCCCGAGATGGGGAGAGGCCCATGGACGCCGCCTGCTCTGGGCAGGACCGTTCTAGTCTCTCGAGTCGGTCGTCAAGGGACTGGTTGTCTGGCCATCAAATCATCCTCAGTGCTCTCTTTGGCGCTCTATCCCATCTTCCCAAACCCACAGAGGAAGTCCTCGGCCAGTTTCACAGAATATAAATCACTCCGGACGAGATTTCTGCTTAGATAGGTCAGGGCACAGAGACCAATAAAAGAATCAGGGGCCCTCTCTTGATGTTCCTGGCTCCTTTCTCGTTTGCGCCTCTGCGACACCCCAAGCTCTCAGTGCAGCTGCTCACTTCTGCCTTTCTTTAAATGGATTCCACACGCCATTGTTTGCAGGATTCATCCATTTGGTGAGGACTGTCACCACCTACATACCAGGCCCTTCCTGGACAAGAGGGGGCAGACGGCCACAGCCTCTAAACCCTCCCCCAACCAGCCTCTCAGAGGGGCTCTCCTTTCCCAGAAAGTCCTCACACATCAACAGCCTCAGATCAAACTGTCAATGTGAACCGAGTCACGAATTTTTACAAGACCATCACCATGGCCCCAAAACCAGCGATCTGTAGTAGTCGCAGCCTGGCCCAAACGCTGCACGTTACACAGGACCAGACCGGCCGGACCTGCCGCCCTCTCTTGGCTTCTTTGCACTTCTTTAAGGCTGGGAGACGTAGCTTGTGTACACAGCAAACATCTACGCTCCTCTGAAAGCCTGGCCTGTGCACAGGCTCTTCATCGGTGAGACCCGCCCATGGTCACAGCGCAGCCCCGCCGTATTCTGAGACTCGGTCGTTTGCAACAAGACAGCCATGCCTTGAAACCTCTGCTTTCTCACCCAAATCGGCTCCCCATGGGGCTGAAGTTACAGAGAATTATCCCCTGGGAGAGCTTCCCACCGGAACCTTCTGTGAATGTCCACGGTCCATGGCCTCCTGTGTGACCCAACCCACGCAGTGGACTTGACTTCCTGTAAATCACGAAACTGGCCCTCTCTTGTCCCCTTATTGCTTTTTAAGGACAGACGACAGCTGACGTCCCCTTTGGGCTGGCGCTGTCCTGGCACGGGAAAGGTGAATTTATGAAAGTCAACTGAAATGTCGACAAACCACTGGACTGGAAAATAAAGAACGGCATAAATCTGCCCCAGAGAGAATCTCAGCGGGGTGGGGAGGAGGAGAGGAGGCGCGTGAAGCCCAGGCTGCCCGCAAACACACGGAGGACAGGAAGAGCCGACGTGGCGATGGCGCTCTCTCCAGCGGGCGCTAACCGCTTCCAGATGCCGGCTCAGCACCTGGGGCCCAAAGCCACCAGGCCTGGGAGCTGTGAGGGTCTTGTCCCCCAGAGGACACAAGTTAATGAAGGTCATTTCTTCTGTCATCCCACTTCCTAGTGTGAGCAGAGAAACCGACCTCTGCCCAGCCTTGGGACAAACCTGAGTGGTGTCCCAGGTCACCTCCCCTTCTCTCCTCTAAAAACCACAACTCCTTCCCTGCTCAGTGCTGGAGTGACCTCACAGGGCGCTGAGGTGGTTAAGAGGGAGCTCGGGCACTGGCCACCCCGGTGCCACCTGCTGGCTGTGTGAGCTGGGCAAATTACTTCATCTCCAGGCCTCGACTTACTCATCTGGAAGAGGAGGGTAATCAGTAAGCTCAAACTGGCAGGTTCGTGATGGGAAGCAACCAGCCAGTCAAGGTCGAGAACTTGCAAGAGTGGCTGGAACAAAGCCGACACTCAACAGGCATTGGCCTTCATCATTGATATCACCATCAGCACCACCATCATCATCACCATCATCGACCATCGTCACCATCATCATCACCATCACCACCAGCACCATCATTATTGTCATCATCACCATCATCCACCATTGTCACCACCACTATCATTATCACCATCGTGTTGTCATCATCACCGCCACCATTGCCACCATCATCACCACCACCTGCAATGAACTGAATGTTTGTGTCCCCCCAAATTCGTATGTTGCAGCCCTAACCCCCACTGTGATGGTATTTGTAGGTGGGGTTTGGGGAGGTGATTAGGTCGTGAGGGTGGCCCCTCATGATGGGATTAGTGCCCTTATAGAAGAGACACCAGCAATAACCTCTCTGGGTGCCATGCAAGGACCCAGCAAGAAGGCTGACATCTGCACAGCAGGAGGAGGGCCCACGGCAGACACTGACTCTGCCAGCACGCTGATCTCAGACTCCCAGTCTCCGGAACTATGAGCAACACGTTTCTACTGTTTAAGCCCCCCGGTCAACGGTATTTTGTCACCGCAGCCCAAACAGACAACTCCGCCGCGGCGCCTGGCGAAGGCTTTGGGTGAGCGCGCCCTGCATGGGATGGGTCGGGGGAGCGATGTCAGTCCCAGGGCTCCTAGAGCCTCCGGTTCTTTTCTCTGGCTCGAGCTAGGTCCTGGCGAGAAGTGTGGACCAGGCAGTTCCTCAGTGACTCTCCCAGGAAATGGAGACAGAATCCGGGGGCTGGGCCACCTTTTGGGGGGAGACAATGAACTGTAAGAAGGGGAAGAAGATGGGGAGCCCCAGGGGTTGGATTCTGTCCCATGGGATTTGGGGTCACAACTGTCTCTAGGCCATTTTACTGAGTCTCAACTCCCTGGCCCTCATGACATAGAAGCCAGTTGAGGGGGCCAGAGTGCGGGTATGGGCCCTCCTCCTGGTTTTTGGGGGCCGCCTGCTCTCCGTGTCTTCATGGCAGAGAGAGGGAGCTCGGCCTCTCCTCACACGGGCACCAATCCCACCGCAAGCTCCCACCCTCAGGACCGCAGCCCCCCACCTCCCAAGGCCCTGCCTCCAAATACCGTCACTTTGGGGGTTAGGGTTTCAACACATGAATTTCGAGGGTTTACAGACATTCGCTCCATGGCAGGCGGCCCTAACAGCAGCCCATGGGCCCCATCCCCACCAGAAGAACCTCACACAGTGACAGTGACTCCCCACCACTGTCACCGTCATCCACCGAGCATAACGTCATTCCTATTTGCCTACATTTGGTGAAAGCAGGAAGCGTTTATTATTCCTCTTTAACTTCTCCACAGGGTCTATTACTGTGTCTTGGTGTTTGTGGACTGAATGAATGAATGAATGAACGAATGGATGAACGAATGAATTCTATCGATCGGTTCCCAGGGGGGTGCTGGTGGATTCCGACTTTACCCCAGTACACTTTGCTCTTCTCAGTGCCGCCTTCCCACAACAGTGCCGCTGTTGTGTATCTATCTCCCTCTGCCCTTTCTTTCCTCTTCTGTGACCGAATGAAGAAAAATAAATATATTTAAAATGTGTCCAAAGTACTTTCAGATGCATCTTGTCAATTAATCTTCTCACAGCCTGGGGGTGACCACGTCATTACTGCTCCCGTTTGCCAGGGGTCAGATGAGGTCACACTGTTGAGGCACCTGATGGACTCAAATCCAGATTTTTAGACCCCAAACTCAGGCCCCGCCGACTGCAGGGTGCTGTGTGGTCTGTCAGCCGCCAGGGAGCCTCAGCCCGGCCCAGCAGGACCCCCGGCGCCCCTGCCCTCCCGCAGGAAGCTGCGTCTGTACAGGCAGGAAGGCGGGGAGACCAACTGCATGTGTCCACACGGCCGGAGCCCCGGGCAGAAGCACCTGCACAAACAACCCCTGAAGCCTTGAATCTCCCGTTCCAGTCCTACCAACCCTTGAACACCCCCTTCCACTCTGTCACAGGGAGCAGCCAGTGCGGTGTCCTCTCACCCCTCGGACGAGTTTCCCGTGGCTGCCATAATAGAGGACCACAGACCTAATGGCTTAAAACAACACAGATTGATTTTCTCCCAGTCTGAGGCCAGAATCCTGAAGTTGAGGTGTGGGCAGGGCTGCACTCCTGCTGGAGGCTCCAGGGCGGTGTGTCAGCGCCTTTTCCAGCTTCCAGAGGGGCCACGGAACTCGGCCCTCCGTCTCATGGTTCAGTCTTCCCACCGCTCCCTCACCCTGACCCCCTCTGCTCCCTTCTGAGGACCTTGTGATGACCTTGTGCCCGTCCGGCAATCCAGGATCATCTCCCACCTACGGGCCCTAACTAAATTACAGCCACAGAGCCCTTGCCACCTCGACCAGGTGACATGTTCACAGGTTTGCGGTCAGCATGCACACATCTTTGGGGTGTTATTCTGCTGACCACACTCCTTCTTTGCTTGCTTTTTGGAGGAAGTATTAACGAAAAGCAAAGTTTTAGGAGGCTAACACCTGGGGTGGAAGAAAGGATGTGTTGGGGAGGTGGATGGAGAAAACGGACAAGGATCTGGATGGCCGCACGCCAAGACTGACCAGCCAGGATGACCGGCCCGCGGGTGACGCGGCTTCGATGCTGGAAACCCATGGAGTGCTCCGTCTCACTTTAGTGGCCTCAGGGTCCCCCCCCAGGCCAGGGCCACCCTCCCAGATCGGCCCATCCCTCAGTGTGCAGGGCGTGACGTGCCTTGTGGTTCCATCAAATTATCTTCAGACTCCCCATGTGGGTGTTCTTCAGTATTTTCTCCTTTTTTGGTAAAAAATAAAGTGAGGTGTCCAAACCCAGATCTACATTGAATGAGCCAGGCGTCTGCCACCCCCATCTCTTTGTCCCACCTCCAGCCCCACTCTCTCTCCCTGCCGTCTGGGGCGCTCATCACCCCCACCAAATGAGCTGGGATTTGGGACAGTTCATTTCTTTGAGTCAAAGCTCCTCCGGGAGAAAAGTGTCTGATGCTGGAACTGTCACCCCTGAAGCCGCTCGAGTGACATCTCCTCGGTAAGTCCTTCGACGGCGCTGGCCCACTCCTTTCCCCTAAAATGCCACCTGCTTCATGCACCATACCCAACAGGTGCTTAAAATGCTGCCTGGGTGCCCGAATATCAGAAAGAACATGCTGGCACTGGCCCGAGCCCTGGCTCTGAGAGGAGACAAGAGCCATCTCCTGGACTGCTGCCGGGGCAGGCCCACCAGAGACGCCAGAACGCCCGCTCCTCCCACACCGAGCAGCTCTCTTGGCCTGGCTCCCTCCCCCTGTCGTCAGAAAGAACCGCGACCCAGTGAGGTCCCAGAGAGGCCACATCTGCCTGCAGCGCCCCGTCGGGACACGAACACTGGGTTTCCGTGCTGGGCCTGTGTTATCTGGTACAGTTTGATTCCTTCTAATAACAAAAGCTCCCAGATGGCGGAGGAGGGGAGACAAACCATGTCACAATTCCCAGGGGAGGGAATATCTTAAAATTCCCCCAAATGTCATCTGAGTTGCAGAAGAGCCCAGCTCCTGCGCAGTCACCAAAGTCCTCGCTGGCTTTTCCGCTACCCTCCTCCCTCACCTCAGCCTCCCAGCGATGGGAAAGCTGTTATTGGCACAATTCAATTCACTTCCGTCTCCCTGGGCCATCACATCCCTCCTGTGGCTCCATCCATCACCAGCCTCTGTCCCCAGCAGCCACCACTCTCCTACCTCCTGTGTCCAATCAGCTGCTGGCCATCTTGACCTGGAGGCCTGCAGGCCTCTCAAAAGCGAGCCAGTGGTACTGCTATTTATGGGCACGCGCTCTGAAGCCTGGGTCCTGGTGACTTCGAGAAATCATTTAACCTTTTTGAGGACTGAGATAACAACGGCTCCTGCCTCGCGAGGCTGTGTGAGGGTGGCCGAGACCGCGCGCCTGCTTCTTCCTCGTCAGTCTCGCTTCCCCGTTGTCCTGCTTCCCACCCCCAACTCAGCTCCTGGCCCACATGTGGCGTAGCTGCCCAAATGAGGAACTTGGAAGTGCCATCCCTGCTTCCTTCCCTCCAAACCAGTGCTCTGTGCATCAGGTTCTACACTGCCCGGCTCTCTCTCACCTTCTTGCCCAGGCCACCACCTTCTTCTGACGGTATGGCCACAAGCACCCGCCGGCCCCTGTCCCCAGACTTGCTCCCACATCCATCACCCATGCTGAGCTGGAGTGACACCCTCAGCCTCAGGTCCCACAGATCATCAGCTTAGGCCACTGTGCTGTGGTCAACACCCTGGGCTGCCCATCCAACAGCCTGAGCACACCCTATTCCCATTCATTCCCACCTGGCCGAGCTTGTCCCCATCCTCATCTGGGCTTCCTCAGTCCCTCTGCAGATAGGGCTTAAGCACTGGACCACAGCCTGGCCACTGGGGCCTGAGGAAGTCAGCTGGGAAAGGCCACCCTTACTCTCAAAGACACGCGAGGAACACCCACGCACAGGTGCATCTGGTGCCTGGAGATGCAGGATGGTGCTGTGGGAACAGCCAGGGTCAAGGCCAGCATGCTGAGGATGATGGGGCGGAGATGCGGGAAAGCTGGGTCCTCGGTGCTGCTGGGAGCTGTGGGCCGACCCCAGCACTGCCCACCTCCATCCAGCTCCGTGAGAGACAGCTACCCTTGTGGTCTGAGCAACGTGCAGCTGAGCCCTGGGTTTTGGCTGTTGGAGATGTTGGTGGAGCATTCAAGACCCTTTCTGATGGTTCACCCAGCCCTGCCCTCTTCTTTGGCCTCGGCCCCCTGACAGCCAAGTGTCCACGCCCTGGTGGGACACCCCTCAAGGCCTCAACACCTGCAGTTCTCAGGATGGACTGAGGCTGGTGGACGCCCAAGTCCTGCTGGTAATGTGGTGCCTTTGAACAGATATTCTCTAAAAATAGCAAGGATTTATTTAGAGGGCAGTTCAGACACTGACTTTCCATCCATGCAACTAGCACATCTCTTTCTTCCAGTTTGTAACCTTTAAGCTCTTCCTCAAGCACCCCCAAACACTGCTCTATGGGCCCAAGGGCATCAGAAGCCTCATCCAGATAAGGAGAGGAGCCCTCAGGGAGATTAGGACAGGAGCCCTCAGGATGATCAGGACAGGAGCCCTCAGGATTGTCAGGACAGGAGCCCTCAGGATGATCAGGACAGGAGCCCTCAGGATGATCAGGACAGGAGCCCTCAGGATGATCAGGACAGGAGCCCTCAGGATGATCAGGACAGGAGCCCTCAGGATGATCAGGACAGGAGCCCTCAGTCAGGCACTTGCAGTCAAGGGGAGAAAAGCACCCAGAGCAAAAGCAGATGCCTCCTTAGGTCCCCAGTGGCCAGGAGATTTACTCTTTGCTCCCCGTCCACCTGCAATGTCCTCCCCACGACAGCAGACACAGCTCTCCCTCAGAAGCTCGTCTCCACATCCTGAGACGGAGGCCCTGACCACTGCAGACTGCACGCCCCTCAACAAGCAGGCGGTCCCCACACTGCCTCCCCGGCCTCAGCGTCCTCCTGGGCCCACCCCACTTGGCCATCCGTGATGGCTCTCACACTTGGCAGGACAGTACCAGCAATATGTTGTGCTGTGCTTGGCCTGCAGTCCCTGACACAATGAAGGATGAGTTGGACAACAAAAGCAGCGCCCATGCCAAACTAATTGATTTCACAAGCAAGAGGGCCACCTGCCAGGGCGCCCCCCACCCAAGGCAAGGAGGGCGCCAGCCGTTCTCCTGGCAGAGGAGTGGAGGGGAGAGGCAGGGAGGGGAGGAGTTGGAGGAACAGGGAGAAGGGGGAGGGGAGGGCCAGGGAGGAGGGGCAGGAGAGAGGGAGGGGAGGGTGGAGGAGGAGGGAGAGAACATGCCCTGTGGCCGTATCTACTCTCAGTGATAACCTGTCCCCTCCAACAGTGACCTGAGGGGCGGCCCACACACACCATCTCACAGGTCTGCTCTGACTTCTAGAATGGGCACGTGACCCTGCCAGGAAGCCGGGGCCCAGAGAGCACATAGCTTAGAACATGGATCCCCCATGGCCTCCAGGACCTCACGCAGCTGTGGGGGAGGTGCCACCCTGGGGGAGACATTGAGCTTTGAGTCTGTGTCTTCTAGGTCTCAGGGGTGTCGCCTGCAGAACGAGGATAATGACCTCACAGGGCTGTGGGGCTCAGAGGAACTGTGGGAGTGGAGAGCCAGCCTGGACTGTCGTGTCCATCACCGTCTGGGGCCTGCAGAGCCGCTGCAGCCCTAGCCCAGCTGTTCCGGGCGCTCGTTACGGGAAGAAAATGAAACCTCTGGTAAGAAAACACAGGCAGGCAGGAAGGCTGGCACACCACGGACCACAGCATAGCCCTTTGTGGACAGGCAACACGAAGCAGCCCCAGGACGTCAGCGAGAGCGAGGGCTCTAGTGTCGGAAGACCTGGACTGAGTCCTCGCCCTGCCTTTCTAGCTGTGCGACCTGAATTGGGGTCACGGGTTGGGAACTGGAGACCATGGCACCCACCGTGCAGGATTGCGGGGAACCCCCTGGTTCCCTTCCGTCGTTCTATGAAACGGGATCACAGCACCCAACCCCAGGTGGGCAGGAACTGCAGGTGAGGAGGGGAGGGGGCCGACCCTCCCCGCTTTCCATGCAGCTGTGACTGTGGACCCAGCTTTTCTCCCATAGACAGCGCCCCCCCTCTTACCCTCAAAGACTCTGGGAGACACTGCAAGGTATTCAGCCACGCTCACCTCGGAGAGCTCCTTAAACCCAGCACTGGTGCTGAGGCCCACAGTACCCTCTTCCCAAACAGCCTCCTCAGCCTCGGAGGGAATCCGGAGGCCCTCATGTCCTGCTCTCAGCTCCCCTCCTGGAAAGGGAGGGCATCTGAGAGACTGTCGACAGAGAGACGGCATTCTAATCCAGCAGCCCATGAGGACACAGAAAGGAAAATGTTTCAATTAAAAAGAGATATGAAGTGCACAGCACGTGTTCCCCCCGCTGCTGGGCATCCTTGGATAGGTCACTGACCCTCTCTGAGCCTCAGTTTCCTCTCCTGTGCACAGGGATAACCACATCCCCCTCCCCAGGTTGTTGAGGATTGAGTGAGATGTTCGTAGGATGCTCAGCACAGCGACTGGCAGGTAAGCAAGCATCCACTTCCCTCCTGCCCTTAGCACGATTTGCGGTCTCACAACGGCTTCCCGGCTTCCCGTACGGAGCTGTGATGAGAACGCAAACAGCTGAGCCTTTTTCCTATAAAGTTCAGAACGTCACTGGTGTGAGAAAACCAAGCTAACTGCAGACATGTGTAATTGCATTCACATGAAACTTTGCATTTTTTTTTCCCGGGGCACATTTGATGTGGTCGCTGGAGTCTTAAATGTTTGTGGCTGTTTGCAAATGTGCTCCTGTCCCGCGCTTGATCGGGAAGGAATGCTAAATGGAAGCCAGCCTCATCCCCTCGTTCGCATGCACCCTGCACTCGGCCTCAAGCTGACTCTGCCCCGGGCTGGGCCGGGAGAGTCATCCTTTGGTGTGGTTGGAAAGCAAGTTCTAGAACAGGCTCTGCCACCAAAACATCCCGGGGGCAGAGAGACTTGCAAGAGCACAGCGCTCGCCCTCCCCTCTGAGATGCGCGGGCTGGCAGGACAGGCCCGGCTCTGCCCGGCATCCAGGCCCGACTCCTGGTGATGCACCTCGGCTGTCCTCCCCACCCCGTCCCTCCTTAGGTCATGTGATCTGGGCAGGGCTGACCAGCTCCAAGAATGGCCACGTGATCCAGCCCACCAGAGCATCCTTCGCCTGGTCTCAGGGGCTGGTCCAGAGGGCGGGGACCCAAGGCAGGCCCACGAGATGAGGTCCTGCAACGTGGCCGGGGGCTCTGAAGAAAGGAGCTTGGGCCTCATGGGGGCGTGGACCAGAACCTTCCAGAGGCCATCCTGCTGCCAGGAGGGCCGGGCCCTCCTGAGAAGGAAGCAGAGCCTAGAGCTGGAAACATGCCCATCGGCACACCCTCTGAGCTCTGGAGCCAGCCACCGGGTCAGCGTTTCCATTCGTGCTCAAGGCTGTCCGGGCTTCGTTCCTCTCTCTTGCAGCCAAAGGGTCCGAGGGGTAAAATCCTCCCCTCGCTTGCCCATCACGAGGGCTTTGCTCCCCAGATGGCACAGCCACCCTGTGTCCTGCCTCCAAGAATTGCCCCGGGTCCTCCCCCTCCAATCCATGCACCAGAGCACACGGCTTGCATCTGTTGGTGCCTCCCTGGCTGGGCAACCTGGGCCAAGTCACTAACCCTCTCTGAGCCTGTCCCTCCTCTGTCCAGGCAGGAGTAAAGCTGCCTGCCCTGTCCCTGGTTGCTGAGAGGATCAGAGGTCATGGACACAGACGGGCTTCCCAACGGCGGGTCCTGGTGAGGTCACGGAAGCCACTTCCAACTGACAGTTAGCCAACACATGGAGGGAAAACTTTGGCCACGTGTGGGGCTGAAATGGTCCCAGAGATATCAGGTCCCAGTCTCGGCAATGTGTAATGCTACCCGACACGGCAAGGACACTGCCTGTGGGTAAGGAGGGCTCAGCTCATGAGGCGAGATCTTCCTGGATGTCAGGGTGGGCCCTAAATGCCATCACAAGAGTCCTTAGAAGAGGGAGGCAGAGGGAGATGTGACACACCCGGAAGCGGACGAGGCCATGTGACTAGGGAGGCAGAGGCTGGAGTGATGTGGCCACAGCCAAGGGACACCTGGGCCCCCAGGAGCCAGAAGAGGCAGGAAAGACCCTCCCCTGGAGCCTCTGTGGCCCTGCGACACCTGGATTTCTGGCCTCCAGAGCTGTGAGAAGATAGATTTCTGTGGCTCAAAGCCACCAAGTTCATGGTACTTTGTTACTAAGGCAAGAGGAAACTAATATTCCATGTAAGTCAGTGGGAAAGTATGGCTTTGTAACAATTTGCAACAATCCCATTTACACAATGTACACATACCTCCCTAGTGCAAGCTGATGCCACCCCTCTCCCGGATTCTGCACCAGCATCACCCCAGCCTCCGTCTCAGCCCCACCAAACCCCACAGGGATGCTTCCTGTACATGGTTTTGCTTGGACTGCTCACAGCCTAGAGTCTTTGATGACTCCCTATTGCCCTTAGAATGACTATTCGCCAACGTGCACTATCGGCTGTGTGGGACCTCATCCCAGTTTCCTTCTCCAGCTCAGTCTCTGCTACCCACCCTCCCTCCTCCACTAACATGAGCCTCTGTTAATCTCACAAACATGTCGTCTCTCTGGCTGTGTGAATTACAAGGCTGAGTTGTGCCAAGCGCCTGTCGCGGTGCCCAGTGCGCCGGGACCATGGAGGGAAAGGCAGGGCACGGTCCTGGTTCGGCCGCTACCCAGGCAGGTGCCCACAGGTTCCTCCTTTCTCCTCTAAAAATTGCCAGCATTGGACCTGAAATTAGCCTTCAGAGGGCTTCCCCACTCTTGTGAGTCCAAGATAATCAAAACATTTCAGACCAAGAAAAAAATACCTGCCAGAAAAAGCGGAATATTCTGACCCGATGGATCCAGATTAGCAGTTTACGTGGATTCAGACCTGCCCACCAAGTCACAGCCCAGAGCCCCGGGTATGGTGCCTGTTTCGCACACAGCACGAAGCATCGAGGAGGAAACAAGACAGAGGGGAGTCGAGGCAGCACTGGGGTGTGGGTGGAAGTTGGACATCGCGTTTGAGCCTCTGGAAAGTTCTCTGGAATCTGCCTCCCTCCTGGTCAGTTAACATGTCTGCAGCTTTCCCACAGTGACAACCAGCAAGGGAACGACTCCTCCTCTGAGGGCACTTCCCCAGGGCCCTGCGCCGCCCCTGCATAAGTGGGGGCCTGACAAGTGCGAGTTGCGTGGATGAGCCTCTGTGCAGTCCACTGCTGGGGCGCAGGCGTCCGGGCCCTGACCATGTCTGTGCCTCGAGCTCTCCTGCCTGGTGTGATTGTGAGAAGGGCAGTCAGATTTTCGTTGTTCTCAGCAGTGTCACGCCTCCTGAAGGTCCAATAGCGGGAACACTGAATCGGCGCGGCCCTGTTTTATTTCCGCGTTTGCTGAAGCAACATTTCCTTGAACCTCCAGAAACTCTAAAATGTCAGGGCTGCTGTTTAAGCAATGCCCTCCTGGGGTTTCCAGCAGGGCATCTTCCCCTGGTCACACAAAGGCTTGCGGGGGACGGGTCCTCCTTTTCAAACGGGAAAATGAGGCAACACTTGGCTCACCAGCATTCACTCGACAAGCACTTGCGAGGTGCCCCACATGGCACTGGCTGCTAGTGACACAGGACACAGGATGAGTGACACATGACCCTGCCCCACGGAGCTGAGGTCTGAACTGAGACTTCTCAAACTCCGATCCACATAGGAGCCCCTGAGGGTCTTTCAGGACGTAGGCTGTCGTGCAGCCGGTCTGTGCGGGTGAGGGTCTGTGACTCTGACGGGGCCTGGGGGATGCTGAGGCTGCCAGCCCGGGACAAGCGCCAGCACCCCCCTGCCTGGGGGCCAGCCGCGCGGACACCCCCCAGCAGTTTGATGAAACGAACATTCTGGGGTCCTCCCCAAGACATCCTGACTCAGAAGCTCTGGGAGGGGCCTGGGAATCCGTGCTCAGCAAGCCTGCCCTTGGGTTTTCACGCTCCCGCCAGGGTGAGCGCAGCGGGGTCGAGACCGTGTTTGGGAGCTATCTGTCCAGGAGTTGCCTCTTCTTCCTTCCTTGCACACGAGGACATCATCAAACAGGAATGCACTGTCCTGTGAGCCACACTCAACCTCAGGACCCTTCCCAGCACAGCAGGCCAGGCACTCGGGGCGACAACTACCACATCCCAGGCCTACACGAAACAGACGACAGACGGTCACCCACGATGTGACAGATGCTATGATAATGGGGTGCACAGGGTGACGTGGGAGCTCAGCAGAGGGAGTAACTGTTGGTGTTTGGGGTGAGGTGTCACAGAAGAGGTGAAAGAGGAAGCGGGCACTGGAGGATGAATAGGAGTTCTCCAGGCCAACAGGGAAGGCACTCAGGGCGGGGGCACAGCACAGGCAAAGGTGGGGGTGCGAACGCCCATGGTTTGCTTGGAAGAGGTGAGTGTGAATCAGCTTCAGCCCAGACCAGAGTCCCCAAGTGGAAATGAGGTCACGGAAGGAGAAAAGGGGAGCACAGGAGCCAGAGGCTGTGTGAGAGAGACAGAGCCCGGCCGAGAGGCACCGTCACTCCAGCGGCCACCCCGGTCCTCCCTGCCTGTCTGCCCAGGCCCTTCCCCGAGACCCTGCTGGGGAGAAAAGGGACAGGCCACGGTTCAGGAGGAGAAGGGACCAAGGAGACTCCAGACACTGCAAGATAAACATACAGAGAAACTGGAGGAGTCGAGACCGATTGCATTAGCCATGGGAAAAACTAGCATCGGGCACCGCATTCTAATGAATCCTTCTGTCTGGTTTTGATTTCACAGACGTAAAAAAAAATGCAGGCACTCTGGAATTAAGTTGGACTACTTCAAACTGTTTCTATAAACCACATTTGGGAATCTCTCAGCATTTCTGAGATTCAATTTACAGAGATTTCTTCAAGTCGAACGAAAAAAAAAAAACTAAATAAACTCCGGGGGGCCGTTGTCGGTCTGTGGTTTGTAATCCATTTCCACAGAAAGCTCCGCCCAGCCGCGTGCGCCAGGTTCTCCTCTCCGGCTCTAATTGGCGTCATCTGGCGTTGTGCTAATCATGGAGAGACTGTGAAATGTGGCATTTAGAGACGAGGAGATTGTCCCTCCTGCTTTCCTTGCAATCTGCATCTTCATCGGGGAGAATGTGCTAAATAAGAGAACATATGCCTTCTCAGGTGGAACATGAAACTGAGTCTGGGCAGGATCGGTTCACCAGAGGCGCGGCCACGAAGGGTGCTGGGCTTCTGGGGACCCTGGTAAGACTCGAGGGGGCCTCTCCTGGACAACGCCGTGTAAGGACGAGGCCACGGGGCAGCCACACCCCACTGCATTTGCTCGGGGCTCACCAGCCAGGAGAGCTGGACCCCCAGCCACCTCAAGCAGAGACCTCAGTTGGACCTGACCTGCAGGCCAGACTCCCACCCGTGCCTCCTGGTGGTGGAGGGCACCTGCCACACTCCGCCTCCCCCAGGACCTCCCACCCTGTCTCATCTGCTGGGTCAGTAGCATCTTCTTTCACGATGAATCCTGCCATCACACGCTGGGAAGCCATCCCCGCCCTGGGGAGTCCTGCTGAAGGTCCGAAGTCCAGTGACCCTGAGGTCTCTCTTACCCAGAGCTCCTCTGGAGTTCACCCCCATCAGTCACGGCTGCTTCCTCCAGCCCTTTGGCCAAGCGCATCCCCCAGCCCCACCAGAACCTGGACACTGAGCCAGCCCAGCCCTCCCAGCGAGCGCTGTGTTTATTTGACTTTGCATACATTTTTCCAACACAAAGGAGCTTGAGCCGCAGCTCCCTGAGCCCTGGCGGGCACACTCTAACCGCGGCAGCTGTGCCACTTGGACTGAGCAATCCTCCGTTAGAAGAAGTGGGACCCCAGCCACGTTTCGGGGGGACTGCAGCTGGCCCAGATTTTTTGAGCTGTCTTCTGACTCTTCACCCCAGCTGGTCCTCTCTGGGAGAAAAGGCAAGCCCGCAGCTGAATGCTTCGTGAGAAGCCATCGCCAAAAACAGCTCTCCAGCATGTGATATAAATCTGGCTCACCTTCCCCCAAACACAGCCCAGAGCGGGAGCCTGCGGCGGGCCAGCCGATCCTCCGCGCATGACGGCCCCCGGCTGGCGGGGGGAGAGCAGCGCTGGTTTCCAGAGCCCCCGGGCCCAGCGCAGGGTCTCCCAGAACTGGCTGATTGTAACGAAAGGGGGAAAGGCCAAGTTTGGATACCCATCAGCATGACCTGATCTAGACCCTAGACAAGTCCAGTGTCCTGCCGGGAAGGTTGAGACCCAGGGTCAGGATTGTCCTCCTAGACGGAAGGTCACCCAGCAGCCCACATGCTTCTGGGGCACCACTTCCGCTTCTGGTGCCCCTGGAATCCGATATCCTTTAATAATGATGATGATGATGATGTTGATAATAATAATAATAAGGAACCACAACAGCTAATGTTGGTGGAGCAATTTATAAATTAAGGGTTTAAGATATTTGTATTGTTTCACTCTCCCCAGGACAACACCTGTGAGTGTGCGTGTGTGTGAATGTGTGAGCAAGGTGTACATGGAAGTTTATGTAAGAGAGAGTGTGTGTGAGCATGTGCGTGTGTGTACGTTTGTGTGTGTGAGCCTGTGCATGTGTGTCCACGTGTGTGTGCTTGAGCACATGCGGGTGTGTGTGTGTGTGTGTGTGTGTGTGTGTGTACTTGTGCATCTCGGCGCAGGCCCTGCCGCAGGCCAGTGAGAGGGCGTGTGCCCCGAATAAATCCATCAGCAGCACCTGCTTAACGACAAGGCTATGGGAACAACGTCACCGAGGGCTCCAGTGTCTCCAGCACTTTCCAGCACGCTCATGAAGCAACAGCTCACGAACGCCATCCCTGTAGCCGTGGAGTTCTTTCCTCATGGCTGTTTGTTAGGTTTGTGTGAGCCTTGGCACTTTAGTGCCGACCCAGAGGTGACCACAACCTGAGATGCGAAGACGCCGCCCACACCCGCTGCAGCGGGCACCACTGCTCGGTAGCGAGAGAGAAAACAGACCCAATGCCAAAGGCAGAGGAAACGGAGCCCACGCAGCCAAGAAAAAGTGCCTTTTTCTTTCCAGTCTCTTGCTAAAATAGCATTCTCGCTGGCGCATCTTCGAGGGGATGGCAGAAAGAATCCGGTAAACAGCTGATCCTCCCACTTTCCAGAGGGTTTTCCAGCGGCAGGCAGGCTGTGGCATGGCTCTTCCTCTGTCACTGGGAGATCTGGTGCCCTTCACCCCCCACTGCCAGATGGGGGCACAGCAGACCGCAGAGGCACCCGGAACGGCCAGGGGTACAGAAGATAAGGAGCAGTCTTTCTTACAAGGGAGCCCTGTTAAGGACTGCGGGATGGATCCAAGCCATGTGTGGCCCTCCCTCTCACGGGGAGAAAGGTCCGCCACCTGGCCTGCAGGTCTCCCTGGATATCTACACAGGGCTGGGGCCAATAGATGCTGACTGGGAGCCTCTCTCATCCTGCCACGCCTCAAAATAGTTAGAGCTCTATTCAGACAACGGCTGCTCGAATCAGCTCTCCCATAGATCCGTCATCTCGTCAGCCGATGAGCGAGCGTAGCCTGCCTCGGTTTGTTAACCATTTCTTTTCCCTCAGCCCCAGTTTTCACTAAACCTCGCGCTTACTGCTGCATCTGACACAATGGTACAAGGTCAAGTTCTGTTTCCATCACATCACCTGGTTTGCCCAAGAGCTTAGCCGGAGGAAGGGACAGGTGGGTTGGCATCTTTGGGAAAACAAGTTTGCTTAATAACGGGTGAGCTTGAAGGGGCAAAGTCCGTCAGGTAAGTCCTCACCCGTCTGGCTGTCTTCCCAAATGCAGCCAACCCCCCCCCCCACCGCCCCCCCCCCCCCCCCCCCCCCCGCCGCCCCGTGCCACAAAGCCTTGAATGGAAGTCCCACAAGTCTGGCCCCCTGTGAGTTCAGCACCTCCCTCCAACCTCGCGGGGAGGAGCAGAACACTGGGGACGAGCAGGACTGAGAGGGCGGGGTGTCCTTAGGCCGAGAGCATGGAGAAAGAACCGGGGCTCCTGGCAGAAGTCGGAGAAGTTGGGGCCAGCATCTCTTGGAGGGTGCAGCCTGGGCATCATTATCCTGACGGTACCTTGTGAAATGGATACCAAAGACAGACTGAAAAAGCTTTGAGCCCTGAGAGACGTGTCACAGGACGGGGACAGGGAGCGGCGGGTGGCCTCACTGCCCTGACCCACTGGAGAAGTGGGGGCAGGAAGGAGCGAGAGAGGGATCTGTGCCAGGATATGTGCCTCTACTCCTCAGCTGCTCCTGCAAAGCCATGCCTCCCCTCCCACTGCTGGTGCCTCCAACTATCCCAGCAGCGGTTGTAGCTCCCAGAGGCTCAGAGCCTGGGGACACCATCTCCCCTCACTCAGTAGTTGCTTACTGTCACTTTCAGGCAGATTTCACAGGCATGGAGACCTGCTGTTCCTGCCTGTGGTCTGTGACAAATTCAGAAGAGGGGCGGACGACAGAGTTTTGGCTCACGGAGACCGGCCTATTCTTAGAGCTGTTGAGATTCTGTGCATTGCCTCTCCCAGGAGAGATCTTGGGGCTGTGTCTGAGCACAATCACATCGCTTGATGAAGAGGAAAGTGAATGAGACTCAGAGAAAACCTTGGCTGTAGCACGACAGGCATGAACTTCAGCTCTGCCCTGACTCCTAGAGCTTCTGGCAGTCCCCACCCCGTAACCAGAGCTTGGGCCTCCGGCCCGTGCCCAGCATGTGTCCCACACACACTCCACCCGGCAGACACTCCCACGTGCGCCCACCTTCTTGCCTCCTGCCTCTGGTGGGGCTCCCCCTCTGCCTGGGGCACCTCCTCTTGTCCATGCTCACAGGGTCACCTCCACCTGAGGGACACATTTCCCATTTCCCCCACTCAGACAAAGTGGGCTGCAATAATGGGATCTTCTTTTCATTGAACACCTAATTCCTTGGTGAGCTTTCACAGTGTGAGCCATTCAAGAATTTGCTCATTACATCCATATTATTAAATTTATTGTCATAAAGGTTGATATTCGCTTATTATAGTCCTTATTATTCCACTTTAGGTCTGTAGGATCTGTAGTGGTGTCCCTCTCTCATTTTGGATGTTGGTGATTTGTGACCTCCTCTCTGTTTTCCTTGATCTGTCTGGCTGCAGGCTTATTAATTTGACATTCTATTCAAAGAACCAGCTTTTGGTTTTGTTGGTTTTCAAAATTGTGTTTCTGCTTTCCAGTTCACTGCCTTCTGCTCTTATAGTTCCCTTTCTTTTGCTTACTTTGAATTTGGAGTGCTCTTCCTTTCTGAGGCTCTTGGGGGTGGAAGCTTAGATAACTGATTTGAGAACCTTCTTCTTTTCCAATATACACATTTAGTGCTATAATTTTCCCTCTAAAAACGGCCTTACCAGCATCCTACAAATTGTCATATGTCATGTTTTCTTTTTTGTTCAGTTAAATTTTTTTCTAATTCATCTTTTCATTTTTTAACCCGTGAGTTATTTAAAAGTATATTGTTTAACTTCCAATATTTGAAGATTTTATATATATATATATATATATGTGTTAGTGATTTCTACTTTAATTCTGTTGTGGCCAGATAATGTATAACATATTTCACTTCTTTCGAATTTGTTGAGACTTGTTTTGTGGCCCCGAATGTGGTCTACCTTGGTGAACATTCCATATGCATGTGTAAAAAATGTGTATTCTGCTAATATGAGGAGGATTGTCCAATAAATGTCCATTAGATCCACTTGGATGATATTGTGATTAGGATTTCTACCCCCTTACTGACTATCCACTTGTCCCATGACTCACAGGGAAGAGTAGTGAAGTTCCCAACTATGTTTGTGGATTTTCTATTTTCATTTCACTTTTTGTTTCATGTGTGGATGCAACCACATTCAAAATTGTCATGTCTTCTGAAGAATGACACTTTTATTGTCATAAATGTCCCTCTTCCTCTCTGGCAACATTCCCTGCTCTGCTGTCTACCGTATGTGACGTTAACATCTCTACCCCAGCTTTCTTCAATGAGTATTTTCATGGTATAAATTTTCCTGTCCTTTTACTTTCATTTCCTGTATGTTTTTATGTTTAAAATGGGTTTTTTTGGGCAACATAATATAGTTGGGTCTCATTTTCTTACCTGATCTTATAATCTCCATCTTTTCATTGGGAAATTGAATTTAAATCTCTCATCTTGGTATTTATTTTCATCTGTCTAAATCTGTTCTTTTTAAAACTTTGTACTATTTCCCTTCTTATACTGGATTGAGTATTGTTTATGATTCCATTTTATTTCTACTACTGCCTTAAGTGTTACAACTTTTTAAATTTTTAGTGGTTTCAATAGGGCTTAAAGTACACCACTTTAACTTACTAAAGTCTGTCTTCAAAGAATATTCTAGCACTTCCCATCTAAGTAATAACTTCAAAACAGGTACTTCCATTTCCTCGCTCCCATCCTCTGTGCTGTTGTCATTGTACACTTTCTTCTCCACGTTATAAACTCACAATACATTGTTATCATTTTTCTCAGAAAGTCTATCTCCTTGTTCACGTTTCTGATATCTCTATTGAGACGTAATTCACCTGCATAAAATTCACACATTTAAAGTGCACAGTTCTGGGGCCAGCCCAGTGGTGTAGTGGTTAAGTTTGTGTGCTCCACTTTGGCGGCCCAGGGGTCACGAGTTTGCAGACCTACACAGAGCTGATCAGGCCATGCTGTGGTGGCACCCCACATAGAACTAGAAGGACTTACAACTAAGATATACACTGTGTACTAGGGCTTTGGGGAGAAAAAAATAAAAGGAAAAAGAGGAAGATTGGCAACAGATGTTAGCTCAGGGCCAATCTTCCAAAAATAAATAAAATAAATAAAGTGCACAGTTCTATGGACCAGAGGTTCTCAAGCTGTTTAGAATTACTCAGAATGCTTATTAAAAGGCAGATGCCAGGCCCATCTCCAGGGCTCCTGATTCAGCAGGTCTGGAGTGGGGCCTGGGAACTGGCACTTTTAGTAATTTCCCAGGTGATGCTGAGGCTGCCAATCCAGGGACCCCCTGTGAGAATCCCTGCTGCAAACAGCCTTACAGACACAGGTTATCAACCTGACCCAAATGATGGTATGTCCACATTAGGAGGAGAGAGGTGGGTTGCAACTCCACTCTCAAGGAGAGGGTCAGCATCCTCCGGCCGAGGTGAGACTGCCATTCCAACCCAATTGTTACTTTGGGTTTTGTTTTGTTTTGTTTTATTTTGCTGAGGAACATTAGTCCTGAGCTAACATCTGTGCCAGTCTTCCTTTACTTTATATGTCGGTCACCTCCACAGCATGGCTGACGAGTGGTGTAGGTCTGCGCCTGGGATCCGAACCCAAGAACCCCAGGCCACCGAAGTGGAATGCACAGAACCTAAGCGTCCCCCAAGTTATGACTTTTAATGAATGAACGCACCTTTATTCTCCTCATCCTCTGGGCAGTGTGTCTCCTCCTAAACAAACCTCGCACGTGGGAAAACCTAAGTCTACACAAAATACATTAGTCAATGAATATTTGTTTTACAAAATATTACTTGTTTTGCTTTTCCAACATAGCAAGTTTAAACACTTCCTTTAAAAACAGACTCCTGGGTACACTGAAAACAGGCAGAACGAGGACAAAGTTCATCTCACATTCTGCCCTTTGGTGCCAAACTGCTGTGTCCTCCTGAGGGCAAGAAGTGGCAACGATGCTCCCCTCCCACGGCAGGGCCTCAGAGCAGGTCCCTGCAGGGCACGGTGCCCAGCCACCCCAGTGCTTCGAGCACTGAAGGCACCCCGTTCATAACCCGCAGCGTCCTCCCTCTCTGTCCCTGCAAATCTCACAGCCCACCTCCCAGAGCCCCCAAACCTTCCCCATCTATTCCCCAGCCCGCGCCTCCCCAAGTCCCCCCTCCTCAGTTCCGAATTTCCTCCCACACACGTCTCCGGCGGGTTCTCCCCTCCCACCTCCAATTCTGCATCCCACGCAGAGGGAGTGGGCGGTGGGGTGGTCTCAGTGGTTTGGTCAGTGGAATAATGACTGAAAAGTCACAAAACTCTTACGAGAGCGAATACACCATCAAATTCACCTGTTGCCCAAGTTACAGACGGAGGAGTTTTCCGAAGCTATGGGTTGCAAGAGTCAACATCACCCTCGTAAGAACCACGCCAGGTAGCAGCTTACACTCGGAAAGAATCCGGTGAGTGAGTTTACCTTGTTGCGTTAAAGAGCCTGGCCAAGTCTGGTCTGTGACTGACCTTGGCGGGAGGAGCTGAGAGCAGGGGTCGGCGGCACATCCCTGGGGCGATGTTCAGGATGCTGAGTGCCCGTGGGGAGAACTGACGCCTTTTTCTCTTTCCGAGTAACTGTAGAACACGCTGCTTCCAACATAACTGGTGTTCTGATTCCGACGGACTCACGTGGCAAGAAAAACAAGTTCGTTTGCCAGTGGGAGTGAGGACCCGGGAGAGGGGAGAGGAAAATAGGAGGGAGAGAGGAAATTCCACAAGTTACAAAAAGTTGGACCCCTCCATCCCTCGATAAATAGTATTTAATTGTTGTGATGAATTCAGCATTTCATTTTAGTTATGGATGTTGGGCACAGGGCATGTGTAGTTTGGCAAACCAGTTCAACGTAGCCCTTACCCACTTCTATTTTCTTGTCCTGTTCCCAGTGCTCCCCTTTCTTATCCAGAGGACTGAAGGAATAAATTAGTCCGGAAATATTTCTGCTCCAATAAAACATTATCACCTGTCAATCACCAGAGAAGTCCATGGGAGCCTCTCCTTTGCTGTGCGATTTCTGCTTCTTGGAAAATCTCGCACGGTCCCGAAATCAGAGCTTCCTTGCCATGTGCCACATGCGAGCGAGCTACACCCTGTCCTGCCAAAGCTTAGGGCCGGGCCTGAGAGCCCCTCGCGTCCTCATCTGCAGTTCACATACGTGTCTCATGTGACATCTGTTTGGATTTAATTGTCTCTTTGTTTCAAGGCTGCTTTTCACCCAAACTTACTAGAAAAGCAGATCAGTAAGAAAGACGGCGCACTGGACATTTGTGAGTTTTGATGGACGATTGGATTGTGTTTGGACTGGTAGTCCCCAGAACTCCCTACCACAGGCAGCTCAGAAGCCCAGCAAGAGCCAAGGATGCAGTGATAACAATAAAAACTTCCCCCCACCTTAATCTTCCCTCAGCTATTGTTTTAGCTCCAAGGTCAAGATTTTGCAACAGGATCTGCTCTATTATTCGTGGGAGAGGGGGCGGTATGTGAAGCTGGCTCAGGCGCTGCAGCCTCCAGTGTCCCATGTTCTGTTGGAGAGGATTCTGGGAGTGTCTGGAGGGTGCTGGCCAGTCCTGGCTGGGCTCTTGGTGTTGCAGAGCAAACCTCCTTCTCTGACGCCTCTGGACTTTGGTTGACAGGACACAAGCTCCCGAGCCAGCTCCCTTGGCGGGCTGGGTCCAATTCAACATGTTCTCTTGCCTGCATCTGCCGGTCCTCCAGAGAGAAATGCCGGCAAAGGCAGTTTGCGCTGGCGTCTCCGAAGACAGAAGCACCCCAAGGGCGGAGTGCTGGGGACCTTTCATAACGGTGGATGGGAGGCTGAAGTTCACACGCGTTTGTGCAGCCTGGTGCTGATAACACAGGGTCACCAGCAACCTCAAACATTGTATACGACACAGTTGGTGAGGGTGCCAGACAGCTCCCATCCACCGGGGGCAGACCACTGGCTCTCCAGGAGCTGGGTAGGCAGCCTGTGGTAGCAGGAAGGGGCGCGGCTTTCAAAGGCAAGAAAGGCTTGTGTTCAAATCGTGGCTCCACCATTTACCAGCCGCCGGGTCTTGGAGAAGTCTCCTGACCTCTTTGAAATTAATCCCCTCGTGGTCATATGTACTTTGCATGGTTTCAATTGTCTTAAATTTATTAGGATCTACGTTATGATGCAGAATACAGTCCATCTGGATGAATGTTCCGTGCGTTCCGCTGTCGTTGGGTGGGATGTTCTGTCAATGCCAACTGATGACGTTTCTCCAGTTGCTGACTTTCTGCCTACTGGTTCTGTCAGTTGTTGGGAGAGGGCTGTGATGGCTTTCTGATGTGTCTGCTTCGCTGGGCTCCCGTCCCCGGTTAGCCAGTCAAACACACCTGAGGTGCTGCTGTGAAGAGGAAGTTCCTAACCAGTTGACTTTAAGTAAGGGAGACAATCTGGGTGGGCCTGACTTAATCAGTCAGAGGAGCTTAAACGCTGGGCTGAGGCGTCCCCAGGGAGGGAAGAAATCCTCTCCAGGAGCAACAGCATTGGCCATGCTGCACCCACGTCAGCCGTCAGCATTGTCAGACCTGCTTTCCCAGCCCTCCGATGGCATGAGCCCATTTCTGATTTCTTGCTGCACACTCCCCTCCCCCTGCTTCTGCCCCTCTGGCTGGGCCCTGACTGACATGGGGTATTGAAGCCTCCAGCTACAATTGTGGTTTCTCTCTTTCTTCTTCCCGGTCTATCAGCTTTGGCTCCATATATTTTGAAGCTGTTATTAGGGATATACATGGTTAGCATTGGTGTCTTTTGATGAACTGAGCCCTTTATCTTGAGGAGTCATCTTCTTCATCCCTGGAAATATTCCTTGATACTAATTGACTTTGTCTGGTCCATCCAGCCCCTCCAGCTTCCTACCGGTTAGTGCCAGGGTGGTTTCTCATTTTCCATCCACTCATGCTAACCTGTTTGTGCCTTTGTGTTTAAATCGCACTTCTCCAGGCAGCATCTACTGAGTCTTGCTTCTTTACCTACTTTGTAATCTCTGTCTTAATTTTGAGTGTTAGACTGTTTACAATTCACGGAATTGTTGATATGCTTGGGCTTAAATCTCTCTCCTTGTCATCAGGTTTCTATCAGCGCTGATGACATAAGCCCTATACCAGCCCTGTATCTACTCTGGGTCCTTTATCCTATTGTCATGCCTTCTTTTAATTAATGAAGGTTTTATTTTAATGATTTTCTTTTATACCCACTATTATTAAAGATACATTAATTTTTTATTTTTACTGGATGTTCCAGAGGTTATGACACACATCTTTAACTTATCACATCCACCTTCAAATGTTATTCCACTTCACATAAGGTGTAAGAGTCGCTCAACAGCATAGTCCCCTGTCCTCCGACGTCCTTCTTCCTATTATTGTCCTAGATTCCACTTACACGTATGCTATAAACCCCAGAATACATTGTTCTTACTTTCCTTTAAACAATGAGTTATTTCAGGAGATACAAAAATGAGAAACACATCTTTTACACTTACCTATATAACTACTATTTCTGGCACTCTTCACTGCTTTGTGTAGATCTAAAATTCCATCTGGAATCAGTTGTCTTGTGCTGGAAGAACCCCCTCTATCATTTCTTGTAGAGCAGATTTGCTGACAATGGATTCTATCTGTTTTTGTTGTCTGAAATAGTCCTCATTTTATCTCCAGTTTTGAACTGTATTCTCCCTGGGTGATAAAGTCGTTGTTGACAGGTTGCCCCTTCAGCGCTTTCAAGATGCTCCCCCATCGTTCTCTGGCTTGCATGGTTTCTGGCAAGAGGTCTGCTGTCCCTCAGAGTTTTGTTTGTCTGTCCATAATGTGTCATTTTTATCTGGCTGCTTCTAAGATGTCTCTTTATCACGGTTTTTCAGCAATTTGTTTATAAAGTGCCTTGATGTGGCTTTCTTATGTTTATTCTACATGGGGTTTACTTAGCTCCTTGGATCTGTGGGTTTACAGTTTCCATCAAATTCAGAAAACTTTGGGCTGTTATTTCTTCAAAACACTTTTTTGTCCCTGCTTCTTTCTCTCCTCTTTCTTGCACTCCAGTCTCACAGAGGCCAGATGACTAGATGTTGTCCCACAGATCGCCAGGCTCTCTGATTTTGTTTTAGACTTTTCTCTCTCTGCTCTGGTTGGAATAGTTTCTGTAGCTTCAAACTTGCTGATCTTTTCTTCTCCAGAGTTTACTCTGCTGTGAAACCCATCCAGAAATTTTTCATTTCGGATGTTAAATTTTCATCTCTTAAAGTTCTATTTGTGACTTTTTCATATCTTTAATTTCTCTTCTTCCCATCATTATGTATTCCTCCTCCTTCTTGGACATATGGAGCATATTTTTAATAGCTGTTTTAACATCCTTGTCTGTGAATTCCATCATCCTTGTCACGTCTTGGTATCTTTTTTTTTTTTTGAGGACGATTAGCCCTGAGCTAACTACTGCCAATCCTCCTCTTTTTGCTGAGGAAGGCTGGCCCTGAGCTAACATCCGTGCCCATCTTCCTCTAGTTTATACGTGGGACGCCTACCACAGCATGGCTTTTGCCAAGCAGTGCCATGTCTGCACCCGGGATCCGAACCGGTGAACCCAGGGCCGCTGAGAAGCAGAACACGCGAACTTAACCGCTGTGCCACTGGGCTGACCCCTGGGTATCTTTCTATTGATGGGTCCACCCCCTCGATTATGGGTCTTCATTTTCTGCTTTTTTGCATGCATGGTTATTTTTGATTGAATGCTACACATCATGAGTGTTCATTGTTGCCTCCTGGCTCTTGTAGTGCTCCTGAAAACAGCGCCGGACTGTATTCTGTGTGCAGTTATTTGGAATCAAGTGGATCCTTCCAAGGCTTCTTCTAAGTATTGATAGGGTGGGTCTAAAACAGACTTAGGCTAAAGCTAATTTACCACCATTATTCAGAAAATACTCTTCTGAGGATTCTACTCAACACCCGGTGTTATGAGTCTGTCTACTCTGACTGGTGGAACGTAAACCTTCCCAGCCCTGCATGAGCTCCGAGGAGCTCCTTCAGGCAGCTCTCTCCCAAGCCTTCATTGTGTCTTCACACACGTGTGCAGATCAGTGCTCAGCCACAGCCCTGGGGCCTCTCTGCAGATCTCTGGAGCTGTCACTGGCAGCTCTTTCCTCTCCGGTCCTCTGCCCTCCGATTCTTGCTGACTCCCTGTGCTCCAGTGTCTACCTCCTTCACTCAGAGAGACCACCACCTCTACTTCACCCGTGTCTGCAGTGAGCTGTGCGGTCTGGGGACCCTTGTTCTTTTCCCTCATTACACTGTCTGTCGTCCAACATGTGAAAACCATGTTTTGTACATTTCATCCAGTTTTCTGGATATTTACAGCAGGAGGGTGAATCTCATTCCTGTTATTCCATCCCAGCCAGAAGCAGATGTCCAAAATTTAGTAAAATTTTCAGAAGAGTTTTTTGGTGTAATGTAGGGTGGATAGTTTTTATTTCCACATTTCAAATAAAACCCTAAAAATCCATTGCCCTCTATCATCATTATCATTCCATCAAATAATAAAAACTACACAGTCTCAGGATAAAAGACATTTCTCCCCCAGGGAGGACAGCTGTTGGTCTTAGGCCAATTTACAAACTTTCTGCAAGTTCTTTATTTAAGCACAGACTATGAACATTTTCCATAGGCTGACATCTGAGAACAATATTGATTAGAGATGATGGAGATACAGCCTGGCAATAGGAGTTAGGAGCATCATTATTATTAAGTCTGTGTATTTGAAGCAGACATCGTGAGCATGCCTTTCGTGCATGTGGTCCTGCAGAATTAAAGGCCGGTCTCCTGCATCAGGAGCTGTTGGACGCACTGGGGTAGGGTGGGTCTGTGGTGGCGCAGTCAGGGACAGGTACCCATCACTAAGCTCCTAGGGCAGCAGTCTCCAAAACACACTCCACACACCTCTAGTTCCCCCAGGTAAGCACTCATATCAATATCGTATTGAATTCTCAAAGCGATCCTGTAACAGGTGCCAGGTGGGCCCACCCCCATGAGAGGAGGAGCCGGGTTGGAACCCAGGTCTGCACAGAACAGGTCAAGGCATTCCCTCTACTTCAGGCTTCCCCAAACACCGAGCATTCATGTACCACCATCATGACATTGCCCACGCTCCATAATAATTACCTTCTTATTCACCTAACATGTGTCTTTATTTTTTTTTTTAATTGGCCCTGGACTCATATCTGAGCCAATCTTCTCTTTTTTTCTTCTTCTTCTCCCCAAAGCCCTCCCAGTACATAGTTGCATATTCTAGCTGTGGGTACTTCTGGTTGTGCTATGTGGGACGCCACCTCAGCATGGCCTGATGAGTGGTATCATGTCCATGCCCAGGATCTGAACTGGTGAAACCCTGGGCCACTGAAGCAGAGCACGCAAACTTAATCACTCGGCCACAGGGCTGGCCCCACATGTGTCTTTAAAAACAACTGACTTCTTAAATATCTAAATTTTTATTAGAAAGAAATTTGTGTCACTACCACCTATGGAAAATCAGTATCATTTGTTTAAGAGTTGGGGAACTCACAAAAATAAAATAGGATGAAACAATATACAGTTTATTAAATTCTAGCTAGATGCACCTGCTTTCCTGTGGCTGTCTCTTTCTTCATTAAAAAGAAAGACAAGAAACTTTTCAAGGGGTATTAAAGTCATAACAATATCTAACTGGAGCTTCCTCTTAGATACAATTGAAGAATTTTTTAAAGACTCTACAGCTTCTAGTTAGATTTGGCTGATTGAAAGTGGGCCATTTTTCTCTGCCCCTTGACAAAACCAAAATGACAGCAAGAGAATGGAGGGCACAAACGCATCAGGAGTGACAGCACTAAAGGTGACATCACCAGAGGAAGGAGGAAACACAAGTGGAGAGAGAGCTGGGGAAGTTTACAGAAACTGAGAGCAGAGCTGAGGGACCTGAAACTCCAGAGCCTGCGGACGGAGGCCCACTGGAAAGCGTGTGATTCCAACAGAGAAGCTGTGAGTAGCTCAGGCAGTAAAGACCCAGGAATCTCCCCAAAGGTGGGGGTGTTGGCTAAGATGCAAAACAAGAGCATAGATGGACCCCTAAGTCCCCTTTCCTGCCCCCCCAAGCCCCAAGACCATCCTTCACCCTGGCATAAGCGAGCGGTTTGTTCTTGATTCTGAATTGGAGGATCCAAGGCACAAGGTGTGGTCAACGTTAGTGGCCTCTATCGATCAATCAGTCAGCCATTATCGAAGGCCACCTGCCACACCCCGAGACCTGCACCCCTTTCTCTCACTCATTGCTGGGGCCTGCAGCCAGGCTTACATCTCCCCTCACCCTCAGCTGGAAATTGGAAGACCCCCCTCCAGAAAAGCTCATCTCAGGAGCAATGACCACAGATACTGGCATTTGTGAATTCTCCAGTGAAACAGCTGGCTTCTGGGTCCTCACCTTCTCAAGAAGCCCATGACGAGCCCTGCTATAGTCACATATCCAATGGTCCGGCCTTCTCATGCCCATCTAAGGATGGTGGTCAGCCAGGGACCACCACACACTGAGTGAAGGCATAGCAAAAAAGACAGAGATCAAACCCAAAACATGAGAGAAAAGAAAGGAAAAGGAACCTACAGGAAACAGAAAATGCAGGAATAGAAGAGAGCTTCCAAAAAAGCAGTTGATAACCTCCAGGAAAGAAAGGATGAGGATGGAGAGTGGAACACCATGAGAAAGAAAGAAACATTCAAATAACAAGAAGAAATTTTTGAAACTTAAAATCCATTAGAAAAACAAAATCAACATATCATGGAAAAGTAGGGAGAGAGGAAATTTCCCAAAAATTGAACTAGAGAGAAGGAAAGACATTGAGAGATTGAAAATGGGGGAGAAAAGATATGAAAATGAAAGGATCAACCCAAAAGACCCAAGACATGACCAACAGAAGTGACAGAACACACAAAATGGAGGCAAAAAATCATTAAAGAAATAACAAAAGAAAACTTCCCAGAACTGAGGGGCGTGACTTTTCAAGTGCAAGATATGGCTGAGTTCCCAGACTCTTCCTCAGAAGACGCACAGGCTGCAGCCATCACCGTGAGGTTCCAAAAACTGGGGTCAAGAGGTGTCCTCTGTCCCCAGAGTGACAGAACAAGTCCCAAAGGATCTGGAACCTCACAGCATTAGTCTCTCAGCAGCAATCCCGGATGCTAGGACGTGGTGAGAAGTGCCCTCACAATTCAGAGGGAAATTGTTTTTAACCCAGAATTCTGTAGTCAGACAAGCTGTCAGACAAGTTATCAATTGTTAAGAGCAGAATAGGAACCTCTTCGGACACACAAGCTCTGAAAACTTACCCACCACACAGTTTCCCAAGAAGCTATGAAGGGAAGGAGAGCACCAAGAAGAGGCAAGATGTGAGATCCAGAAACAGGGCTTCCGACCAGGAGAGAGAGGCAGGAAGTGCAAGGAGAGCCGCAGAAAGAAGTGTCAAGGGATGCACAGAGAGGGCCGCCAGGGTCATGGGCAGAACACCACGAAGGGAAGTACCCTCCCCTGCCCAAAACAATGGACCTGAAAAACTGTCGGCTGGGCTTACCCCTGGAGGGGGGGGTCTCAGAGTGGGCCAAACGGCGTGGAGAAAAACAAGGAAACGCACGTAGGAAACGAAGCAAGAAGAAAGAAAGCGCTTCTTGCTCCCAGAGAAAATCAAAAGTTGTACCAGAGGAGAAATGTCATCACAACACATCATGCAGCATGGCGTGTATACCACTTACACAGCCCGTGAGGACTCACCAGGGCCACCGTGGGGCTGTATCAGGAGCACTGGGAGGAAGCTGCAGGAATGCAATTGTTTAGGGTGGAGAGTTGGGTAAGAAGGACAGAATGTGTAAAAATGTAAAAAAGTAACAATTGGCAATATAAGCAAAATACTTATATTTAGCGAAACATAATCCAAAGAAACTGCTAAAAGAGGTAAGAGTGGCGCCCCCTGGGACACGGGAGTTGCGGTGGGAAGACGGGCGGGGAGCGTGCTCTTCAGTGCAGGGTGCGTCCTGTTGGACTCCAGTGCCATGTATGCAGATTCCTTTGAGGGGGAAATTACATTGAAAAAAAAAAGAGGCAGGGAAAACATGAGAAGGGATTGAGTTTCTCATCCCACGACGGCCGTCGCCTTCCCAATCAGGTGGGCGTGATTCGCCTGCAGGGACCACCTAATGGATAGTTCTTAATTTCCTTTCCTTGAACAAAGCTTTATTGTGAAACATCACAAGCTGGGAACTGGCGGGGGGTGGGTGTCACTAGCACTCCTCTGGACTCTGGAGCAGACCTGGAGTCCACCAGGCAGGAGGTCCCCAACCCGAGGGTTGCAAGGACCAGGAGAGCCACTCCCACCACCTGTCAGTCCTTCCTCCCAAGAAGGGTGCTCACTTTGGGCACGAAGGACATTTGGGGCCTACTCGTTCTGTGTTGGGACGGGTGGGGACAGGGGTCCGAGAGGGGACACTGGATCTGGCCGCTCTTTGGAGAACAGACTGCGGGGCTGGGGGGATCAGGGAGACCCCTTAGCAAGCCATGGCAGTAGTCCAGGCGAGAGCGGAGAGGACCTGGACTGGGGTCGAAGTGATGGAGGCGATGACAAGATTTTGGATCTATCTTAAAAATGGCACCACAGGTCCTGCTGAATGACTGGGTGTGGGCGTGCGGGGAGGGGGGCAGGAGGATTCCAAGGTTCCTGGACCGAGAAAGTGGAAACGGGATTACTAAGGGTTTCTCAGGAGAGCTTGCGGGAGGAGTGGGACAGGGCGAGTGGCGGAGGCTCGGACCTGGAGGATGGTGACAGTAAAGGGTTTTCCAGAAAGAATGGGTCACCATGTACCAGCTTTCCTTCCCACCCCTCAGAAAAGAAAAGAGACATCTACGTGAGACGGCCCGTTCCCTGTAAAGTTCCACAGATGGATTAATCACCGTCGTCTTTGTTATTGATTTCACGGTATCACAGTGGAGAGGCGAGCGAGGAAGGAGGAAATTTGCTAAGTCCACCAGCAGAAATGAAGTGTGGGAGAGAGATGGCGAGACTCTCGTGTGGCTTCTTAGGAATCCCAGCAATGCCCATATAGCAAACGTGTAACTGTGAAGCACCGTCCCACACTTACCCTGGCCTCCATCCTCACCACAGCCCATGAAGCACTATTACCCCCAATCACAGCTGCAGAGTATGAGGCAGAAAGAGGAGAAGGGACTCGCCCAAGGTCACACAGCAAGTTAGCAGCTGAGCTAAGCCCAGGACTCCAGGTGCTCCCTCCACCACCTGCAATAAACACTTTTCAAAAACAACAATGCAAGCCCATGGAAAGATGCTCAACATATCAGTCATGAGGAGAACACAAATCAAAACCCCAGGGAGGTGCCCCTGCACACTCGCCTGGATGGCCAAATCAGAGACGCTGACAAGACCCAGGGTCAGAGGCTGTGCGGCCACTGGAACTCTCGGGTGTCACAGGTGGGAATGCCTCAGGTGCAGCCACTTTGGAAAATGTTCCGGCATTTTCTTATAATGTTACATATACTCTTACTCTACAAGCCAGGAGTCCCTACAAACACTCATGGAGCACTGGCTGGGGGCTGGGGAGAGAGGGGAAGAACCACAGCCTGAGCGCAGGGGCTCATGGCAGCTCTGCACGACTGCCAAGAGCTGGAGTCTGTCCAAATGTTCTCCAGCGGATGAACGGGTCAACCAACGGCGGAGTGCTGCATCGCAGAATACCACTCGGCAGTAAAGAGGAGCGAACTATTGACACCCGCATCACCCTGACAGTCAGGTACATGGTGACAAGTGAAAGAAGACGGATCAGAGGGCTACTTCCTGGACCATTCCATTTTGATGATGTTCTGGAAAAGGCAAAACCAATCTACAGTGACAGAAATCAGATGGGGGCTGCCAGGGGCTGGTGGGTGGGAAAGGGTTGACTACAAAAGGCACAAGGGAATTTTGGGGGTGATGGAACCGTTCTGTATCTTGTGATGCTTACACAACTGTATGCATTTGTCAAAAGTCACGGAACAGTGCGATGGAAAGGGTGAATTTTACTGATGTCAATTTTATCCCCATAAACCTGACTTTCACACCAAAAAAATTGGACCAAGTCCGGCTCCTGCTGCAGACGTTGTTAAAAAAGAGACGACAGGCCCAAAGTGGAGTCACTTGTGCTAAGCCCCAGGTCAGCAAGCCAAGACTTAGCTAACTGCAGTTACAGCTCACAGGAGGGCAGACTTAACCAGCCAGTCTGGAACTTCCTGCTGGGCACCAAGGAGCTAATCTTCCTAATAGAGCTATTGTCCCTCAAAGGAAGGTGACTTTGCCCGAAACCATCCTTTTCTTTTTGTTTAAGTCTTCCTTGTCCCACCTCCTTTCTACCTTTAAAAACCTTTCCCTTTCTGTAGCTCTCTGGAGCTCCTGTCTCCTTGCTAGAAGAGATGCTGCCTGATTCATGAATCATTCAATAACGTCAATTAGATCTTTAAAATTTACTTAGTCGAATTTTTGTTATTTAACGCATCTCAACATCTTCTCATTACCCTTCAGATAAAACGCAAGCTCCTCTCCGGGGCCTACGAGATGTGCACCACCTGGCCTGGCCGTCCTCTTCATCCTCCTCCCAGTCGACCCCCCCACACAACAGCCACTCCTTCCACTTCTTCCCAGTCCTCGAGCACGCCCAGGCCTCCGAGACTCAGGGAGCCCAGGCACTCTGTTCCTCCATCCAAATGCTCTTCCTTTTGCCCCTCCCCACAGCCTTCCTTCTCAAGCTTCAGGCCTAGTCTCCCCATCACCTGCCAGAGGAGCCTCTGTCCTGTCATTCACCATCTTTCCCTTCATCACAAATTGCAGTCAGATTTGTGTTTAGCTGTTTACCTGTTGGTCGTCTGTCTCCTGCATGAGTCCGTCTGCTCTAGAGGGATACGTACAATGTCTCTGCTCGTCCCTGGTGACCAGCCTATCTTACAGTGCTGGTCACACAAGAGGTGTTCAGTAAAAGCTATTGAAGAAGACAGTGAATGGATGGACAAACCAAGTTCCGGAGAAAAGAAACAGACAAAACAACTTCTCTACACCCCATTCTTTGGCAAAAGAAACTCACCTACCAAGAAAGACTCCGTGTGAGACAGCACAGCCAGACACAGAGCCATCCCCGCCAACAGAGGAGCAAGTGACCCTGAGCCCCACTTATCACGGTGGGGTCCCCAATTCCCTGCTCAGAGCTTGCTGTCGGCCTGAGAAATATAAGGGGGAAAAAACAGTTACTAACTTAGCCTGGAGTCTAGTCTTTCCCAACTGGCTGGCTTTGCTCAGCCTAAAATCAGCAGAAAATGTTTGGCCAAGTTCGGTGCCCACTCCCACAGCAGAGCTTCTGAGTTTCGGACCAAAAATCAGTCTTTTGAAGTTGAGGTTCTTCTAACACTTGGCTGAAACAGCAGGGTCGGTCACAGGCTCATGAAAAGGGATTTGAAAGGCTGAGCGGGCGCCAATTAGCTCTTACAGACTGTATCTTGATGAGCGACATGTAAATGAATCAGCTACTCATGGCTTACATTTCCCTGGAAACGCCCGTGCGCTTGACGACCAGAGGGGGTGGTGGGAGAGGTGGGGCCCGTGGAGAGGGCTCCGTGGGGCCAAGCTGTGCTACAGGTTTTGCCAGATTCCCAACGGTGGGAGGGGGAAATAGTTTAAGACATCTGGCGGACATAAAACCACGGCTGGATTCATCCTTCCTCGAAGCAAATATTATTGTCATTAAAACATAATCAGATCATCTATTGGGAGGAGCGAGTCATCGCGGCGAGCGGCACAGCGCGTCCCTGTTCTTACACAACAGCTGCTCTTGGAGCGGGGCTGTGGGAAGGAGGCTCCGCCGCGGCCGCCCAGCTGTGGCTCCTGCCAGCGCGGCCCCCTGCCGTGACCACGGGACTCTCCTCCAGCGCCGTGCCTCTTCCCTTCCAGTTAGGTCTCCGGGCCTCCCTCCTGCTGGAAGTGGAAACCGCCTTCCCACCTTCTCAACAGGGTCAGGCAGGCGGTCTCAACTCAGGCGTCATATAGTGTGAGGGTTAAGTCTAGGTCCCCTTGGGGAGGCGACGGTGCCCAGCTGTTGGGTCAAACGTCAGCGTCGACGTTCCTGAGAAGGTGTGGGGTGGTGGGGTTGGCATCTACAGGCAGCTGGCTTTGAGGAAGGGAGGTTGCTCTCCATAAGGTGGGAGGGCCTCATCCAACCAGTTGAAGTTCTTATGAGCAAAAACTGAGGTTTCCCAAAGAAGAAAAAATTCTGCCTCGTGACTGTAACATGTCCTGCCAGAGCCTCCAGCCTGTTGACCTGCCCTACACATTTCGGACTTGCCAGCCCCACAATCCTTAAAACAAAAATAGATCTCTCTGTCTCTCTGCAGATAGGTAGCTAGATAAACAGACAGCTAGATAGATTAGATAGATGATAGATAGATATGGAAGGATGGACGGATGGCTGGCTGCCTGGCTGGATGGGTGGATAGATACATAGGTAGGTAGATAGATAGATAGACAGATATATAGATAGATAGATACATGGATGGATGGTTGGATGGATGGTTGGATGGATGGATGGATAGATTAGATAGATAGATAGACAGACAGACAGACAGACAGATAGACAGATAGATAGATAGATATCCTATTGGTTCTGTTTCTCTGGAGAACCCTGGCTGATACACAGAGAAAGCAAACATGTGTCAGTCCCCCAAAGCCAGCCCTTGAAAAACCCTGGAACCAAGTGGCAGTATAGACTGGTTGTTAAAAATGCCGACTGATTTATATGAAGTTCTAGAACAGGAAACACTAATCTGTGATGAAAACAATCAGGACAGTGCTTCCCTCAAGGGGTGGGGAAGGAAGGATTGGGAAGGGGCACTTTCTGAGGTGATGGGAAAGTTCCATGTCTTTATGAGGAGGCTTCACAGGTGTTTGTTTTTGTCAAAACTCAGTGGATGGTACACCTAAGGTTTGTGCATTTCACTGCATGGAAATTTTACTTACAAACATAAACAGATATTGACTGTTTCCCAACAGGGTTTGGGAGGTTTATATTGACCCAGTCCTGGTTTCTCACCCACTTTTCCTGACCACCAGGGCCTCACAGAGCCATGAAACAGTGTGAAATGATCTAGCCTATAAGGACATTGTGTTGTAATGAACCAGGAGAACATGCTTCAGACTCAGACAGGAAGAAAATTCACCTCCAAAGTATCAGTGATGCCCTTAATAATGGCTAATTTAATCCAATCCTCGTCCATCCATCCATCTACCCAGCCCCCCATATATCCATCCATCCATCCATCTGTCATCCATCCATTCATCCACCATCCATCCACTCACCCATCCCTCCACCCACCCATCCCTCCACTCACCCATCCCTCCACTCACCCATCCCTCCACACATGCATCCATCCATCCATCTATCCACCCACCCATCCATCCATCCATCCATCCACCCACCCACCCATGCACCCATCCATCCATCCATTCACCCCCCATCCATCCATCCATCTACCCAGCCACCCATCCATCCATCCATTCACCCATCCATCTATCATCCATCCATCCATCCACCATCCATCTGCCCGTCCATCATCCATCCCTCCTTCCACCCACCCATCCACCTACCCCTCCACCCATCCAGCATCCATCCATCCATCCATCCATCCACCCATCCAACATCCACCCATCAATCCAACTTTAAAGAGCCTTACATTACTATACCCTTGCTACATGCTGGGTGTACAAAGTTACAACATCTGGCATAGAGTCAACACTAAGCATTTGTTGGATAGCTGGATTAAGTAAATAATAAATACAGAAACAAGTCAGATGCCATTTGTATCCTTAAGGAGCAAAGAAAACAAAAGGGAACAAAATAATTATGCCGCAAATTGGATGTTATGCAATATTGTCAGGGTGACAATATAACTTATTGAGCAAACCAAGACACTGGTGAGAGAAAAGGGGGGGGGGGTGCTAAAAATAATTTTAAAAATATATACCTTTTTTGAAATATCTATTTGTTATCTGATATTTTTACTTTCTTTATTGGTGGACCTATAAAATACTTCTTTTTAAACTCTATTATCAAAAATAAATTGTTACAAGTCTATATCTCTGTATATTAAAGCAAAACTTTAAAAAATTCTTTGTATGGATTATCTGGACATTTACAAAAACGAGTGGAATAATTATTCTTGGTACATATTCACAAACTTTATTTCATTTCTCAAGCCTATCTGGCTCTAACACTGTGTCGCTGGTATTTTTTTTTTTTTTGAAGAATGTCTTTTTCCACTATTTTTTCATTTTATTTTCTCACAAATTTTCCCCGGTCTTCTTCAGTGTTGTACTTTGTGACTGATACATTCAAAACGGTTGACACCTTTGACTGACGCTGTCCGTAAAGTGTCATATTTTGTTGAGAAAGTGCTCTTCCTGGGTGCTGACGGACCTGCGAGCTCCACTAACTCGGCTCCGTGGAGAGTTTTCTCAGTTCTAACTTTCACATGTGGAAATGTGCGGCTCCTTCAGCCTGGATGGCTGGACAGGTGCTGTCTGTCTCTGGTCAGAGAACTTCTCGTCAACAAATACTTCACAAGCTGAGACTCATCAAACCAATTGTCGTTATTTATGATTCTTTCGAATACTTCACCAAATTTAAATACTTCAAAAATCTCCGGCGGTCTCAACTACATTCCATTTGGGTGCAGAAAATAAATATATCCAATTTAAAAATGTGGGCTTCGTCAGAAGATTCTTCTCCGAGCCCGGAACATTCCCAAGTGGGATGACAGCACTGCGCACGCAGCCCCAGCCCCGAGCCTCACGTCTGAGGTCCTCTGCTCCTACCTCGCCTTTGCAGGAAAACATCTCGGCATCCCTCCGTGAGCAAGCTCTCTTTGTGGTGGTTGTGCTTCAGTTCCTGAACTTTTCTGGCACAATACTCATTGAAAAATGTTAAGTTTCCAGTGGAATTTGAATAAAATGCAATAAAAATTTAAAGGACTCATTTAAAAACAGTTCAGTACCATTGTGGGCCACTTGGTTTCATTTACATAAGGCTCTACATGCTGCAGCCCCTGGATGGCAGGCGGCACAGAAAGCCTGGACCGCCCGTTGAAGCTCCACCAAAATTTGAATTTGTGTTATCACTGCAAAAGTAAATCATTGTACCGTCAACGCTGAACTTTTAAACCGAGTCAAGGAAAGTGTTTGCCTCTGCCCCGCTGGCTGGTGGCCAGGTTTGGGGTTGGGGGGGAGTGGGGGCGGGTCCAGGTGTCCTTGGGCCACTGGTGGGCAATGACACAGTGTCCGGAAACCAGAGGCTGGCAGGGCACAGGCTCCATGCCCCAAAGGCAAATTCATTTTTAAAATCCTTAAATTCTAGGTGGATTCTCCTGCCCACCAGTCTCTGGGCCTGGGGAGAGTAGTTAGCATTAGAGACGACTAGTAAATGCTGCTGAGTCTCCCTCCGGGTCACAGCCACGGTCCTGGAAAGAACGGGCACCTGGGTCACTTTCAACGGGATTCAAGGTGCTGGGATGCCAGACACATAAAGTCATCCACACTTAAGGAAACTGAGTCACAAACAGGGAGAGCAAGTTACCCACAGTCACCCAGGCCGTGGTGGGACCAGAACCCTACAAGCCCACTCCTGCCTCCACCCTCAGACAAGCGGGCAGCTGGGCTGAGAGGGGTCACCCTTCTCTGTGGGATTCACCCTTGAGCCCATGCTGTCCAGCCACGGCCCTCGGAGCTCCTGGTGCAAAGGGGAGCCCTGGCTTTGGGGGACGACAGCCTGGCCCCTGCCATTCATGACAAGGTACAGAGACTGCTGGCCACACGTCTGCGAAGACAAGAAAGCTCTTGCACAACAGGAAACATGAAACACTCCCTAGAATATGGCAAATAATTTTAAATTATAGGAAGAATGCTAAAATAAATATTTACAGGTTTTGATGAACTGCAGCTCTGTCCCGAAGGAAATGAGAAGTCAGAGAAGCTGTCTCAACGGCTGTTTTCCCTTCGAAAAGCTGAGCTGGACGCAAGAGCCACACGCGGAGGAGCCGTGCTCTCCTCAGCCCCCCGCTGCCTGGCCCGCGGTTCCGTCATCAGCACTCAGCCCTTCCTCTTGCAAGGACTCTCACAATGCACGCGGCCTGTCCTCCAGGAGCTCGAGAACAGTGGGGCAGGCGGCCCACGCCCCTTCCACATGCCGGGATGATGATGATGGTGACTGGCCCACCCGGGCCCTTTCCCTCTTCACCAGTCTGCACGGTGCATGGCAACCATGCCTGCACCCTTGAGGACACCGAGGCCAGAGAGGGTAAGTGCCCAGCCCAGTGTCACCCTGGAAAGCAGGCAGCCCTTGCTGCCTCTGCACAGTGTCCTTCCCCTCAGCTCCAGCTGAGGTGTCCAGGGCAGGCTGAGGACCAGGCCAGGCGGTGAAGTCCAGAGCCCTCGTCCTGACAGGGGCAGGGCAGGGGGAGGCAGCGCTCCTGCAGAGGAGCGGGGCCAGACCCAGTGTCCGTGAGGGCAGGATGGGCTCCCTGGGATGGAGTTAGGCTGGTGGAGAGGTGGCAGAAGGTCTTGTGTCCTATCCTGGAGGCAGCAGGAGCCAGGTGCCTCTCTCAGCAGGTGAGGGAGGTGCTAGGAAAGCCCCTAGCAGAGGGAGGGAGGGATCAGAGGGAGTGGGGGAGCCAGGTCCAGCGGCTGGGCCCCACACTGACCAGCTGTCACTCAGCAAGGCTCCAGGAATCCCCACTCAGCAGTGACCAGGATGACCAGTCCTCACGCTCAGGGAGATGTGCAATCACTTAATGATGACAGAAAACCAAGAGGTACTGCCCAGGGGCTGTGGCAGGGCTGGGGACAGGTCACCCTGACATGGGGCCACGGGGGTGGCACTCTGGAAGGGCCAGACAGCTGTGCCATCGCCAGTACTGCAGGGGTTCTGGTCGAGGAGGGCTGCCCAGGGGGAGTCGGGCATTTCTTCATTCACCCCGCATCGGACCTCAGCCAATTTTTGCACCGCGCCCACCCGCTGCGGCATGTCTGGACCCTGAGAAGGCCTGCACAGTGCGGTCACCGAGAGCAAGCCGGGTCTGAGGGCCTCGGGAGGGGGCTGATGGAGGGGGGACCCTGGGGGATGGGCCCTGCCCACCTGGAGGGAACAGCACCTGCTCCGGACAGAAACGGCAGAGGGGGGAGGGGAAAGGGCTGGGTCGGCCCGCGAGCGGCCGCTGAGATGGGAGCATCACTCTCCACAGGACACCAGACATGTCGCACGTGATTTTGCACAGGAAGCGGAATTTGGGGCAAACAGGATTCCTGGAGTCTGAGAAGGAGCTCAGAACCCCAGTATTCCCTGAGATGGGAGGCATGACGTCCCCGTGTGAAATGATGGATCACTACTCATGCCCAGGAGGTGGATCTGAGAGGACTTGGGCTCCCCCACCCAAGTTTAGAGGCACTCCATTGAATCCGGCAGCACAGAACATTCTGGTAGGAAGACTATCTCAACACCAGGCCTTCCGAAGACTGCTGGGAAAGCTCATGGGGGTGGAGGTCTTTGCTTCAGCCTCCAGCCCCCAGCAGAGTGATGCGAGGGTGGTCCTGGGCCCACGCTGGCATGGGAATGACACCCCCTGGTGCTGGCTGTCCAGATGCCCTAGCACTTCCCAGAGATTTGAGAAGCCTCAAGGATGAGCCAGCCCTGCAGGGGGAAGAAATGCCTCCTGCAGCTGCTCTGCGGGCAACGGGGGCCCAGCGAGAGGATCTGGGGCGAGGCGGCCTCCCTGGAAACCACAGTTTTGGGCCATGTTTTCTCTGAGCCTTTGTTACCAAGGACGTTTTGTTCCAAATCCCTACCCCTCACCTGAGATCATCATCCATCTTCACGAAAAGACGGAGTAATTCTTTCCATCCCTGCTGGCCAGGTTGGGTGGTGCAGCCAGGTCATGTTGGCACAGCAACGAGACACGCTGGGAGGAGAGGAGCGGTACCCCGAGCCTGAGCTCCCCCCGGCCGCCCGGCCTCGGCCCTGCAGCAGTGTGGCCGCTTCCAGGAGTGAAGGGCCTGCTGCCGGCTGCCTGCAGCCACGGCCACCGTCCTCACCCACGTCACCGCCCGGTGCCCTGAGGGCCTGGTTGGTGCCGGGCCGTGCTCTGGAAGCTCCTCATGTGCATTATTTCACAAAACCCTCATAACAGCAAACTGATGTAGGCATTAATTTTCGTTCTGAGTTAAAGATAAAAGTCTGATGCTGTAACCCCGCACACGTAGGGTCAACTGATTTTCAGCAAGGTGCCACGACCCTTCAATGGGGCAAGGACAGTCTTCTCAACAAATGGTGCTGCCAACTGGACCCCCACATGCAAAAGAACGAGGTTGGGCCCCTACAAGACAGCAGGTACAAAAACTTACTCAAAAAGATGTAAAGCCCTAAACGTCAGAGCTAACACAGTGAGTTTCGGGGGCCACCCCGGGGCCGAGTGGTTAAGTTTGCACGCTCCACTTCAGCAGCCCAGGGTTTCACCAGTTTGGATCCTGGGCACAGACATGGCACCGCTCATCAGGCCATGCTGGGGAGGTGTCCCACACAGCACAGCCAGAAGGACCTGCAAGTAGAATATACAACTAGGTGCTGGGGGGCTTTGGGGAGAAGAAGAAGAAGGAAGAAAAAAAAAAGATTGACAACAGCTGTTAGTTCAGGTGCCAATCTCTTAAAAAAAATGAAAACTGTGAGTCTCAGAAGAAAGCAAAAGTGCAAATCTTCATGATCTTGGACGAGGCAATGATTTGTTAAATGTGACACCAAAAGCACAGCAAGAAAATAAAAATAGGTAAATTGTACTTAAAATTTACAATTCTTCTGCTGCAAAGGACATCATCACGAAAGTGAAGAGACACAGAATGGGAGAGAATATTTGCAAATCATGTACCTGATGAGGGACCCGTATGTAGAATATGCAGAGAACGCCTACAACTCCATCAAACGAGGTCGAATAAGATCGGCAAACGGGCACTGAGCACACGAAAGAAGACGCTCGCCGTGTCAGCCTTCAGGGAAACGCAGCAGGAGTCCACCTCGCGCCCATTACAACGGCTCTACTCAAACAGACGGAGAAGAAGGAGCGCCGGGGAGGACGTGGAAGGACTGAACCCGTGTCCATTGCTGTGGGAATGTGAGACGGTGCAGCCGCTGTCTCTGATGGCTCCTCAAAGGTTAAACCTCGAGTTCCCACATGAGCCAGCATTCCACTCCTGGGCGTGTACCCAAGGAGAATGAACTGAGTCCACACAAAACCTATGCACAATGGTGTGTAGCAGCATTATTCACAACAGCCAAAAAATGACAGCAACTGAAATGTTCACCAAATTAGTGGACAAACACAATGCAGTCTGTCCACACAATGAAGTATGACTCAGCCACAAGGAATGAAGCACAGTCAGGCTACAACACGGAGGAACCTTGACAACGTCGTGCCAAGTGAATGGCACCAGATGCAAAAGGCCATATACTGTGTGATTCCATTTACAGGAAATGTCCAAAACAGGCAAACCTATGGAGACAGAAAGTAGATTCATGGTTGCAGGGGCTGGGGAGGGAGAAATGAGGAGTGACTGCTAATGGGTATGGAGCTTCCTTTTGGGGTGATGAAAAAGTTCTAAAATTGCCTGTGGTGATGGCTGCACAACCGTGTGAACATACTAGAAACTACTGAGTTTACACTTTGAACAGGTCAAGTGCACAGTGCGAGAATCGGGTCTCAGTAAAGCTGTGTTACAAACAACGGAGGTTCAGACAGGAGCCAACGGGCCACGGCCCACACGAAGGGCCCAGGCAGGACTTGAACTCAGGCCCTGCAGGCCAAAGCTCTCCACCGTCTGCTCTGTCACCTCTGGACTTCCATCTCCCTAACTCTGGATCCCCTCATCCCCAGTAATCTGTCCCCACGCTATTCAAAGCGCGGCCCATGCACCAGCAGCATCGGTGCCACCTGGGAGCTTGTTAGCAATGCAGAGTCTTGGGCCCACCCCAGACCTGTGGCTCGGAATCTGCACTTTAACCAGATCCGCGGGGGATTCGTGTCCACACTGAGGCACTAACTACATCCTTCCCATCCTCACAAAACAGCCTCGGGAGGACTCGCCAGCCGTGCCGTGTGAGTGGTGTAAGTCACCACGGTAGCAAGAAGTAAGCGCACATTTTGGAACAAGGAGAGCTGATTTCAAGTTCCAACTGGGCCACTTATTCATTCATTCAGTCAGTCAGCAAGCTATGATACAGCACACACTGTCACAGGGGCACAGAGATGGACAGAACAGACCAAATACCTGCCAGCCCCCGGGGAGCTCACATGATAACGAGTCTAACGAGCTCTGGCAAACTGAGAAAACTGCAGGTCGGTCCTTCTCTGTGAGCCTTGGTCTCCTGTCACTGAATGGGGTGATGATAATACGGGCCACAGATGCTACGAGGACCAGATGGGAAAACACAGGCACTCAGGACAGTGAAGCATCGCACAGCTATACACCAGCTTCTCCCAAAGTGTTCTTTAACAGAAGCAAAGGGAGGGTTCAGGGTCTAAAATATCTGAATAATCGCTTTGGCTCTGGCTGCTGGATTTTCATTGCTCTCCCAGGGCCTGAGGGCAGCTGCTTGGTCCCTCCCGTGTGAGTGGGAGACGCCTGGTTCAGGAGAGCAGATGAGGCTGGCCTCCTCACTTTGGGAGTAAGAGGCAGCTGCTGCCACAGTCCTGTGGTCAGCGGAAACAGGTCATCGGCATGGCCCAGGAGCTCCAGAGACAGGATGCTACAGGTGAGCTGCAGGGGATTACAGCCACAGGCAACCAACTTGGAGGCATGGCGTTGGAAGGGACTTTAAAAGTCATTGAGTCAGCTTCCCACCTCCTACAGGAGACACCCTCTTGGGGCCCCCGATGGGGCCATCCAAACTCCAACAAGATCATCTCCCTCCCACACCTGCCCCCTTGTTGCATTGTTAAGCAGGAACAAGCATTTTTTAAGAACAGGGGCGAAGACCCCTGAGAATCTGATTTTTCCGTCTTTAAGCTCCTGAGGAATCACTGTAGCTCACGGATGCTAGCCACCTACACAGACGTCTTGGAATAGACCTCTGAGTCAGTAGCTCCCCTGGGTCAAGATGCTGTCCTACAGCTCCTCTAGTCACAGTGAAGTAGATCCTTTGGACTGGCCACTCATGAGAAAAGCTGGACAAAATGCAAAATAATAATAATAATAATAAAATTAAAAAGGTTTGAAGGTGAGCTGGCAGCAGTGAGGAATTATAAGGCTGAGATTTGTAGGAGAAGGGACACCCAGAGAGGTGAGGTTGACCTGGACTCTCCTCTCCATCCCAGGCAGCTGCTGATGAGGGTGGAGGCAGCCAATCCCATAGAGGCAACTGAGAGGCTGAGAAATGGAACAGAAAATTCAACAGACTCAAAGTGTAAGGGACACTGACTAGGAGGGGATTTAGCAAATACCAAAGGCTTTACATCGGGGCTCTGAAGGACTGCATTCTAGGAGTAAAGGAAAACTGGAAATGGACCATCTCTTGCAGAGACTGAAGCCAAGCTTCAAAGCAACTCAGTCTATGATTAGGTTTTAGTGACAATGGCATTCCTAACCCCCCAGCTGCCTGAGCTTACATAAATCCTCCGTGGAGGAAGATGATACGTCCTAGGCCTCAAGTCATCTCTACAAGTTTTCATGTACAATACCCAGCAAATAATCAAAAATAACACAGATATGAGGAGACGGAACAACATGATCAAAAAGAAGAGAAACAACAGACAATAGAAATAGAGCCACAGAAGACGGAAATGGGGTTATCAGAATAAGGACTTTTAATAATCCCTTAAAATATTCAAGGAAATAAAAGACAAGATTGGGAAATTCAGCACAGTGGAAACTATAATTAGGAGCCAGAGGGAAATCCTGGAGCTGAGAAATATAATAACCGGAATTTAGAACTTAATAGGTCAGACCTAACTGAAGAAAGAATAAGTAAACTGGAAGATAACACAAAAGGAATTTTCCAGATGAAAATAATAATTGTTTTAGCTATTCTGGTGAAAGTATATTGGTACTCATTGTGGTGTACGTTTGCATTTCCACTGATTAATGACCTTTTCATATGCTCATTGGCCACCTGGAGATTGTTTTTATGAGTTGCCTATTTAAACCTTTTGCTTATATAAAAAATTGGGTTGTCTGTCTTTTTTAGAAATACCAATTTTTATTAGAGTTTGACAAGTCATAGAAGAATATTTTAATTTCTGTGGTAACCTAAAAGAACAATTAATTATTTATAAATTTCAAGCTAATATACAGGATGTAAAATAATAAAAAATAATCATTTTATAAAGGCAAGAAAGGAGAGAAAAAGCAACGCAGAATAATCAGGATAAACAGAAAGCACACAGTAACTTAGACAGATGGGAATGTTAGCTGAAATCCCAAATATATGAGGCATCACATTAAATGTAAACAGACTAAATGCTTAAGTTAAAAGACAAAGATGATAACTTTTGTCAATGGGAGAATGAAACTTTTCCCCCAAATAAATTACTTTCTTGGAAGGATGTTTTTGTCTTTGTCCATCCCCCACTGTCACTACACAGGGGGAGGCAACCTGCAAGTCCACTCTCAGTTAGTCAGAAACGCTGATAATTATTGCTGATAGACTGTTCTGGGTTGCTACTAAAAAGTTAGTTCATTCTGCTAGACAAATTCCCTTTCTAAAAGAAAGGTTATCACTTCTACTTGTCAGGATCCTTCAAATAATGTGTTTTCAAAATCAGCTCTACCATCATCGTAGTTCCCTTTCCAATCCTCACAGCTTAGTCCATCCTTGACTCTGGAATACTGGTTAAAGTCTTGAGCTCTGGAGCTGCCTAGGTTTGAGTCCTGACATTTACCAGCTGTCTTAAACAATTTATTTCAGCTCTCTGGACCTCAGTTTCCTCATCTATAAAACTGGATAACGGTTCCTACCTCATAGGGTTGTCGTGTGGATTAAAGAAGAGAATGCATGTGTGGTGGATAATGAATATACAATAAACAAGAGCTGTTAGTATTACTACAACATTAGAACCATTTTATTACTGCCACTCTCCCATCCCCTTTTTGATCTGGTCAGTTCCTCCTGGTTTCCTGTCAAGGCTCAATTCAGGAGCTCCTCCCTCTGTGCCCCTGTCCCGCCCAGTCCCACCTTCTCATGCACACACAAATGCTCAGTCATGTGCTGTAGCCAGGTGTTTAGATGGATTTAATTCACCCCACATTGGAAGTGAAAGATCCCTGAGGGTAAGAAAGGGATGGTGTTGTATTCTTCCTCCTTTGATCCAATACCCTGGAGTCACATCTTACACATGAGATTCTAAAGTCAACAAGGCAAGTCACAGGTGGATGTAGTCAGAGCATCCCTTGAAAATCCTTTCTGTTGTCCTTTGTAGACCAGACGCAGTTGAGTGTGTACACCCTGACGTCAGGTCTTGCACACTGACGGTGGAGACCCACAGGGCCAGGCGAGGGCGGATGTAGAGGAAAGTCTATATGCCGATGCACAGATGCTCAAGCCGCTCTCCTTTGAAGAGGACTGGCCACCCCAAGAAGAGACAACGGCAGCGGTGGAGAACAGCGATGCGAATTCCACTGTTACTGCTCAGCAGCACAACCCACTCCATTCTGTCCCCATCAAGGTTCCATATCCCATTACACATGAAGGGGCTGGTGTTCATTGAGAGGATGAAAATAAATGGAGCCACGTCCTACAACACAGGGCACGTTCTCAGCCAGAGAGTTAGCTAAACGTGTGCCTGATGGAGGCTCCAATGCAGATGGCTTCTGAGGTCCTACTGTGTGTCGGGCATTGAACAATCATTGAAAATACAGAAATGAATAAGACTGTTTCTTCGAGTAGATTCCACTCTCTTCCTTGAAAAACAGTGAGGAGGGGGCAGTCGCACTGGTAGATGTTCCCAAGGAAGAATCTCTCTGTCTTCCATTGCTGATACATAGTAGGCTCCGTCAACGTTTGTGGTTCAAATGAATGAATAAGGAAAGTGGAAGAACAAACCTAGAGCGTTAACGTGTTAACAGCTTCTGCCTGAAGAACAGGCAGCTGCTTCTCCTGCATTTTGTGTCTGACCTCCACTTCTGGAACCACAAGATCAGAAATTACGGCCCCTGGTGGCCTCTTCCATCCCCACGCAGGCAGCCACTTCACTCTGCTCCATCCCAGCGCTGAGAGCCTGCCCTCCACACACCCCCGGTGCTCCATCACCTCCGCGGCACCCTGTGAAGGATGAGCCCTTCTCCCGCTCAATGCAGAGCCATGCTCACCCCGGGCGGCTCTCCCTTCAGTCCCCCTCTTCCCCTGTGAGCGGACCTGGAAAAGGAGAACTCACAGCAAATGCACACACTTTGCCTGTTCTGCCTTCCTCGGAGCTGGTCATGGGCATTCCCTGCGCCCCGCTGCCGGGCCCCCTTCTGGCGGCTGGACACACGGCACAGAGGAGGTGCCTGGAGGGCCTCCCTTTTCACTCAGGGCACCCAGTTCAGCCTGCACGGCCAGCGCTCTGCTCCAACAGGGGCAGACCCACCTTCTTGGAAATGAACCGAGCCCAGGAGGGTTGGGAGTTGTGGCTACAGGCACTTCCATGGCGGAAAATATATTGTGCCCTTCGCTGAAATGGGCAGCCTTCCCACCTCGGAGGACTTCATCTTCTCCTGACATCAGAACTGCCACCAAGCAAACTAAAACCGGGAGGGGCCCCGTGTGCCCATCAGATTAAGATAGGAAGGAATGTTAATACACAGTATCTGCTGAGGTGTAGACAGCCAAGCAACTGGATATTTAAATTCACACACCAACATCTAAAAGGCACTTGGACACAGCATTAGCACCCCTGCATGTGTGTGGTGCAAAGATGTAGGCACAGCATTGTCTGAAATAGTGAAATCTCAGAAAGAGCGTCTATGATCCCAACAGGAGCAGGTAAGTCCAGCATGGCTCACCCTCCCTGTGGAATACAATGCAGCCATTCAAAGGAACGAAGTGGCTACACTTACGGGGGTGGAATGACTCAGGGTGAGCCAAATGAAAACAGCAGGTGGGAGCAGTGCGAAGTCCAACCCACTTGGAGAAAAATAGAAACCAAGTGCCCACGTGTTTACAGGTGGGGATGATCTCTGGGAGCAGACACAGGAGCCGGAGGAAGGAGACAGGACAGGGAAGCGAGGGGCTTTAAAAAGAGAGAGACAGGATTTCCCGAAATTTCTATCTCACGCACGACCCAGTCAAAACAATATTTATTTATTTATTTATTTATTTATTTATTTATTTATTTTTCTTGAGGAAGATTAGCCCTGAGCTAACTGCTGCCAATCCTCCTCTTTTTGCTGAGGAAGACTGGCCCTGAGCTAATATCCGTGCCCATCTTCCTCTACTTTATATGTGGGACGCCTACCACAGCATGGCTTTTTGCCAAGCGGTACCATGTCCACACCCAGGATCTGAACCAGTGAACCCCTGGCCGCCTAAGTGGAATGTTCCCACTTAACTGCTGCACCACCGGGCCAGCCCCAAAACAATAAATATTGTCAACACATTTTACGTCCCTTAGGAAGGCCTTCTGAGGTCCTCAAGTTGTCAGACGTGTGGATTAGAGAATTTTAGTCCTTGCCATTGGTCTCCTTAGAGCAATGGGAAAGACACCCAGTTTCAGTTTGCCCCAGCGTGCAGGCTGGAGAACAGGTGGAGAGATGACGGCGTTTTGTAAAGATACTCGGGAAAGTAGAAAGCCCTGTGCTGATGGAGACAAACGAGAGGACCAGAGAGACTGAAAATGCAAATTCACGCATGTGAGGGACTGAATCACGTTCCCCTCGAGTTCGTGGGTTGAAGCCCTAAACCCACAACACGACTGCATTTGGAGATGGGGCCTTTCAGGAGGTAATTCAGGTTAAAGGAGGTCATAGGGGTGGGGCCCTAATCCAGAGGGACTGGTGTCCTTACAAGGAGAGGAAGAGACACCAGGACTCTCCCTCCATGTACACAACGGGAAGACCACCTGAAGACACACAGGGAGGGGCCGTCTGCAAGCCAATGAGAGGCATCTGGAGAAAGTGACCCTGCGAACACCTTGATCTCGGACTTCCAGCCTCCAGAACCGTGGGAAATAAATGTCTATCATTAGGCCCTGCAGTCTGTGGCATTCTGTCGTCGCAGCCCGAGCTAAGACAACGTGTCCCTAAGTCTTTGATCTGGGGAGCCTGAGGCTGGCACCATCGCCCTCCACGCCCACGCACACTCACTCACGCACCCACAAGCAGACACAGGCTTGGGCTCCCCCACGACGGGAGGGCACGTCCTTCCACCCACTCAGAGGAGAATCTTCAGGGCAACCAGCAAATTCTACCTCACTTCCCTGTGTTTTTTTCCTTCCAAAACACCAGGGAGCCTCACTGACTCCGAGATGTTAGCGTCGCAAGAGACGGCATGGAACAACCTAGACCGACCTCCTGATTCACATCCAGAGGGGATTGGGGAGAGGTTTTGGCCAAGGACGCACAGTGTGGAGCCCCGGCATCCCACACGATGGTGAAGGACTCCACCTGGAGAACGCCGTGCTGGGCCACGCTAGGCGCACCTCCGCTCTGGCCCCTCGCCCTGGGCTCAAGGCGTCCAGGAACTATACTCTGTCAGAAATGGGCCGCCCTGTCCCGCCTGCACGCCGGCATCCTCTCCACCCACACCCGCACCCTCGAAGATCTGCCCAGGGCAGCAGGAGCTCCAGAATGAAGTACCCTCTGGCGGGGAGGGACCCCCTTCCCACTGCCCCCAACCCGGGAGGGATGTTAATACAGCCGCAGATACCAGCCCAGGTTGGCGCGGCTGGGGGCACGCTCGGGGCCGGGACGCCTTAGCAGCCAGCAAGAGGAGGAAACAGCCTTTGGAGCAGATCCCCTTGACGGAAACTTGCCCCAGGTCCAAAACCATCAGCGAAAACCCAAATGGTGTAATTCTGGCAACTCATGAGACAGCCGTTTGTGAAGAACCGTGTGAGGAATGGCCACAGTAACGGCCCGGTTTAAAGACCCGCTACACCGGGGTCCTTAGAATCTTAGAATTCCCAGAAAGCGACAGCTTTTCTGGAAATGAAGTTGTTTTCCTGGGAGGGAAGGGATTTACTAATGACTAAGTAATTCTTGCACTTAAGAAAAAAACAAAAATTCATCCAGAGGCCCAGGTAGAGGTGAATGTTTTTTCCGATTAGCCTGGATCAGGCCAGGATAAAGTATGCCAGAGGGCGGCCCTGCTCCCGGGGCTCCGTCGGGGCGGCACCAGCTCAGGCCAGGGGAAGAGCGGCCGGGCACATTCCTCGGGGACATTTAGCCAGCCAGGCAGACACCAGTGCAGGGCCCCCGGGCCCCTGGGCAGCCAAAAGCCGCAGCCACCCAGGCCAGTTCCGGCCGGCGCCTGGGAGCGAAGAGCAGCTGCGCTCCGGTGTCCCCACGTGAGGAAACACCTCCCAGGAACGTCGCACACCCCTCAGGGAGACTGGATGCGCCGCCCACCGTCTGCACACGGGCGGCCGCTACTTTTCCACCACGAAGCCCGGCTCGCAGGGCCCTATATTATTAGCTCCAGAGCAAAGCGGGGCCTGCTGCAGAGTTTTAGCCAAATGGTCATTTTTTTCAACACATGTTAAAATGAAACCTTCCTTTTGCAGCAGTTCTCAGAATTGTTTTTCCATCAACAGTCTAAGACGCCGGCCTCCTCCGCCCCCAGCTCAGCCCTCAGCCCTGGTTTTCTCTAAACGTAGCCCTCCGCTGGGCTCGGCTCCTCCCGCCCCCGAGAGCCGGCAGCAGGAATTTGAATTGTTTAATCTTCCACGGTGCGAGGGTGCTGGGAAATGAATGGGCGGCACAGGACAGTGGGCTCCTCCTTGGAAACATCCTTGATGAAAGTGCTCGTTAATCAAGAAACGACCCTGAGCTTCCCGGGCTCCCCGACTTGTCACTTGAAGCCACTTCTTGCTGTCATGGTGATGAACTCACGACGCCCAGAGGGAGGTGTTTGACATACTATCTGATGCTTCCTACCCAGCACGGGGCCGGATTTCCCGTGAACTGACGTCACCACTGCAGCAGTGGCCGGAAAGAGGGCTCGTCTCGAACAGCAGCCGAGGTGGAGAACGTGGACCAGAGCTCCAGCGGGCACACAGGGTACGTGTCAGTTGTTCATCAAAGAATGATCACAATGCTAAAAGTCGGGGCCCGTGACCCACACGGAAGACACTAGAAGCAGTGGTGTGATGGATGGAATTATGACAAATGACTTCAGCAGAGGCAGTGTTGACACGTGTCACCTGGAGAGAGGTCTCATCCACAGGTCTGTGTCTCTAGGGACTTCTCCATGACCGTCCCCGATGGGCAACGCCCTCTTACAGATTTGGGTCACCACAAAGTGAAATTTCACAAAGTGAAATTGGTTAAAGGCAGTGGGTTTGCCTCATGGTTCCATCGGGGACACACCGCCCACTTTCAAACTCCCAGCCTGGTCCGGTTTCCGTATTTTAAGTAACTGAATCAAGGAGGCTGGGTGACCCCATGGACGTTCCAGGCTGCCCAAGGTTCCCGCACCAGTTCCCAGAATTATTAATGATCTGGGGGTGGGAGTGTTTCTTGGTGTCAAATAACTGGTTCAAGTTACTTTGGACGAAATAGGTGTCTCTTTCTTTCCTTCTCTGTTTTTGTTGTTGGATGAAAAGAAATGTCCAGACAAATATTCATCACTTTATGAACATCGTGACAATTACTTGACTTTTTTGCCCCATGAGTTCTCTTCTTATCTTATTTGAAAAAAAGAAAAAGCTGACAGTCCAGGCCTGGGTGACGTGTCCTCACTCAGCTTGACATTCAGTGTCAGCCACAGGTGGTCCCGGGGTGCCTGTGTCACCAGCATGCCACGTCCGGGGAGCACAGCTCTCACGGCAGCGTCTCACGGGGACCGGCTGGCTGAGCTGCTCCCCGGGATCCTGGCGGTCTCGCCCGCAGTCACTGTGAAGGACACTGGTTCAAGGACGAAACACCGTATCTTTGCTGTCTGCAGCGAGTCGTAAGTACTTTTTAAACACTTTCCCCCCTTAAGTGTCAGGACCACATTCTACACCCCATGGCTGTGGTCGCCTCCCGGGGCCTGAGGAGGCCAGACCCCCTGCCCCTGCCCTCAGTTTCCCCGCTGCGCCACCTCGCAGCTGGGAGAGACGACTCTGTGGAGCAGCCTCCACGCCCCCTCCAGAATCCCGCAGCACTTCTGCCATTGGGCCAACCACACGGTATTGTTTAAATGTCGCTTTCTCACAGTTAACGCCCCGCCCCCAGCAACAACCTCCGTCCTCCCTTTGTCCCCACCGCACCTGTGACAGCTCGTAGCTGTGAGTCCATGTCTCCGTGTGCTGGTTTTCCCCACACTGGACCCAAATCCACAGGCGGGGGCGTGACCGGGTGTGGGAGCGTCCACCCTGGCAGGCGTTTATCGAGGGGCTGAGCAAGGGCACGGGGCTCCGAGAGCAGACCAGCAGAGCCCGAGGCATGGTTCACGGCGCCTGAGCTCCCCAGCAATAAAACCCTCGTGGAAACACCTCCTCTGGGGCTGGGGGGCAGGAGGGAGTGGGGCAAGTTAGAAGTGAGACCTGGACATACTCCTCTGACAGGTTTTCCACAACGTCGCAGAGCGTGCCAAATGTCAACAAACCAAGAAAACAGCTCCCTCAAAAAATTAAAGTAGAATTACCACCTGACCCAGCAATTCTACGTCTCGGTTTATACCCCAAAGAATTAAAGCAGGTCTAGAAGAGGCATTTGCACACCCGTGTTCATAGTGGCATTGTTCACCACAGCTGAGAGGGGGAAACAACTCAACTGTCCATCGATGGAGAAACTGACAAACCAAATGTGCTTGATACACAATGGAATATTATTCAACCTCAAAAAAGGAAGGAAATTCTTTCACCTGCTACAACATGGATGAACCTTGAGGACATTGTGCTCAGTGAGATAAGCCCCTCACAAAAAGACAAACACTGCGTGATCCCACTTATATGAGGGCCCTGGAGGAGTCAGGTTCACAGGGACAGAAAGCAGGATGGCGGCGCCAGGGGCTGGGGAGCAGGAGGGGAGTCAGTGTTCAATGGGGACGGAGTTTCACTTAGGGAAGGTAGAAAAGTTCTGTGGGTGGAGGTGGGGATGGTCGCACAACAGAGTGAACACACTTAATGCCATTGAACTGGACACTTAAACATGGGAAAGACGGTAAATTTCATGTTCTGTGAACTTCACCACAATTAGGGCAAATAAATGAATGAGCCGAGAGCCCGGAGTCCTTCCTCCTGCGCCCTGGGTCCCCGCCTCTGCTAGGTACTGACTGCTTATTCAGAACTGGAAGCCCCCAGAGCCTGCACGGGACCCCATGGCTCAGTGAATCCTGCCCACGTGGCCCCGTCAGCGATGTGGGCAGGGTTTCCGCTGTGGGTCAGTAGACCACGTCCAGCAGATTTATGCAGCACGTTCCCGGGCACTGCTCCCAACTCGGAGTCGATCCTGGGGTAGAGGGGTTTCAACAAGCCCCTCACGGCTCTCATGCCCACAGGGACGCAGAGACCCACGGAGGCTGGGGCTGACTTGACCTGGATGCTAGGAATTACCCTTCAAAATACTGATTCACAGACCAAAACCCACCTCTGATAGAACCCCAGAGAAGAGAGTCCCCACAAGTTGATTTACATAAGCACATTCTGTAATATTGCAGGTCCCCAGATCTCCATACTCTAAGAACCTTTTTTAAAAGGTGTTAATCTAGAGGTGACCTCCCCCCACCCTGTCACTAGTTGTGAGAATTTACAGAAGCACCGAGATTTTCAGGAGAGACCAATAAAACCCAGCCTCTTACTTGACAGCGAGGCCACCCGTCCAGCTGGCACGAAGCTGAAGCCCCACTAGCGGGTCCCAGCAAGTCACAACGCCCGCCAGGCCCGCTTGCTGCTCTGGGGCATCCACGGTGGCCACAATCGCTGCTCCTCTGTGGGGAGTTTGCTACCCTGCGGGGAAATGTGCATTTTCCCCCTGCCCCGGGAGTCAGTCTCGTCGGGCGTCCTGCCCGCAGCGGGAGGAAACTCGGGCAGATAGTCCAGAGGGGTCAGTTGCACACAGGGAAACTCGAGGTGGACCGCCAGCCCTCAGGGACACCGGCCGAGTGGGTAGGTCACTGGGGACATTCTCCTTCTCTCCCTTGACGAGTGAACAACCCAGAAATCCAAGTTCTAGTTAGTAGCAGCAAGCCCTCGGGTCCAGCCCGGCAGACGGGTGGGCGATGAGGCCAGAACTAAAACCAGAGGACAAGCGACTCGGAGGAAGGGGAGGTGCAGGAGGCACGTCTGGGCCACTGGGACCTGGGTGGGAAAGAGCCCCTCAGGAGGCCGAGACGCCGTCACGCGGCCCGGGTTCCCCTCCAGAAGGAGGACTTCCCAGGCGACATTCCGCACACAGAGGAGAGGGGGAGCGCACGTCAAACAGGCCCCTTGACAAGGGCCCCCAACAAGACCACCAGCTTTGAGAGAGTTAGCACTCTCCTCTTTTGCTCAGTTGATAAGCGGTTTTTGAACTCACAGATGTGCCAGGGGGACATATGCCTACCTGCCCAAGAGAAGAAACAGACACAGAGGTATGTGACGCATGGCAGGTTCTATGTTAGGGGCACAACAAAGCCCCAGAGGACAGCAATCTGTCCGCACCCTGCAAGGAGGGGCATGTGAGCAGGGCTTTGAAGGATATGTAGGAGCTCTCTGGGTGTAAAACTTTAAGGACCAGGTCTGCCTCTCATTTTCCAAGCAGAAATCTGGGACCTAAAGAGAGAAAAAAATGTGCCCACCACGTGTCAGTGCTAAGACTGGACAGGGGAGCTGAGGCCCAATGCCCAGAATTATCTGTGTCCTGGGAAGCTGGGGAGCTGGGGAGGGGAGATGTTCAAAGGTGAGACCATCTGAAGGCCAGTCCTCTTGCTACTTTGGGAAAGACGTTCTTTTAGCTGAGTCCCAGACACACCCACTTTTTACTGAATCTCTCTCCAGCTGACCGCACCCTGCAGAGGCTGGGAGCCCAGGGCCACAATGCCAAGGAGCAAGGTTGCTGACTGCTCGTCTCCGCTCAGATGCTGCAGTCACAGGTGGGGGCGAGCCAGGTATGGACAAATGGCAACTGCCAAGGGACAGAGACCCCAGCCCCAAGATAAGGGGACGAGGGGACAGCTGAGGTCTTTTCTATAAAAACCGACCCAGTGAGACCGCACGCCCCGTTGGATGCCCGGCAGAATGAACCGGCCGAGGCAAGGACCGGAGAGCCCCCAGGAAGGGTGTGGCATGCGGCCTCGCGTCTCTTTCCAGGAACAGTTGAGAGGGCGGTGGCCGCCCTGCAGGGCAAGCTTCCAGGCCCCGCCTGCTGGCGACAGGAGCAGAGCTCCCGGGGTGGTATTGGGAGACCTCGTGTGACCTTGGAGAAGACTGCCTTGACGTGAGCTCAGTTTCTTCCGCCAAAACATGACAGAAGAACCACATCGTGCCTCTCCTGACCCGGCCGGGGAAGGCGGAGAATTCAGTCTAATAAACCGAGCAAGCACAGCAATCTGGAGGGCTCGACCTCACTCTCAGGGACAAGCGTGACAGCGGCCAGGCCGTGAGCCTCCCCGCCCTCCCCACCGCGACCAGAGCCTCCCCAAGCACCTGCTACGCATCAGGCGCTCTCCCACAGCCAGCGCGCCCTCACAGGGTCCTCCCCCACAGGGTCCTCCCCTACGGAGTCCTCCTGGGGGCCACTCGAGGGGCCCCCTCCATGCCTGACAGAAGCAGCAGCCTGATGAGACTGGAGCTGGCGCCAAGCACCTACAGCAGCCCCCTCCCCCAGCAGACCCCAGCCTCATGCCACAGGGCACAGGTGACCCTGTAACTCCTGCCCACTCGCCCCAGGATTACCGGGGCCAGACTCAGGGGTCAGTGGGGTCCCAGAGGAAGTGGCGCTTCCAAAGCCTGGATTAGCAGCAGTGTTTCTGGAAAGAAACACTTGCATCAGAACCATCAATGACTTGAAAGACTAGGGGACACGACACAGGGTCCTTTGAAGCTCTGAAGAGCTGTGATTCGGGCACATGTCATCACCTCAGCTGGGCCCCCCAACCTGCTCTTCTGGCCAAACCAGAACTTCGTCCCTGAGTCTTGGGGTCCCCTTGTGAGGGCTGGGAAGAGTGTGGACAAGGTGCTGGGGGCGGAGCTGGCATTCAGGGGGCCCCCAAGAGACCTCTGAAGGAGACCCCATTGTAGGTAAAGAGTGAAGTAAATGGGCGGCCGTTCCCTCTGTGCTTCCCGCCCCCTGGGCGCATATGCCTCTGGCCGTGTGAGGTCCCAGCCTCACAGGTTCCTGGGAGCAGGATGTGACCCCTCTGGGGCCGGTGTTCTTCTGACCACTCCTGATGCCTGTGGAGGGCTGCTGTGACCGTGGGACGTCCCTGAGGACACAGAGCCTGGCTGCCCGCTGAACCGTGGCCAGAGCCCCCTCCACTGTTCACTGCCTGTTCGTCCCTCAGGCCCCTCCAGCCCCTGACCGGCCCTTCCATCCTGGCGGCCCCGACAATACCCCGCTCCATCGCTGCCCCTCAGGGCTCTGATCCCTGAGAAGCGGCCAGGGCAGGCCCCCAGGCGTCTCACACACACAGGCGTCGTGGGGCCGCAGGCCACCCCTGTCCTGTCCAGGAGGCTGGGGAGGGGTAAGGAAGTCACCCTCACGGACTGACAGTGCGAAGGGAGATGCCCTCCCCAGGGAGCTGAGAGCTCCTGGGCCCAGAGCCGAGGCCTGACCCGGGGGAGTGGACAGCTCCTCCCGCCTCCCGAAGTCGCGTGGGCGCCAGAGGTAGGTGGCACAGGCTGCCCGAGCCTCGTCCTAGCGTCATGTCACTCAGGGAGGAGTCAAGGCCAGATTTCCAGGGGAAGGCCCACCCCACTGCTGCACATGGTGCACAGGGTGCACATGTGCGTGCACACACACACACACACAGGTGAGAAATGGACTGTGACCTTAGGGGCCACGTGTGATGAATGAGAGCAGGCCAGGGGCAGCAGGGTAGCAGCAGCACCTGCCCGCCCGTCAGGATGGCAGCCCAGTCACTCAGCCCAGCGCAGTGAGCAGGGAAGCACTGTGGACGCTGCTCCCGCTCCAGCCCAGAGGACACAGGATGGTCCCATCTCCCAGCACGGATCTGCGAGGCCGGCTGGGCAATCCCAGCATCTCGGCTGTGTCCCAAAGGCAGGGCTGTGGTCCCGCTCTGAAGGCCCCTTCAGGAGACCCACACAGCAGCCCCCAGCCTCTGGGCCACGTGGGGTGCCAGCCTGGCCTCGGCTCCCCAGCCTCTTCCTGCATGGCTGTTCCTGGCCCTGAAGGGAGCGGGCACAGAGGCGCAGGCTGGACGCCCGCCCTTTGGTGCACTGTCTTTGTAGGGCCCCTCGGGGACCACTGAGAAGATGAGACGGAGCAGCACGAGACCCCTGCCCTGGCCTCCCCCAGCTGCCTCCACGCAGACAGCAGCAAACCCATGAGGATGGCCAGTCCCCAGGGCAGAGCTGCCGAGCGTGGCGCCCGAAGAGCTCAGAGCTGGGACTGCACGAGGAGGCAGGATTGCAACGCGTTATTTTGGGAGGGCGTCTGGGGTCTGCCTCCCAGGAGCGCGGAGGAAGGGGCGGCAGGGGGAGCAGAGAGCGCCAGGACCACCGCGGTGCTGCTGGGGGGTCCGTGTTCGTGTCCGCAACTGTCCCAGGTGGTTGCCCTCTCAGTCCTGATGGGTTCGACGGACCATAAAGTCACTGTTCCCCACAGCGTGGCTCATCACTCCTCCCTGACTTCAGGTCACTTAAGGTTTTAAAACATTTCTTTTTAATCTTTAAAAAGGCAAGGATGACATTTAACTGATGCCTGAGGTGAGAGACTCTAGTTGGAAATTTAGGGAAACTTCCAGAAAATAATATGGAAAGTGCTGCAAAGTCCAGGACGCTGGACTTCTCGTGTCATTTCATGCTGAGGAACAGGATGAGCTCTGGCTTCCCCTCTGCACAGGCGGATTCTGCCAGGCCACACGCGTGATCATGGAGAGGACTCGGACAACGCGTGTCTGAGACAGTCTTTGGGATCAAAGGCAAAAGTTAGCCTAGAACATTCCAAACGCAGAGGGTGCCACATCTGTTATCACATCTGCCGTTGACAACTGAGTGAGGGAAATGGGCCTTGAATAGCAAGAAGGAACCTTAAACGTAATGTATAAATGGTCGAGGGAGATGGACGGACAAGGTGGACTGCATCCCTCATCAGAGCCACGGCAGCTGGTGTCAACCACTCGGGACCCTTTATCTCCTAACAGCCTCCCAGCAGGACACCAGAGAGCTAGGCTGACACTGAGCCAGTATTCAGTAATCTTTTATTCCTATGCACCTCGTGGCCACACTGCATTGTCACTGAAGTTAGACACAACCCAGTCAACAGACAGACACAGCTGCAGCTTCCAGGGTGAGACCCCATCATGGACCACCCGAGAGAGCAGCTGGGTTGTGCACCCAGGTGCTCAGGCTCCCCACCCAGAAGGTGCCCCAGCCCAGATGTTCAATCTGAGCCCTGTGGCCCAGATCATCCATAGTATCTCCAGACCATTGATCATTCGCCCCTCTCCTACTTCCAAATACCACTCCCTCCTGATCTGAGGTGTTTGGAATCATTCCAAGGAGCACTGAGCTTTCACTCCACAATCAGAAACCAAATGTAAAATGAAAATCAGCCTACAGAAAGCAACACCCCCAGCTTAAATTTATACTAAAGTGTAAATGACTGACAGCAGACTCCTCTAAGCCCAACAGACAAAGTCTGGGCTTCTTTCCATTAAAGCCTTCAAGGGCATCCCCAGTTTTGGCCCTGCCCCCCCCCTTAGCTCCCCCCTGCTCTTTGTGCTGAACTGCTCCCACTTCCTGTCTCTTCTCCTGTGCCCCGACCCCATCCACTCCCCTCTGCTGCTCCACGATCCATGGGCTGGACCAGGCGCCCTCTGCTCCTGTCTGGCCCACTGCATCTCTGCCATCTCACTCTCCTGGGTGTGATCGCTGTTTGGAGCATCTGTCTCCCCAGATTGATGGGTTCTGCTTCTCACACTTTGCTGTTTCTCTGGTGCCTGGCGCCTGGCTGGCTCTTGGTACACGTTTGTGATGGAAAGAAGGGAGGATGGGAGGACGGGAGGCCCAGGACCAGACGATATCAGAGGCCTTGGGAAGCATAAGGCAGCTAACACACACACAGAAATAGCAGCAGGTCCTTGCTCTGGCTAAGGACAAACTGTGTCACTGACTCCAAATGGTGCACACAGAGGGCCCGGAACCACGAGCCAGCCCAGGTATCACAGCCCAGGGCTGACACCGGGCGATCAGTGTGAGTGACGCCCAGCGGACTGGGTGCAGGCGAGGGCTCACATTCCCAGGCCAGCTTGGCGTTTGCTCCCCTCCCGGATCTTGGCAGCTTGGCAGGCGGTATATCCGCTGGGATTTATTTGCATCCACTTTGGAACAAATGGATTTCTTCCATATTTACATCATAGAATAAACAGAGATCTTCCTGATCAAAGGCCGCCCCAGGCCTGGAGACGATTACAGGAGTGTTCTCCCCACTGAGGTCACGCCGCGCGCTCGGGAGACTGGCCGCGGCTGCATCCAGTGCGTGCTCCAGCTTGGGGACCGTCAGCCTACTCTGGAAAGGAACAGGACTTCACAGCATTCGGGGCAGGCGGCTCCCTGTTTGAAGAACTAATCCCGAGCCCAGCTGGTGGGGTTGGCGCTAACGTCCCAGCCGCTGCCACACACGGCGCGGGCATCGACACTGTGGGTGGGGGATCAAGCCTCCAGATGGCCCCACAGGGCTGGTATTAGGGTCACTCCACCTTATCAACAGAGGTAGAGGCCGGGCCTGGTGACACTTGCCCGAGGCCACACAGCCTCAAGTGGAAAAGATTTGAACCCACCCGGAGATGGTGGATGCTGTGCTCAGTCATAAGGCGACCTGGTGAGTCTGGTTTAGAGAGAAATGGTCCGGGGATGCATCTTCATCCGTGGGGAGGGAGCGCACTGAGGACGGCAGGACCTGGCACAGTCTACCTGCACCGTGAATGTAGGGCTACCTGGGGGCACTGCCACCAACAGTCAGTCATGGTCTCATGGTTTGTATTCCCTCGTGCCTCTTAGGGATGGAGTTTGGCTGTCCCCAAGCATTCTCCCGGCACGTGCTGGAGCTGGGCTCTGCCGTTGGGAATCCTCTGAGGGTGCCTGGGGTGCGTGCGACAGTGGGGGAACGCCTGGTAACACAGCAAGGCGTGCAGGAGGGGCAGGTGGTCCTGGGCCAGCCTAGCTCTGCGGTCCTCAGCAGGGCACCTGGGCCAGTTGCCGAGCCTCAGTTTCCCACTCTGTAAAACAGATGTTGGCCACGTGCTTTCTAGACCCACGAGCACCCAGAACTGCGCCCAGAACGTGGCAAGCGCTCAGGAGGCGGGAGACATTATCACCATTCCTCAGACCCAGCACGGGGTTGAGAGACTCGCCCTGAACAAGAATCGCTCATACAGCATTTCAGGCATTTTCAAAGTGCTTTCCCAGCCTCTTCCCCTTCAGTCCCAGGACAGCCCCCGGTGGGAGGCTGGGCTGCTGACTCACCCACCAGGACAGAGACGATCGCGGCTAGGGACGGGAGGGGCAGGCCCTGGGCCCATGGCAAAGCAGGGCAGGGCTGGGCCAGAATGTCCCGATGGAAGTCATCCCCCCACAGCCGGCCCCTCCCTGCCCCGGGTCTCCGGCCTGAGACAGCTCCTTTCTTCTTACTTTCTGTCCTGCCCTCTGCCTCAGACACTATTTCTATTTCTTCTTCTGGAAATTGTCTATTCAGGTCCTTGGCCCGTTATGGATTATTTTCATATCATCTCTAGAAGATGTAGTCCAAACGTATAGGTCAGATATCCACGCATCAGATTTGATCTGACTATATGTGTCTGTCTGCATAAGCTTCCTGTTGCTGCTGAAACAAACTGACACAGACTTACGGGCTTAAACAGCTGGAGCTGATTCTCTTACAGTCTGGAGGGCGGGAGTCCGACAGGGGCCTCACTGGGCTAAGTCAGGTGTTGTGGGGCTGGGTCCTTCCCGAGCCTCCGGGGAGAAACCATCTCCTGCCTCTGCAGCCTCTAGAGGGGCCTGAACTCTGGCTCGTGGCCCCGCATCAGGCTGACCTCTGCTTCCACATCTTCTCTGACTCTGACCTTCCTGCCTGCCTCTTAGAAGAGCCCTGCAGTGACACTGAGTCCACCCGACCACGCAGAATCAATTCCCAGCTCGGGATCTTTGCTTTAATCACACCTGCAAAGTCCCTTTGCCAGGCGAGGTAAGCCGTCCACAGGGCCCGGGGATCGGGCCGTGGCGTCTTTGGGGCCGTTATTCTGTCGCCCACGCTGCCTTCTCCACACGTTGCAAGTCATTGCTTCTACTCCATCTTTTAACCTCAGTTTCAACGTCTTTTGTTACACAACAGTTTTAACTTTTTACATCATTGAATGTGTCCATCTTGTCCTTTATGGGTTTAGAACTTAGGGCAGAAAGTCTTTTCTTACACCCTAATTATGAAATGTTTTATTTTTCTTCTAATACCTCTACGTTTTGTTTTGACATTTAGCCCTTTAATCCATGTGGAATTCATTTTGTATGTGAGGCAGGGCTCTAACTGTATTTTTTTCCAAAAGGTAGATCAATTGTACTAACAATACTTTAGAATGATCCTTTGCTCTGAAGCGTTACCAATTTCCTAAATGACATTCCCATCTAAAGGGCCGCATGCTGAACTCTGCCCCTTTCCTTAAACCCATGCTTCTGAATCAGCGCTGCCTTAGAGTTTATTCTGATAACTAGGAGGCCAAGGCCCCGCCTTTCCCCACCGTCTTTAACACTGCCTCTCATATCCCTCCTATTCATCTGTAATCCCAGTAGTGGCCGCCGGACTTTGCCATCCCACCTTCCCTCCTCTAAATGGTTCTGTCCTTTTCTCCATGTGCCTGTTTCTCTCTTCTGTTTTGTGGGTAAATTCCTCAGATCCGTCTTCCAGTTGGCTCCTTTTCTCATCAGCTTTGTTAGAGCGTCAGTGTAACTCATTCAATGAGCTTTTTTATTTTAATAACTATGTTTTTCGTTTAAATAAGTTCTGCCAATTCAAAGCCATTTCTCCTGTTCTGGTCTTTTGTCATGATTCCTTCTTTATATTTCATGATTTTAAATCAATGTATTTGTTTTGTATTGTCCTGCTATTTCTGGTTGACAGAGGGCGATTCTGTGTTGGTTAATTACTCCTCATGGAGGTCCACCTCTTACTGTGGGTCACTGTGTGCTCCTCTTGGGTGGGAGTTATTATTTTCTGGGAGGGTCCCAGGTATTCCAGGTTGAGAAAATGGATTTGCGTTTACCAGCTCCCTGGGTTCTGGCCTCGGTTTTATGTGAATTCTTGTCTTCCTGAATCGGCGCCATGCAGACAGTGTAAACGCAGTCAGCAGACCCACATACCGTAAAGGTCTGAGTTTACTCTTCGTAGCAAACTTCCTGCCTCTCCTCAAACCCCTGGGCAGAAAGAAAGTTTCGTCATCACTTCTCAGGTCCACAGGCAAAGGGTTTGAATCAATTTTTTATCGTCTTGCAGCTTCTTGGAGCTCTGAGCTTCATGGGAGGACTCCATCCCGCCGCCCCTACAACATCCGTAGTTGTGGGCTCCCATGGTTGTAGGCACACGTAGTTGTAGGCACACGTAGTTGTGGGCACGCGTAGTTGTGGGCACCCGTGACTGTAGGCACCCATGGTTGTAGGCACACATAGTTGTAGGCACATGTAATTGTGGGCACATGTAGTTGTTGGCACACATAGTTGTAGGCACATGTGGTTGTAGGCACACGTAGTTGTGGGCACATGTAGTTGTGGGCATGCTTAGTTATAAACACACAAGTCTGTCCAAGGATGCTGAGGTCTCTTAGCTCAGAAGACAGATTTCATCTTTCCGTCCTCCTCTCCCAAGGGCCAGACTCAGGACCAAGCTTTCTGCACCTCATCACTCAGATCCAGTTATCTTGACGCCACAATAAAAATCTAAGCCAGCACCAAGTGTCAGGCTCTGTCCTTGGCATTTGATACGTTAATACCACTTCATCCTCCCAACTCCGGGAACAGAGCCGATGAAGGGGGGGCTGGCAGGGCAGCCACCCAGGGCATCTGTTTACAATGGGCGGGAACAGATCTCCGGAGTAAATGGGCAGCTGGCTGCTCACGGGGTCCACACCCCTGTGAGGAATTAGCACCTGTGCACTGGCCTCGAGCGGGCAGTGCCCACACTGTCTGGGGGCCTGTTTGTGAGGGGCACTGCTCACCAGGAACGAGTTTGTTTATCTCTATTTTCAACCTTTTGATATAAAACCCAAGAAGTTGTGTGGTTGAGAAAACTGCATAATAAAACTGGTAAGAAGAGCATCTCCGATTTTTTCTGGAATCTGCATTCTGCTTCCACCAGAGGAAGTAAATTAGAAAGTGGGTCTGTCAACGTGGATGGGAAACCAGTTTTTCTGCCTCACGCGAGGGGTGTGGACGGACCCTCGGAAGCTGCAACCACAGTGAGCCCTCTGCATCCTGGCCTGGGACCAGGCGTCGCTGCCCTCTCTGCAGGTGAAGAAATCGAGACTTGGAGACAACAGCCACTTGCCCAAGAGGCCGCAAAGCTGACAGGTGTCCAGGGCGGTCTCTGTGCCCTCCGTGAGAGCCTGCCCACCTGCCGAGCCTGTAGGCGGGGGGTAGGAGGACGGGGCAGGCGCAGGCCCTCCCGAGAGATCTGAGGGCATTCCTTACATTCTCCATCCTCAAGCAGACTTCTGGTTAATTGTTTTTCTGCAAACAAAGCCTTCCACAGGCCTGTAACCCACTGGCTGATGGCCCTTCCAGAAGGCATTCAGCACAACCCCCAGTCCATGCAGTTTCCATCCAAGCTGGTGAAAAACCAGCTCTTCCCAGAACCCGGAGAGACGGCTGGGGGGAAGGAAGTCACACTGACCTGGGAGAAACTGGGCCCCCACCCCACGTTGGCTCCCAACCCGTCTTCCGGCCGGTCCCCGTGCAGTGCCTGCCTGGGGACCCAAGAAGCCAGGAATGGACCCCTGCCTAGACCCAGGCTCATGGCCAAGCCAGAGATGACTGCTCCATGTCATGCCTTGAGAATGCCTTGGTTTTATTGCAGATTTGAGTTTTGTGAAACAAAAATTCAAGAGGCGAGAAGGGTGGTTGTGCCCATAGAATGAGGCTGGATGTGGAGTGGAGGAGGCGGAGGGGCAGGGCCAGGCAGCAAGAGAAGAATAGATGCCACTCTCTGCTCTCTGGCTCCCCTGGGCGGCAGGGATGCCCTATTTAGTGCAATGACTGGCATCTCCTTGCACCTCTGCACTCCTGCCCAATTGCACTTCCACGATCCCGGGGTTAGGATGCAGACATCTTAGGGGCCATTATTCAGCAACCACGTGTAATAAGACGTCATGTTCTTCCCCTATGAAACAGCAAGAGCCTTGAAGCCAGATCTGGGTCCTTTTGCTCAGGAGGTCCCAGCACCCAGCCAGTGTTTGCTAAACGATGGAATAATCAGGAATAAGTGGACCCGCACATGGATCCTGGCTCCCAGCAACGTGGATGCCCCATGCTGTGCAGGGAGGCACGTGGTCACTCCTGTCCGACACCGGGCTTCAGGTTGGGCTGGTGGCCCGCTTCCAGCTCCATCCCACCTGGAGTGAACTCTCTCCAGTGGTGTCATTGACAACCGTCAGCCCAGCCTCAAATTCTTCTCAGCAGATGACATCTGAGTGAGCTGGAATCCCAAACATGGAGCAAGAACAAAGGGGACGACGCATGGCCTGTGCCAGAAGAAATTTTTCAGCAGATGTGGACTCAGGATAAAGAGCCTCTATGAGATAAAGGAGGAGAGAGACAAGGACACCACAGGGGAGCTGAGAGGTCTTCCACAGCCCTGCCCTAAGGAAAGCCCATGGGTCCCCAGCCAGCAGCAGTCCATCTCTGACACTGAGGGGAGCGCCCTTCTCCCAGGCTGTCAGAGCCCTCTGTGTCAGCTCCTGGTCACGGCAACATCCGTGAAGCACCCAAGAAATGCAAGCACCTGTGGGTCTTGACTAACAACCAGCCGCAGGCACGGGAAGGGGAGGTGTCCTGAAGGAGACACAGTCACGTGGGCTGCAGGACCCGCATCTGGGGTCAGGGGACACGCCAGGCTGGCAAATGGAAGCCAGTGCAGGTGCAGGCTTTGAGGGGTTCCTTGGGCATCTGTCCACATTTTAAAGGGGTTTACCCCTGATTCTGTGATCCCACTTCCAGGAATTTACCCTAAGGAATTAATGGGACATTTACACAAAGGTGGCTAAACCAAGACGCTCATTGCAATGTGGTTTGTAGGAGAAAAAACTCGAATTACCTACACTCATCAGTGAGGGATTTATCGAATAAATGCTGCTGCGTCCAAGCAGATCTCTTTCTTCCTCGCTCTGTGTCCCTAACCCAGAAGGTTCCTGGCACGTGGGTCGGTCGAGCCTCCACCAACGTTTGCTGAAAGAACGAAGACACGCAGTGAGGGCGGCCTTCCCGTGACGCCACCATCGCCCTAAACATGCTGGTGACCCTCTGCTGGAACCCACCGAGGGGCCTCCCTGAGTCTCTCCCCAGAGTGCCCACCGTACCCACAGCCACGCGGACCCCTGTCTGCTCCGGGGGCTCACTGGGTATCTGCTGACCTGTTGACAGGTCTTCACCCCCATAATGCTCCTTCCCTCGGGGTGCCAGGCGGGCTTCTGACTCTCACTTTCCCAGAGAACCCCAGGCTTACAGACTGGATGCTGGCCTGTCAAGGACACTCAGCGAGTTTCCATTCCAGACATTTCCATTTTGTCCTGAAATTCAAATCCACCTTGGCAGGATCAAAGGGCGCCACCGCCAAGAAGATTCAAAGGAATGAGATATGGACGCTTTAAGCAGCTCCAAAAATACTTTGATAAAAGGCAGCAGAGCTGGAGCGAGGGAGCGTGCAGTATCCGGAGCTGACCCCGGCAGGCCGGGGGTGGTGCGAGCTCTCATGAGTTTGCGGCCGGACAGCCGCATCTTAGGTGGTATTGGAAATAAGACTAACACCAGTTACAGAAACACGGCATCGCTCGACATGCTGCGAAGCGTCAGTGGGCCGGAGCAAACCTGCGGGTCGTGTGTCTCAGCCGATGCTCTCTGAGCACAGGACGGAGCTGCGAGAAAGTCAACTCTGCTCTGTGGCTCATATTTACAGTCAAAGAAGAGAGAGAGGAACGGGAGGGAGGTGTCCGGGTTTCCTGCTGTGACAGACGAGCACAGGCTCAGTGGCTTGAAGCAGCACAGTGACTCGCTGTGGGGCTGGGGGTCTGAGGTCCAGCAAGACTCTCACGGGGCTGCAGCCTGGGGTGGTCAGGGCTGCTTCCTTCCGGACGCTCCAGGGGAGAATCTCTTTTCTCGCCTTTTCCAGCTTCCAGTGGCACTGCAGTCCTCGGCTCACGGCCCCTCCTCCATCTTTGCAGTGTAGCATCTTCCAGGCTCTCTCTGACTCTCATCCCTCCTCCCGGGATCACATCTCCTCCCCCACCGCCTGTCTCCCTCTTGTAAGGACATTGTGATGACTGCGCCCCCTGGATAATCCAGGGTCCTCTCTCCACCTCAGGATCCTTAACTTAATCACACCCGCAAAGCCCCTGTTGCCCTGTGAGGTCATGTATCCACAGGTTCTGGGGCTCGGGATGTGGACATCTTTGGGGGGCACTTACTCTGCCACCACAGTGGCAGGACTTCCTGGGCTGGGCTCTGGGCGAGGCCAGTGCACACGTGTCGCTGGCTTGGAGCTCCACAAACTGCTGCCCAGCAGGAGCTGGTCAACCACCCACAGGGAGGAGCCTGAGAGTCAGGTCTGCCCAGCAATGGCGTTCCCACGTCCAGGACGCCCCCGGCTCAGAGGCTTTCCCGACATCATGCTGCCGTCCCAGCTGAATGCTGTGGCCGGTTGCAACCCAGTGCATGGCAGAGTCAGGGCTGGACCCCAGCTGACCCTCTAGGTCATGCACTAGCAGTCGCCACTGTAAACCCCTAGACCAGCTTTTGAGGATCTCGAATCCATTTGGGAAGCCTGGACATACACCTGGAGACCTTAAATGTAATAGTAACATTTGCAAATCACCTGAGTGTCGCTTTGAATTCTGCTTCACACGAGGAAACACAGCTGGGAACGGCAGCGCCAGGCACTCAAGCTGCCCGGGGATGGAGGGATGGACGCAGTGAGCCAACTGGGTCTTCTGACTCAGTGCCACATGCACCCAGTCGGCCAAGCGCCCAGTAAATGAATGGCTGAAGGGGCAGAAGCTGGACAGCTGGCTGTGGCCGGGGAAGCCAGAGGTCAGGGCAGGGGAGGACAGAGGGCCCTGGGCCCTGAGCACCCTCCCAGTTCTGAGCTAGAGCGGGCGGCGGGCTGTGGTCCTGTGCCATCCCCACCAGGGAGCGTGAGCTAGCTGAAGTCATCGCAAGGCTGGGCTGCGGAGGGTAATTTCCAAAACATGTGGCCGAGGGTGATCATGAAGGCTCAGAGCTCCAGCCACGATGCAAAGCAGATGGAGAGGTCGGGAGTGTCCTCCCACAGCGCACGGGGCCGCCGCGGGCCCACAGCCAGCGCCATTGTCCTCAGCTCCCCCTGAAGGCAGCAGGCAGGATCCTGCCTGGTGGGCACTTTGCACGTGGGCAGCTGGGGGCCCCAAGCCACCCGCCAGGAGAGGCCCACCCCCCAGAAGGGGCCCACCCACCAGAAGGTCGTGGAGGGGGATCCCGCCTACAGGTGTTTAAGAGGAGCACACACGCTCCTGCCCATCAGCACGGATTGGGCAATGGCCGAGCCTGGAGGGAGCATCCACCAAGACGCGCCTTGTCTGCTTTCCCACGCCCCCCCCAAACACATCTGCACCTCCACGCAGCTCCGCCCGCCTCACCGGCTTGTGTTTTCCACGGTCCACAGAACACTCGAGTGGACCGGAGGGGCATTTGACGTGTTTTTGGAATTGAGGAACCGTGAAACCATATTTCCATCCTTGCTTGAGTTAGAAGACCCCTGGGGAGGGGGTGGTCAGGGAAGAAACACCCCCCGCCCTGGGAAGGGAGAGCCTCAAGGCACCAGCAGGAGCTCATCTGGTCTGGATGGGGTCACAGGCTTGTTTCACTTTTCATTTGTTCAGTCTCTGGCTGAGAAACGCCGTCATTTTTCAGCGTATCCGATGGGGTATGATCATGAGCGTTAACTCTTTGCTTTTCCAAGCAACTCAGCAGGGGAGCTCAGACACGCCCGCCATGGCCACCACAAGCTCATAATGAAAACACCCATCAACTGATGGGTTAGGGATGGTGTGGTCCGTGTCTGCCTGTGTGCAACTTGGTCCCCGAGCATCCCTGGTGAGTGTAGACACCGGCACCATGAAGGGGCACTCGGAATGCACACACCTCAAAGCCTGCAGCGCCCAGCACCCCCGAGTGTGAGAGGCACGCCCACGGCCACCACTCACCCTCTGACCCCGGCCAGCCCTCCCCCCTCACAGCGGCCCCGCGCTCCCTCCCAGGCCCACGTCCCTGCGACTCCGCCCTTATCAGCTTTCACTGTGCTGGTTTTGTGTTTAACCATTTAACACGTGACCCTGGGCTGCCGTTTTCATTAGGTTCCCACCTTTTTGTGATGTCACTGTTAATGATTTTGAGGGTTGTGCCCCCAACCCCATTTTTCCACAGCCCTGTGGCTTTTCATTGCACGCTATTGCACGGTGCGGTGAATTTTAGGAATGTAGTCATCACGCTACAGCACAAGCGTCCACATTATGTGTGACGTGAGGTTTCCCAGAGAACGCCTTGTCCATGCACAGCCCCCAGTGCCTCGCTCGTCCTCCTTGAAGACCCCAAATAGCCCGTTGGCCCCTTCCTTTGGGGCTGGGGCAAGCAGGCCCGGCTCCCTCTTCAGAGCCCTTGGCCCTCATCGGGGTGAATGCGGCTGCGGTCTGCGTGTTTGGCATTTGGATGATCTACGACCGACAGGCCAGGACGGGACTGCAGTGAATTCCAGAGTAAGACCCTTACCCCACGTGGTGATAATGGTCTTTTAAATTCAGACATGGAAGCGTTTTTCGCTAAAGAGAAAATAACAGAATTTCTTCCTGCCACATGACAGGGTTTTTATTTCAAGTAAGAAAGGCTCAGGCCCAGAGTAGCAACTTTTTCAAACCAAAGACCAGAGAACTTAAGGATTCCCCCAGAATCACTTCAACAGCTGGTTAAGTTGAACAAGAATTTATCACCTACTGAATTCTAAGCACCGGCCATCAAACCAGAGCAAGACTCTAGGAGGAGAAACACCGTTTGTCTAACTTAACAGGATACAATGTAGCGCTCGTAACAAGGAACATCGTGCAAAGCACAGAGGGAGAGGACCACGAATTCTGCCTCCTGTGCTCACACGCTCCACCCACGGCTCAACGGAAGAGCAAGAGCAGGAGCAGCCAGCAGGAGCCTATCTGACACGCTCCCTGAGGTTCTAACACGCCCTGAGGGTCACCCCACCGTAAGACGAGGGGTCTAAGTCTCTGAGAGGGTCGACCCCTGCGGTTTGCAGAGTGAGCGGCAGAGCTGGGTGTGAACGCTGCTCTCTGACCTGCGAGCTCTCCCACCTGAGGGAATGAGTCGAGCCCTTTTTGATTGTTCAGGGGATTTTATACTCTCTCCCTGTATTACAAATTGTTTTTACTAACTCGTTTTACTTATTCTTAACCATTGATACCATATTTATCAGCACAGCACCAGTTTTGGAAGCACAGTGTGTATTTCACTCACTCACCTCGTGGTGCAGGCTTCCAGGACGTCAGAGGATTCGCTCAGTTCTTGATCTGGTTACCCTGAAGGAAGCACGTGCTTTTCCGAAATGGGCGGTGATGCTGCTGAGAGCAGAGCCGCCTCCCCTCCGCCTTTGCCTCTGGCCCCCGCCGCTCCTCCCCAACCCCCCCCCCCCCCCCCCCCCCCCCCCCGCCTGTGAGACGTGTCCTCGCAGCCCAGGTGAGCAGCGTGCGTAGCTGTCCGAGAAGCGGCATCAGGACAGATTCACAGGAAGGGGGCAGCAGAGGCCTTTGAAAGGCTCTGGCAGGGGTCCCAACTGTCCCGGGCAGCCTTGAGAACCCACACCCTAGAGGGGTTTGCACAATGCTCTCCAGCTGCCGAGGAAATATTCACGTTCACGGGCAGAGGGAGAGCTCGACAGGTGGAAGCAGAAATCCCTGACTCACAGAGAAATGTTCTCATGTCTGGGCTGAGGGTTTCACACCCACAAAGGGGGCACCTACTCCTTGGCTTAGAAGTTCAGGTTCCTACGGGTGGAGAGAACTTCCAGAATGTTCCAGGCCGGCACTTGTGAAGTGGAGTGAGCGCGTCATGAAAGACAGTGGTGCCTGTTCCGGAAGCATGAATTTTACTTGAGGGTTGGAGGGTGAGAACAGTAAAAAAAAAAAATTCAGCGGGTCAGTTATTTTAAACATTATTTTCACATGTTGTTACAGCTCTATGGTGGAATTAAATGTAAAACTTCAAAGAAATGCCATCTTTGGGGAGGGCTGCACCAGCCAGGGACCCCAGATCACCATGAGGGTCATCCCACAGCTCTGTCATCTGCCCCTCCCGGGGCGTGGGTGGTAATGATTTTATTCCCACGTGCAGATTCGAGTGTGTGAAAAGGCACCAGCCCCTCCTTTCCAGAACATACACGTCTTACACTAATTGCGGCATGGCGTGAAATCGCAATTTACGCAGATGCGTTTCATGCTTGCATGTTCTGGACTGTGTTTCTGGGGAGGCATCTGGGAATCAACTCTGATCTTCAGTGTTGGGATGGCACTTTAAGACCCCTCTATCCTGAGGTCAGGAGGTAGAACGTCCTCTGGTAATTTTGGGGTGAATAAGTGTTGCTCCAAGTAACAAAGTTTCCCTCCTCAACACAGTTCCACCTGCCATCAAATCTAATCTTCTTTGTCTCAAACATAGAAGCCAAGAGAAAGGAGCCCCACTCCCCCAACAGCATGAATGCGTCTACTCTCAACTCTCACAGCAACGTGGGAAGATGGGGACAGGGCACCCTGGGGCCCCTCCTGCTCCCGCCCAGCGTGGATGGTGTTGTTCACGCTTTAGCCTTTCCATCTCAAGGCACAACTTTTGCCATGTCTGAATACCCCTATACTGTTGTTCACTTCTTATCTTGCTTTAAACAGATTTATCTGTAAGCTCAAATACATGCATTGAAATCAAACGACATTCTACTGCAAATGAAAACATCAGAGCAAGTGACTAAATAGAAAGTATCCATAAAAATAAAAACAACGGAAATGAGGTGATGCCATTCAATTCTAGCCAGATCCTGAGGTCCAGATGGAGTCATCACTGAAGTCTACCAGACATTTGAGGGAAAAACTCATATTGAACTTAGACAAACTCATTCAGAAAATAAAGGAGAAAGGAAGGTTTTCTTATTCATGTCATGAGGTCTATTACTGATGCCAAAACCAGATGAAGACATTACAAGAAAACAACAGACTGAAACTCCTCATGAGCGTACAAAATTCCTTAATGAAATAGGAGTGAATCAATTCTGGCAACATATGAGGATGATAGCACATTATTGCCAAGTAGGGTATGTCCCAGGAATGCAAGGTTGGTTTAACATTTGAAAATAAATCAATGTAATTCACCAAACAGAAAAAAGGAGAAACAATAAAATCCTCTCAAAAGATGCTGTGAACAAGGGGCCGGCCCACTGGTGTAGTGGTTAAGTTCGCGCATTCTGCTTTGGTGGCCTGGGGTTTGCAGGTTCGGATCCTGGGCGCAGACCCAGCACTGCTCATCAAGTCACACTGTGGCAGCATCCCACATAAAACAGAAAAAGATTGGCACAGATGTTAGCTGAGCAACAATCTTCCTCAAGAAAAAAGATTGAAGATTGGCAAGAGATGTTAGCTCAGGGCCAATCTTCCTCACAAAAAAGAAAAAAAAAAGATGCTGTAAACAACTTTGACAAAACTCAGTATCTAATTATGATAAAAACTCCAAGCAAATTTTTGGATGGAAGAAAACTTCTTCAATTGGCAACTTGTAAACTCTAGAGCTCACATTATCCTTAATGATGAACTACTGAACTTTTGCCCTAAGAGGAGATACAAGGCAAAGACATCCACTCTCCTCACTCCTATTTAACCCTGTGCTGGAGGTCCGGGCCGGCGCAGAAGGACAGAAACAGACAAAAGGCATGCAGACTGGAAAGGAGGAAGGGAAGCTTGTATTCACAACGTGAATGCACACCTAGATAATCCCGGGGAATTGAAAAGACAAAAGCTGCTAGGACCAGAACTAAGAAGGGTCTGGGGATAAAGACCAATATCCAAAATCAGTTGATTTCTCTGTATAAACACAAGCGATTGGAAATTGAAAAAAAAAATTTAAATATCATTCATAATTGAGTCATAAAATGCTTAGGGATAAATTTAACAAAATCATGTGCCAGACTTGGCAATGACAACTATAAAATATTGCTGATAGAAATTGTAGGAGAGTTAGATGAAAGAAGACGTAAACCGTGTTCACAGATGGGGACAGGCAGGGTGGTAACTGCTTGATGGATTCAACTTGGTCCCAGTGAGGGACGAGCAGGCTGTTTGTGCAGAAATTGACAGGCCAATTCTAAAGTTTATATGGAAACATAAAGGATCTGTAATAGCCAAGACAGTTTTGAGAAAGAAGAACAAATTTAGAAGACATACCACGTAAGACGTCCTATAAAGCTGCAAACATCAAGACAGCGTGGTATTACCGTAAAGACAGACGTGTAGAGCAGGGGAAGAGAGTCCAAAACAGGCCCACATAAATGGCTAATCAATTTTCCACAAGTTACCAAAGTGATTCTGTGGAGGAACAAACAGTGTCACCAACAGTGTTGACACAACCGCCTTTCCAAATGAAGAAGAGTGTGAATCTCAGCCCTTCCTTCAGACCATATGCGAAAATGACCTGGCAATGGGTCACAGATCTAAACGTAAAAGCAGAATTTATAAAACTTCTGGAAGAAAACATAAGCAAATTATTCCTGACCTTGGAGTAGACAAATAGTTCTTGGAGAGGACACAAAGAAGCGTGAGCCATAAAAAAAGGGTAGATTGAACACCAGGAACTTCTGTTCTTCAAAGGACAGTGTTAAGAAAGTGAGAAGGCAAGACGCAGGCTGGGAGAGAACGCCACAAAACACGTCTCATAAAGGACTTGTGTCTGGACCACATTTAAAAGCTCTCAAAACTTGTTAATAGGAATATAATACCCCAATACAAAAGGAGTAAAAGATGTAAGTAGATATTTTATCAAAGATTGCAAATAGGCAGATGAAAAGATGCTCAAAATGATTCGTCACTAGGAAAATGAAAACTAAAACCATAATATGACACCACTGCACGCCTAAAACATGTTTACAACAAGTGACAATACCACGCACTGGCCAGAGCGCAGGGGAGCTGGCAGTGCTGGGGTTAGGGTGAGTCAAGCAAGGCATCGAGGGTGAGCATCTAAGGAGAGCCCTCTCTGAGGGTCACGCAGGCTGGGCCATGGGGGACCCTGAGAGTGGGCACCTCCTTAAATTCGGTGCCCAAGGTGCCTACCTTGCCTCGCCCAGGTCCCAGCCCTGACACCCGGAACTCTTGCATGTTGCTGGTTGGAACACACAACGGAGCAGCCACGTTGGAAAACAGTTTGTCAGTTGCTCATAAAGTGAAGCCTATACTTGTCGTAAGGCCCTCCACGCCTAGGTATGTACCCAAGCAAAGGAAAACACACGTCCACACAAAGACTTGTACATGAATGTCCATAGTAGCTTTACTCATAGCAGCTCAAACCTGGAAATAACCCAAATGCCCGTCAGCAGGGAACATATAACCAAATTGTCGCACATCCAATCAATGGAATGCTACTAACGCCACAAAGGAGCAAACCTCTGAGAAACAAGCTGCTTGGATAGACCACAACAATGTCAGGCAGAGGGAGAGAAGCCGGGCACCAAAAAGTACACACTGTGTGATTCCATTTACATGAAATTCCAGAAAAGACAAATCTAATCTATGTGAGGGAAAGCAGGTAAGGTGGTGATAGACTGGCCGATGAAAAGGATTTATCAAAATTGTGGTGTTGGTTACAGGTGTGTATAAATTTGTCCAAACTCATCAACATGTAAAATTGAAATGATTAAAAGTATTTAACGTGAAGAAATAAAAGTAAGAAATCAGAATTTTAAAGGACACAGCAGCATCCTGAAGGGTTTCCCCTGGCCAATGATAGAGCAACGTGAGTATCGAAAACTTGACGGCCGTAGATTACAACACACAAATATGTGTACAAACCCCTGATTCATGATCATTCTAGCAAGCGTGTTTGGCTCTTCAGAGGCCACTGGATCATCAGGACAAATGCTTGGCTTCCCCCACCCCCACCTTACTCACCAACTACTAGAACCAAACGGATCCTTCATGAACTAGGAAAGTCCTTCTCTAGAAAGAACCACAGCTAAGAAACACAGGCGGAGTGACAGACTCAGACAGTCACTGTTGCGCAAACCCGGGATCCAGGTGCGCCCACCACAAGGCCAGAGCTCCAGGTAAAAAGCCAGGAGGGCCTGACACTGAATGGAGAAGCCAAGGCGCGTCCACCCACTGTCAGCCCAGGCTGGGATTTGCTTTAAATACCCAGACGGCAGGGGTGGGGTGGGCCCGGAGGAGGAGTGGAGTTGACAAAAGAAAATTGCAAAACGTTGATAACTGTTGGACGGTGATGCAACGTTCGTGTAGGCATTGGTACGCTGTCTCTGCTGTGCAGTTTGACAGAGGGAGGGCAATGGGCTTGATGGGGATGCGGGAGCCACACCTCCTCTTTACACATTTGAATGACTCTCTACTCCAGTGGCCCACGGAATAAGAAAGAAGAGGCACATTTTGACAAAATAAAGCCTGAATTATAGAGTAAATTTGACCAAAGCAGGGGCCTAGCATGTTAATATTTACATAGTTACATCAGAACTATGTAATTTGGTTTTGCAAGGGTTTTGCCAATTAGGGATTAGGAAGGCAAAAACTTAAAGGTTACTGAACAACAGACAAAATGATTTATTATTCTTAGGTCATTGGAAGAAAATATAGATATGCATAACTATTTGTGGAATTTCACCTACTCACTCTCACGCAGGCCGAGGGCCAGATGTAAACACGCAAGCCAGCACCGTGGTCTTACAGCCAGACTTCAAGAGCCGTGCGGCCAAAGTTGAATTCCTTTCAAGGACAGTTTCATTTCTCTGCTAATAATGCCTTTCTGACCGTTAAGCACATTAGCCCATCCAATGGCCGTAATCAATCGGTTTGAAATTCTCAGCCCGTGATATGGCTTTGGCCACGTCAGCTTAGTTTCTAATTTTTGTCTGACTTTGGACAAATCTCTTGAACTCCCTGAGCCTGTCTTTAAAAAAAAAAAATCTGCGTAAAATCCGTTAAGCTCTGGGAGCACTCTGACACGGATCGGGGTCGGAGTAAAGACCCACGCGTGGTGCGTGGCAGGCATTCCGTCATCAAGGAAGAGAGAAGGGAGAAACATTGCACCGCTTGTGACACGGCTTCTCCAGAACCTCGAAAAACAAACTCCGTGGCTGAGGCCCAAAGAGGACCGCACCAAATTCCCGCCTCGGAGACACTCGGCTCATCAGATTTATTTTGCCGTTTTCTCAACCACACAACTTCTTGGGTTTTATATCAAAAGGTTGAAAATATAGATAAACAAACTGCGTTCCTGGTGAGCAGTGCCCTGCTGGAACCATCGATCGTATGCCCCTCACAAACAGGCCCCCAGACAGTGTGGGTCACCTGGCTGCAGCCGGGCACTGAGTTAGCGCTTACGCCCGGCTCGCCAACTGCGCTTGGCGAGGCCCCTCTCCTCCAGAACCCAGCACACTCTGCCGATGAGCATCTGTCCTCCACGTTGGTTTCTTCTGCATTTTCCGGCCAGCGTTCGCGCCGTCTGCCTGCCAGGAGCCAACTCGGAGAAGTAGCCTGGGAAGCACTTCTCCTCACTCCGTGAGGTCCACCCTGGGAGCTGCACTCACTCACGGCTTTCTCGCAGGTTGGGACGCCGAGCCCCACGCGCCCAGCTGGGCGCTCCACAGCCCAGGGCGGCGCCTTCCCCGGGGGCCTCTCTCCTTCACTGGCCACCAGCTCGGGGGTGCAGGCCATGGTTGCAGCAGCCAGCAGCTGGGGGACGCCCAGCCTCCAGCCCCTGCTGCCTGCCACTAATGAGTTTCCAGGTGACCACAGCATCCAATCACGTCCCCCAGCTGACTGGGGTTCTCGGGGAGAGCCACCTCTGCATCCTTTCCCAGCCCTGGAGCTAACAATGCCGTCCCAAAGGGCCCGATGATGTCACCACATGAAATGAAAATGAAGCCCAGAGGCACAGATGAATTTATCATCTGCCGTTTCCGTAACGTGCACGAAGGAGGAGGGAGGGCTGCGACCCGCTTCCTGAGCCCTGGGAGAGTCGGCGGTCAGAGGCTCCACGAAAGAAGGGCTGGGCCCCGGGGCCACTCCGGCTCCCTCCGAAGGTCGTTCCCATCCTCAAAAGCAATCTGGGGACAGGGGGAACTGGAGAGCAGATGTGGCAAGTGACTCCCTGCGGTCCGGGGACGCGTCCACCCACCGTGGACCCTGCCTCTGTGCCAGAGCCTTTCTCCAGGCCCCGTGCAGTGCAGACTCAGGGCGTCTCGGCTCCCAGCGCAGAGCCAGGCCCACGTCTGCAAGGGGCCTCCCAGCCCAAACCTCTCACCCCGTGGTCGTCCCGGGAGAGAGTGTTTCCCAAACTGCGCGAGCGATTCGATCAGAGCAGGCAGACCAGCGCCCGGCTCTCCAGGCCCTTTCGCGCATTTGCAACCCCTGGTCTGACCCAACCATCCCGTCGCCTCCCAAGCGGTACTCAGAGGAAGATCCAGATGCGCGTCTTTCTTCACTCACAGGCGAACCACCTTCCCTAACTTGCGCTCACACTGACATCTTCCCCGTGAACACACCAGGGTCTGGGAGGGGGACAAAGCCTCCTTTCCAAACCGTTCCCCACTTCCCGGGAGAGCAAAGAAGCATTGAGAGAGATACCATGGGAACTGCATGTTTGTTGACTGACTTCCAGACCTGCAGGCAGGGGACAGTTTCCAGCACCTGTGTCTCCATCTCCTTGACCCCACACTCCGTGAAAATCGCATCCAAGTCGAGGGTCCCTGGACCAGCAACAGGTGGGCGAATCCCTGGGTGTGGGGTGAGGGACTCTGCCGAGAATGTGGTTGCTTTGAGCAGCTGCCTTGAAAGGGGCATTGGTGCCGGGGAAAATGCCGTGTTGTTCCCCGCAGAACAGACCCACCAGCTGCAATGTGCTTAACGTCTCTGTCAGGAAGTCTCAGCTCTGAAGGAGGAGAGTGAGACGGAGGGCAGGGCAGGGAGAAACACAGAGAGATGGGGTGAACAGTCAGACCAGGCTCCCAGCGAGCTGCCCGTGCAACCACAGTGGGGCGGCCGTCCCCGTTGTCCCCCAGGCTCGTACAAACCTTGCACAGACGCGCCTCCACCCAGCCTGCTGCCCCCACCTTCCTTTCGGGGACTGGAGAAGCACTCTCACCTCTCAATAGGGCGACAGGTGTCAGGAAACTTGCAAAGGACTGAAACGGGTAGTAAGCAGGGAGGCCCGAGCATCCTGTGAGCACCCTGCCTTTTATCATCTGGGAGCTGGTGCACAACTCTAAATGACAGAAGAGTGGTGATGGTGCAAGCCGTTCCTGTGCACAGACGTGCAAATGCCTCCGTCTGGGCAGAGGGCTGCTGTGGCTACGCCGGCTGTGCGTCTGTGAATTCGTTCCACCATTCCTTCCTGCCTGTGTGTGGCTCTCTGAAACCTTTGAAATGCCAGCAACGTCCCGGCAACGTCTTCCTGGTTCCCTCATTAGTTCAGGAGTAAATCAAGTCTCAGGTGCATGTGCATTTTGTATCGATTTGAGTCAGAATTTTATCTTCTTTTAAACACGATCCTTTGCCACCAGGGTTGCACTGCTGGTCAATGGCAGAGAGGGGATCTGAGCCCAGATCAGTCCACGTGAGAAGAAGAGGACAGTGAGCCTGTCTCGTGCATCGATGATGGCCCGACACCTGTATTTCATTTCACCCTCATTCTTCAGATGAGGAAGATGAAGTTCGGCTTACATGGAGATTAAGCAGGAAATCAACCAAGCCGCCAGCGTCTGCTCCTAAATCCATCATCGGCCCCGAGGCAGGCACCTCCCCATCAGCGGGTGGACCCGCGAGCCTCCTGGCTGTTGCCCGTCTCCGTGTGGCTGACAGGAGGCCCCGGCCCAGAGGCCTTCACTGCTCAGGGCCGTGCTGTGAGCAGCCCTTGAAGAAATTTAGAAAAAACACACCACGTTTGCAAGCTCTCAGGCAACTTTTCCATATAGAGATGCAGGTGGGTAACTAAGCAGCCAGGCAGAGAGAAAAATATTTCTCCAGATGTGAGCGCTTAAGAAGAAAGCAAGAAAAACCTCTCGTCGCTGTTTGTCAGTGGCCTTGGGGAACTCTGGCTCCTTCTGTGATGGCTCCTGGCCGGCAGCTGAAATACCGGATGACTCTGATTACTAGAACGCTCCCTGCGTCCTTGCGATGCTACCCAACCCCAACCAGCGGGCACAAGCTCACCCAGGGCGGGGCTTCAAATGCAGATCCCCGGGCTCTGCCGACAGAGTCTGGATCCAAACACCTGGGGGAGCCCAGCGATCTGTACTTTTGAGGTGCGGTCCCTGGTGTTTCTGGAACAGCGTTCTACCCGGAGGTGCTTGCTTGGGTCCACCGGCGGCGTCAGACACAAGGTTCCACAAAAGGAGTCCCTGGACTCGGATGGGAACAACTACATCCTATGCTCCCTGCCCTAATTTAGCTGAAAGGGAGTGTTTCCATCAAGTATAGACGTGGAGCCAAGTGCAGGAGAATCAGCAGCACCACGGGCCCTGTCCCCGTGCAGTCGTAGCCGACATCTCGAGTCTCGTCTGCTCTCGCCGCGACATCGCGGTGGGCAGAGCTGCCTCCCCATCCCCGCAGAAGCCCTGGCTCTGATTGGTCTTATTGGATATCTGAACCGCAATAGCGCTGGGCTCCTTCGTATGTCCAGAATATGGTTTTTGTTTTACACATTTAGAAATCTTTATCCCGAGGGGGTCCCTAGGTTCCTCCAGAGAGACTGCCAGACGGGTCCCTGCCACCACGAGGGTTAGGAACCTCTGATCCGAGCGGGGACCACCGCAGCGTGACTGCACGTGGCCAGGGGTCCAACCCCGTGATGGGGAATGAGAACACTTTCAGTGCTGCAGCTGCTGCCACACACCCTGCTCGTCCCCCTGGGCAGCCTCTGCTCAGGGTATCCACCCATCTCCTCGTCCACCCTTCCAGACGGTGGTCCAGGGCATGCGTCTGTGGTTCCCCCAATAAACACGTGGCAGTGCAGAGGGGCAGACATGGGGAGAGCCAGCTCTGAACATGGCTCACTGAGTTCTTTCTTCCTCGCATCCTGGCCTGTCCTCTCGCAGTCAAGATGCTGGCAGGAGGTGCCCAGTGGTAACAAGACGATGCCATTCCAGAAGCCCCATTGCTTCTCAGAGAGGAGAGAGGGCTCTTAGCCCAAGTGGTAACAGAACTCCCGTCCTGATCAGGCTGCAGTGAGCAAAAGCGGGGCCGAGGCTACCCCTGGACCCCCATCACCCAGCCTGTCAGAGCCTGTGAGTTGGCTGAGGCCCAGAGAGGTCAAGGGGCTTACCAGAGGGCACACAGTAAGAAGTCTCAAAGCCAGGCCTCTAAGCAGATTTCCAGACCCCAGAAGCCCCACTTTCCCCTTCCCTCAGTGGCCTTCCCGTCTGGCAGATATGCTGTAGGATGCACACGTGGAGGCCACGGGAAAGTGGTTGGGCTCTGGGCACAGAGGGCTTCTCGAGGGCCAGCAGAGTTTCTCTGGCTGCGAAGGACCCCATGAAGGCAAAGCCGTGTTCTCAGGCCAACACAGCTCTCAGCTCCCTCACCTCCATCGCCCCGGAGCCCAGCCTTCCCTCGGCTATGCCTGGGGGCCGGGCAGAGGAGAGCTCATGCCAGGTCAGAACCCACAGGCTGCGCCCACCCAGGACTTCACAGCTGAGCCCCGGGGCCTCGGACGTGCCTCACCCTCAGCTCCACCGCCCTGCGACGCTTCCCTCCTGGGGCTACAAACACCTTCTAGAGCTGGCTGACCTGAGGGGACCCAGATGCCTCCTCCCTGAGGAAGGAATTCCAGGGGTGGGAGGCAGTGGGTGGCAGCTTGGGGAGTGGTCAAGCGCGTGGCTTCCAGAACCAGAGGGCCTTGGTTCAAAGCCTCGCTCAGCCACTCACCAGCTGTGTGACCTGGGGCAAGCTGCTTTACCTCTCTGTGCTTCACTCTCCCTTCTGTGTCTGGTACACGATAGGCGATCAGTGAATACCTGTTGAATGGACGCTGAGTAGCACCACTGATGGGAACACCCACTACCGTTAGCACGCAGGCCTCACACCCTGGCAATGCTCCCCCATAGTCCCCACTGAAAGCTGCCGAGGTCACTCATCCAGACCAGGCTCAGAGACTGAGTCCCAGGCAGGGCCGGGTCAGGTCTCCCGGGGAAGCACCCCCCATCACCCGTCTGGGGAGAAACTTGGAGCCTGGACTCAGAAGCCGGTGCCCCCGGAGCCTCCCAGTGACTCAGACGCTGACTCTAGAGAGCTCAGTCACTTCTCCAAGTTAGAAAGGATGAAAGCGACAAAATAAGGACTCATGGTGCTTTTTCTGTAGTTTTCCCCTTTTGTTAAACTTTTAAGTTTGAAATAGTGATAAATTCACAGGAAATTGAAAAGAAGCGCACAGGAGGTCCCAGACACCCGTCCCTGCGCCTGAATGCCCCGGGCTAACGTCTCACACCTCCGCGGAACGCGCCATCCTTGCAGCAGCCAAACCAGGGGATGGGTGCACTCCACGGGGCGCGCTCAGATCCCACCAGTGCTTGTGTGTGTGTGCAGGCATGTGTGTGTGCGCACGTGTGTGTGCATGCTGTTGCTGGCCCGGAGACCCCTGCCTTATGTACTAGAGGATTGTCACCTTGTTAAGTAAAGGGGCTGGAAGGTCAGCTGGTTCCGCACGCTCACCTTTGGTGCCAGGGACAGCCAGGCCCATTGGCCCCCAGAGCTCCAGCCAGGCTCTTCTCAGGGAAACGACCACAACACCATCTGTGTGGGCGGCTAACAGCCTCACCCGGGCCCCTGTGAATGTGACCTTATACGGGAGAAGGGACTTTCGGGTGTGACAGAGTTAAGGATCTTGGGCTAGGGGCCTGTCCTGGTTATCCACATGGAGCCCAACTGCAATCACGGTGTCTGTAGAAGAGGGAGACGGGAGGGAGATTTGGCACAGATACAAGAGAAGGAGGCAAAGAGACCACTGAGGAGCAGGCTGGAGAAAGTGGCCACCAGCCCAGGGATGCCCGAGGCCCCAGGAGCTGGATGAGCAGGCGGGCTTATCCAGAGGGAGCGCGGCCCCACCCACGCCAATTTGGCCCAGTGAAACGGACTGCGGGCTTCTGGCCTCTGGAAATACAGGAGGAGAAACCTGTTGCAACTCACCAGGTGTGTGCTGATCCGCCCCAGCAGCCCCGCGACGCTCGCACACCACGCGTGGACAGCCGGCAATTCTCATTCCAGCCTGACAGGGCAGGAGGGACCTCAGTCTCCTCTCGGCACAGGAGGACACCTCCTTCTCGAAGCTCGGCTGAGCCATTGTCCAAGGCCAGGCTACCAATAATCAGCAGAGGGAGGATTCTAAGCCAGGACCGCCTCCAGGGCCCACACACTTAACCGCCACCCCTCACCCAAGTGGCCAGGGCCGACTTCTCCTCCCAGCTCCTGCGGGCTGCTCTCGGGCCACCCCTTCTGTGGCCACAAGCCCACACCAGGACATCCTCGCCCAGGTGGGCAGATGCTCTGAAACTGGTGTGTCCTAGAGTTTGTCCCCAAGGCCTTGTTTTCTCCCTATGGGGCCAGAAGACCTACAGGAGCCAAGGAGTGAGTCTTCAAGTTGGAAGTAACATGAGAAGAGTTCTTTTGGAGACAGCTGCCGTGTTCAGGGCATCTTCATTATTCTGCGGCCACCAGACACTGCTGCCACATGCTGTTTGACAGCAGGAAGGTTTTCTTGAATCGCCCCCTCTTGTGTCACCTGTTCACTTCTACTTAACAAACATTTGTTAGAATCCTCTGTGTGTCCGGGGTAAACGTGGATGAGCTGATGAATCCCCCGTCCTTGGGGGAGAGGGGACAGGAATGTGGACACAAACACCCAGTACCCAGTACGGCCTGGTCAATGTGACATCAGAAGCTGCCAGGGCCGGATCCCCAGCACACAGGCGCAGAGGCAGAGACGTGAGTGCAAAGGGTCCTTAGAGGGGGCTCTCAGGAGCAATGTCTAGCAGCGAGCGAGGGAGGCAGGCCCTGGCAGAGCGTGGGGGAGCTGGGGTTTGGGTGGACCAGAGGCCTCCGCTAGTCTCCCCATCCAGGGCTCTGGAGCTGGGACACATCATGGCCATCCCGAACGGAGGCAAGGAGGCCGGGCCTTTATACCCATCAGGGACCAGTGGTTTCTCGCAGGCTGCCCCCGGAGGAGGCAGAGCCATGGGTATCACAGCAGTTTCCAAAGGGGCCTCAGCCCCGACCTCCTCCCTCCCCTGGTCATATTAGCTCTGTTTCTGCGAAACAAATCACTCCAAATTTTGTGTCTTAAAATGACAACCATCACTGGTTATCTCACAGTTTCTGTGGGTCAGGAATGTGGGCGCGGCTTGGCTGGGAGGTTCTGGCACAGGTCTCTCACGAGGCTGCCATCAAGATGTCATTGCTGTGGTCACGGAGGTGCACTGGGGCTGGAGGACCCACTTCGAAAGGGGCCCTCACATGGCTGTTGGAGGGGGCCTCAGTGCCTCTCCCTGTGGCAGGACGTCACACAAGAGCATGGCCTCAGGAGGCAAGGGTCACCGGGGCATGTGGGGGCCTCCCTCCCTGAGAGAACGCGTCCCCCGGTCCTAGAGGGCCGTCTGCATAGTACACGACAGCATCTATGACAACCTGCTCTCGGGGACGTGTTCCCGGAAGACAGGACACTTGAGCTGAGTGTTCTCCAGGTTGACAGAAGAGGGAGAAGACCCCAGGACATCCCGACACCAGCAACGTGGCCCCGAAGCCTCCTTGCCCTGAGGACTCCCCGTCACCATGGGTCCCTGTGACTGCGTCGTCCCGCTGAGAGCACTGCCTCCTCCCTTGGCCAGCAGGCCTCTGGCGTCATCGTTGAACTCACTCCCAGCGTCTCCAGGTGCTCCCTCAGCGGCCACGCCAGCAGAAGGATGTGCGAAGCGAGAACCTGGAAGCTTCCTCTCCCGTCGCTGCTGTGGCTTCCATCCCGCCTGTCGGTGGCCGTTTCCATAAGCTCACGTAGAATGACGGAGAGTCAGCACCACCGCAGACCCAAGGACCAGGATGGCACCGGCCTCCAAGCTGCGGCCCCACGGGCTTTTCCGAGCAAGGGGCCCTCCTCGCAGCAGGGCCGGGCGAGGCAGACAGGAGGACAGTGTGGACGTGTCTGTGAGCTCTTGAGTGCAGGGTTTGCATTATTGACAATGATGAGGGCGCTGATGTGGGGAACACTGCTATGCAGTGTCATGTAGATGCTCCCACTGCCCCCATTTTATAGAGGAGGAAGGCAAGGCTCGGGGCCCCAGACCCTCTTCCAAGGCCACACAGCAGCACTAGGACAGACCCCTGGGTCATTCTGTGTCCGCACGACCTGCTTTTGCCCCTCAACCACATTGAGCAGGAAATAGTGCATAAGCTCAGGACCAGCGGAAAAGCAGACCACAGCCCAGAATAAAACTGGGTGCCCGCCTCAGGCCTGGAGAATCAGCTTTCCCAAGACGCCCAGAGCAGACGAAAGAGCACCCAAGATCTGGTGGCCCTTTGATGGGAGGTGCCCCCCAGGACGGGCTGTACGACACCCCACACCCCCGGCCCCAGGCAGAGGGGAGCGGCCGTCCCTGTCTGACCTCTCACTCCACTTTCTGTCTCTGGGCCAAGTAAACGTCTCTCCTACTGGTCCTTGTCCCCGCCCCTCATCCTGTCTTGACAGTGGGGGGCCTCCTCGTGGAGGGCCGTGCACTACGCAGTCTCTGTTCCCTGTGACTTCCTGCATCTCACTCTGCCTCCCCTCCCCCGCTCTGAGCTTGGGGTCTGGAGTGGGCTGAACGGCGGCCCCCAAAAAGATGTGTCAGTGTCCTCGTCCCCAGAACCAGTGCCTGTGACCTTATTTGGAGAAAGGGTCTTTGCAGACGTGATTAAGGATCACGAGATGAGACGCCCGTGGGTTTGCGATTGGGATTCCCTCCAAAGGCTCTAGGGGAGTGTCTGCTCCTCGCCCGCCCCTTCCAGCTTCTGGTGGCTGCCAGCCATCCTTGGCTCATGGCCACGTCACTCTGATCTCTGCCTCTGTGGTCATGGGCCTCCTTCTGTTCTGGCTCTGCCAAATCTCCCCCACCTGCCTCTTATAAGGACCCTCTGATTATATCCAGTGCACCTGGAGCTTCCAGAAGCCTCTCCCCATCTCAAATCATTAACTTAGTCACATCTGCAGCGTCCTTTTGCCATGTTAGGTCATGTTTGCAGGCTCTGGGGGTTAAGACTGGGACATCTTTGGGGGCCGATTTTCAGCTTACCCCAGTCACCTTGTCTTAAGACAGGAAGGTCGTAAACCCATCCTCATAGGCCTAAGACTAGCCCCACCCCCAGCCCGCTCAGGTTAAACGCCTGCCCGTCACCAGGACGAGGAGAAGCCTGGGGCCAGCCCAGCCCATCCTCCCACATGTTGCAGAGCAGATGAGGAAACACCCATCAAGGCCAGAGATGGCGGACGATATCCCAGGACAATGTCCGTGACGAGAAACCTCTGGTCAACCCAGATATGGAGAGCCTGGCTACTCCCCTCGCTGGTCACAGTTCCTATCTGGACTGGTTTTGAAGGGGAAAATCTGACCTCTCCAAAGAAATGAATTAGGCAGGAGGTTGCAAACAAATAAAGGAGATAAATAAGGTGACACTGAGGGAAAGTTCTAGAACTCTGGCAGCATGAGTCCGGACAACCCTACTCCCCTGAGATAGTACGTATGGTTCTTCCCCGTCAGGCAACCCGTCTCATCTGTGGGAGTTCACGGTACTCGATGCACGGATGGAGGAAAATTCCTCCAGGAGCCCCATCTGCCAAGGACTGCACGTTAACTATGAGCAGGGGAGGCGTGGGGCGGCCAACGCAGGGGGAGGAGGCTGGCTCGTAACTCCTCTGCAATGCGCTGACTTCAGAGGTGTGGGGCATGCGGTGGGAGGCTGGAGCCGGCCGTGGGCTGGCGCCCATCCACACTGTCTCCCTCCGTGGGGACCCATTGTCCAAGAAGGAAACGCATGTGCTGGCCCAAAGGTTGCCAGATGTGGCAAGGCAATGGATTCTGGTTTTTAAATCCTCGATTACTCAGAGGTGGCTGACTTGGGAGATGACTTCCTCGTGGACTCCCTGAAACCAGCCGCTGGGTCCGCGCCCAGATTCTGCCTGCCTGAACTTGGCCTGGTCAGTGCACGGCTGGGGCTGAGGACGTGTCCTCCTGTCCACACACAAACACACACACACACACACACACACACGAGCTGGTGTGGGTGCTTGCCTTCTGAGTGTGCCCTGGCCCTGACTTCCGGGAGCGACTTCTCCCTTCTAACTAAATTTGCACCAGATGCCACCCTACAGCACGCTCACTGTCACCCCCTTCCCCAGTCCACGGCAGACATCATTAATCAATCACAGACATCCCAGCGAGGGCCTTGGAATCCTTCACAACACAGCGCTGCAGGCCCTTGAAGCTTTATCCATCTGAAATGACACCTAGTCACTAATCTTCATACACTGAGATCACTATGCTTGCTTTCAAATATGCGCCTCAGACACTATTTTGAAAACGTCCCCCAGGATCCCCTGAAAGTGCTGTGTGTGTTACAGAGGGCTTTTATACTTTCAGTGGCCAAATGCCTCTAAGATCAAGCGGTGTCCTCTCTAGGAGGCAAAAGGCCGGAACGCATGTGTTGCTAGTGGAAAGCAGGTTAGGCACTAATTGAAGGCGCCGGGTCTGCAGACTTCCGTGTTTATCTGGTGGGGGAGGGGGAGGCTGGAGAGGCGTTTTCTTGTGACACAGAGAGCAGGGCCGGAAATGGGATCCCCACGAGGAGGGTGGAGCTGGCCCGCTGGACGAAGCCACAGCTAGTAAAGCCCAAGTTTCCGGAGTCATTAAGCCTTTGTAGGCTCCAACGTGAAAGGCTCCCATCCCGTCTGGAGATGCGCGGATGCACCTCGAGGACGTGATGCCCAGGGAGAGAGGCTGGACGCGAAGAGAACAGGGTCTGATTCCGTTCACAGGAAATGCCCAGAACAGGCAACTCCACAGAGACAGAAGGTGGATTAGGGGCTGCCAGGGGCTGGGGGGCAGGGGTGACTGCTGATGGCAATGCGGATGTTGTGGGGGTGATGACAGTGTTCTAAAATTGGGCAGCTCTGTGAACACGATAGAAACCACAAGACTGTGCTCTTTAAATGAGTGGCCTGTCCGGTACGTGAGTTCTAGCTCAATAAACCTGTTGTTCTTTTAAAAGATCGCATCTGGGATGCAGATGACCTCTCGACCGGACGGCCGGGATGCCGGTGGGCTCAGAGCTTCCGGGCCAGGTGGCTTTGGCAAGTGTCTTACCTACTCTGGGGCCCGATTTCTGTGCCCATAAAGTGGCTTAAGACAACTCACCGTGGGGGCTGCAGGGGCTCTCGAGAGGATTGAAAACCAGGGCAGAGAGCACATGGCACCAGGAGATACCACGAAATTGGGCTCCTGGGAATAGAATTCTCAGATGCTGAGCTAAGGGCAGCCAACAGCGTGATGGTGGCCGGAGCCGCCCGCGCTCCCCGACCCCTGACCCTCCTGAGGGCTGTTCCCACCCCTCACCCACCCGACAGTGGGGGTCTGCAGCTCCATGAGGGGAGACACGCTCCCTGCAGAAGAAGGGAAACCAGACCTTCCAGTGCCGGCGTTGTGTGGTGGGCAGTGCCCCAGACTCGGGGTGGGGAGCGCCCAGCCAGCAGCCCACCAAGAGGATGTTTTCAGGGAAGAGCTCAGGCTGCTTGGAGCGAGGAACAGAGGGGAACAGCACCCCCTTCCAGCCATCATGGCCTCAGTCTGTGGCCACTAAGGACCTAAGGAAGGGAGGGGTGTGGGGTGGGGGCAACTGCAATGAGGACAGTTTTAGCACCTGAGGCTGCTCTGAGCCCAGGGTTGAAGAACTACAGACTTTTAGAGTAAAACGTACCAGCAGGATGTCTACCCAGGTCTGAAGAGGGGAAGGAGGGCCCTTCCTATTTCCGGGAACCTTCGCACACTTGCAAATTAGACACCATTTCAAGAATAATCAAAACCATGAAAAGGTGCATTCACCCTGGAGCCTGGCAGTTTTTCCCCTTTTGGGGGTCAAGGCCACGAGGTGCACACCATGGGACACAAAACCGAGGGGACAGGATCCCAGTGGACGGACACAGGAATGAATACCCTTGCTCCCCGTGGCAGCTGACACGTGAACCGCGAGTGGCCCGGTGCTTGGCCTCCACCCGCCCAGCAACTCACTGCTGTCCTTTCAGCTTAGGCCGAGCTCCGGGTCTGGAAGGACCCTCTCCTCGGAGTCCGGTGCCGGGAAGACTGTGTGGACGATCGATAGCTGGCATTTCCCAATCTGGAAGCCTGGCCACCAGCAGGGACAGAGCAGACCGAAGCCCAGGGGCAGTCAGGAAGCCCCACATTTCCACACCGTCCACATTGGGAAATGCTGCCAATGTTTTCAACGACCAAAAGCACCCCCGCCCTCTCCCCTTACAGCTCAGGCCGCGGGCAGGCGTGCGGAATCGCCCACACGTGGCAGCAGCACACCAGGCGTTTACACCAGGCCAGATTTTTGCATGAAGCGTAATGACACTTGGGGAGACACGTAGCTTCCGAAACCGGCCTTTGGCGGACCTCATCCACTTTCCTTCCCGTTTTGTCACTCAAGTCCCCCCAAGAATTCCCTTAACAATGCGGGGCCACCATCCTTCACAGCTACGCAGACCAAGCCCAGAAGCACCAACAGCAAATCCCCACGCAGGCGAGGGCCTCGGGTTGAGCTGGCACGTTATGAGGGACCCTGCACTGGGTTTCCAGGAAGTTCATACGCGGAACCGCGACTGTCACTTTCGCTCATCGCCCGACTTTATAATGGGAAACAGACATATCAAAGAGTAGCAGGAGGGGACCGGCTTTGAAACTCGCTCAAAGGAAGCTGTTGTGAAGAGAGTGTACTCACAAACACCGTAACAACGGCTTGTTATAGGTAGCGCGTACTTAAGACAGACTGTGTACAGATGCAAGCAGTCGATCCCTAGTTTTGCTCCTGGCTGGTCGGGGGCGCCCAGCCCTGCCTCCATCCTCTGTCGGAAGAGTCGCAATGAGACGCATATTTAGCAAAAAGTATAGCGAATCGGGTTTGTTCATGGCACCTCGGAACTCAGGTGCTGAGTGAGAAGCCTGTCACCTGGGACGTGTTACAGAAAGGAAAAGACAATGAGGGCATCTCATAGAAACCGTTAGAAGGAGGAAGCCCCTGACTGTGTCACAGCAAGACTGCAGACGGGTGTCTGTTCCCACTGAGCCTGCTTCTCGAGCTCCTGCATTTGGTCCAGGGTGTTGAATTTTCAATGGGAAAACAGAACGCTTTGTTTTGCCTTAAAGAAGTTTCCAGACTGCATTTGTTTCCATGCCTAGGTTGCAAGTCTGGATGCGTTAATAAGAATAATAAAACACAGATTGCCCTAACAGCATCTCATCCAGACTCCTAATGAAAGACTGTTTCCGACGTCCCCGGCGGCCAGCGCCCGGAGCCGCTCCCCGACAGCGCGATGCAGGAGCCAGCACTTACCCTGGAGGCAGCGGTGGGTGTCTGCCGCGTGTCCTGCCGTGTGGCGTGTGGCGGGACAGCTATTGCATGTCCTCCTGACTTCGCGGGCCCAGGTGCCTGTGGGAGCCGCGGGCGCTGCCTCTGCCTCTCCTCGGACTGGTGGCTCTCCGCTTCAAGTTTCAAGTTCCAGGCAGCAGGGACTCCCTCTCCCTTCGCACACACTTAACCCTGCTTTTGCCTGGTTAGTAGGGATCCGAATACAACCACTCTCATGCGTTCGGGGACGCAGAGCAGCTGCGCTCGGAGGCAGGGGACCAGCTCTCCGTCTCCATCCGGCTTCCCTCCCGCTCTCTCCTTAGTAAACTGGAGCCTGTGGGGAAGATGCTTCTTTGCAAGGCTGTGTTGGTCTCCTTAACCCTCTGGGCTGCTCTTCCCCAGGTAGCAGAGGGGCGCACCTGCTGGTAGGGAAGTCAGGAGACATCCTCCTGGGGGTTCCCAGACCTGTAGGCGGGCTGCTTTTGTTGGGCTCGTTGCTGGGGGCTTCCTTTGGAGAGTTTAGTGGCTCAGACCCCAGCCCAGGCTCAGGCAGGGTGGGGGGATCCGGGGAGAAGCACAGCTGGGTGGATTCCAGCCCACTCCTGATTCTCTGCGGAGTCCCCGTCAGTCCCTTCAGCCAGTCACGTTCCTCCCGGAGCCCAGCGCCCTCATCTGCAAGATGTAAACAGCACCCACCCACCAATAAACTCGGGGGAAAGCTATTTACGTGCCAGTGGAGGCGATGGTCACCAAAGATCTGAGCCAGCACACACTCCATGGCCCCTGAGTTGCCCATTCTGTCCTCTTAACAAGGCATCCTTGGCTCTCATGAGCTACCAGGAAAACTGCGTCATGAGAGTTGAACATGGCCATAATTTACCCCGTGAGTAGGGACTGAGCTCCTACTGTGTGCCAGACGGGATTCCACAGTAGATACAGGAAGAAGTGATGGTGGTGACCCTCTCAGGGACAGTGGCCCTGTAGGAGAACTCCCCGCCCCATGAGGCTCCAGCACGCTCACACACGTGTGCTGAAGCACACACACAGGCTCACACATGCTCATACATGCTTACACATGTTCACAAATGTTCACTGAAGTATGCACACAGGCTCACATATGCTCACACTCACACACGTGCACTGAAGCACACATAGGCTCACACATGCTCATACATGCTTACATATGTTCACACATGTTCACTGAAGTATGCACACAGGTTCACATATGCTCACACACGTGCGCTGAAGCACGCACACAGGCTCACTCATGCTCACATACTCACACACATGCACTGAAGCACACACAGGCTCACACACTTACACACGTGCACTGAAGCACACACACAGGCTCACACATGTTCACACATATACACACACATGTGCTGAAGCACATACAGGCTCACACACGCTCGCATGCTCACACATGTGCACTGAAGCACACACAGGCTCACACATGTTCATACATGCTAGCACAGGCTCACACACGTGCACTGAAGCACACACACAGGCTCACACATGCTCGTGCATGTTCACACACTTGCACTGAAGCACTCACACAGGCTCATACATGCTTGCACACAGACATGCTCACACAAACGTGCTGAAGCACATACACTCGCACACACTCACACATGCTCACACATGTGCACTGAAGCACACACACAGGCTCACACACCTGCACACACTCACACATGTGCACTGAAGCATGCACACAGGCTCACACATGCTCACACACGCTCACACATGCTTACACACATGTGCTGAAGCACACACAGGCTCACACATGCTTGCATATGCTCACACACGTGTGCTGAAGCATGCACACAGTTTCACGCACTCACACACGTGCTCTGAAGCATGCACACAGGCTCGCACATGCTCGCACATGCTCGCACACATGGGCTGAAGCACGCACACACGCATGCTCCTGTGCTTATGTCCTTACTCCCGTCTGACCACACGAGGTTGTCATTAGAATGTTCCCTGGTCACACGAGGGTCACAGGACCCTCCCAAAGGGCCCTTGGATCTGGGGCGTCCTACGCCTTCAAGAAGGAGCCTCGGCAGCCATTAGATTGGGGGAGTGAAAAGACATGTCCCCAATCTTGGTTTGATTCCTGATTCCAGAGCTCAGCTGATGTCCCGAGAGCTCCAGCCCACAGAGGCACGTCTCTGGGATCTCCTTCAGCGGGCCTCCCTCGGCCCCATGTGGGGGAAAGGCAAGACCCTGTCAGCACCCAGACCCCGTAGCCCCAGAGACAGCGGCATGGGGGGGGGTCAGTCCCAGACCCTGGAGCCAGCTGCCTGGGTTCAAGTCTGACTCCACCACTCACCAGCTGTGCCACGTAAAGCAAATTGCTTCACCTCTCTGAGCTTCAGTGTACACATCAGCAAAATTTGGATGATAATAGTACCCCTGTACCCCTCTTGTGGGATGACATTCAGGATAAATGACCTTTAATACCTGTAACACTCTCGGAAGCGCTTTTACTGGAAATAAGGAGAGTCCATCATCCCTGGTCCTGACCCCTGGCTCCCGGGGAAACCCCGGAGGTCCGGGCATGAACAGCCAGCCCAGGCTCACACGTGTGACTACAGCAGTGTGCTGACTGGCGCCTGCAGCCTTGAAAATGCTGTGACCTTCACCGCGGTCGTGCCACGGGGTCTCCTTGACAGAGGAGGTCCAAGATCCGGGAAGCGTTTTACAAAGACACTAATTTGCCTGGGAACTAAATGCCCAGAATCAGGGGATGGTGAGTGAGGAGACATCATGAAATGGGTCAGGATGCAGCTCAGGGGGGACGCTGAGGGGCTTCGGGCTCAGCGGGGTTTATATCTAAAAGCGTGTTTGGATCTCAGTAACTCTATCTGGAGGAGACAAGATCTCGGAGATGGAAGAGCAGTGCACTAAATAAAACGATTAGAACTTTTAATTCACCTTCATCGACATCTCAGACGTCACCTCCTGCATCTTGGGTGGTGGGGGACAAAAGAAGCAATCGGCTAAAGTCCCCCCAAGCCGTAACCCTGGGGGCGTCTGGACACAGAATTGTAGGAGCTTTTTCCCTTCTTCTTTCTACTTCTCTGTATTTTTGAAGTTTCTTACAATGAGCATGGATTGCTTTTATAATCAGAGAACAGACATTTGTAAAATAAAAAAGCCAACCCTGGCTTCTCCCTCATTTTCGGTGGTGGGTTCCTCCTTTGAAACGTCTAGCTGTGTCCACTCTTCTGTGTCAGCTCTTCTCTGCCGGCCCCCACGGCCACCTCCCGCTTCCCAGGCAGCCACCCTCTGCCCTCACCTGGCGCCACTGCCTGCAGGGACCAGCCCCTTATCACGTTCACCCCTCCCAGCAACCCGGGGGCCGGGGCTACCGTGCCCAACTCACGGATAGGACAGTGAGGCTCAGAGAGGTTAAGGGACTTGCCCAAGTGGCCCAGCTAACAGGTAGCAGGGCTGGGACTTGAACCATCTTACCCTAGAGCCCTTCCCAACCTGAGAGGGGAGAAATCCTCCCCTGTGGGGGCTGAGGGCAAAGATGCCGAATTTCCTCTGGTGCTTCCCTTTCAAGGTTTGTCTGGGTGTTGCCTTTGGGTGTGGTGGCCTCAGAATTCATGTCACAGTCATCCTGAGCGTCACCTGAAGATCCCAGTTAGCATCTGGGGTGCAGTCACAGCGTGCAAGGTGCCGTTCGTGAACACAAAGATCTACTCCATCCACTTCTGAATGCTTGCTGTGCGCCAGCGCCACCTGAGCACTGGGGACCCCGCTGTGAGCGGGAGGCGGGCTCCCTCTTCGCGGGGGCTCGCTGCAGTGAAAGCAGACAAATCGACAGGACGTGGACGTTGGAAGTGCCCGAGCCGTGTGGCCGGGCAGAGAGTTCCAACAGAGTGGCTATTTGGGGTGGGGGGTTGGGGGGGTGGCCCGGGAAGGGCCTCTGAGGACGGGGCAGGAGGGCCCTTCCCTCGAGGAGCCCAGGCCGCGTGGGACCTGGGATGGTCAGCTTTCTGTGCAGGCTTGGCTGGGCTGTCGGCCCCTGTCGCTCCGTCCAACCCCACCTGGGAGTCGCTGTGGAGGGACGTGGGGGACACAGTTAACCTCTGCCGTCAGCTGACTTTGGGCAGACGCAATTTCCCTCCATAACGTGGGTGGGCTCATCCACTCGGCTCAAAGACTTTTAGAGAAAAACTGAGGTTTCCTTGAGGAAGGAGAAATTCCGCCTCGGGACGGCCGCGTCCGCTCCTGGCTGAGTTTCCAGCCTGCCCCATAGGCCTCGGCTTGCCAGCCCCCAGGTCGTGTGAGCCAATTCCTTACAATAAATCTTTATGCACGTAAAATCTCCTGCTGGCTCTGACTCTCTGGCAGAATGCTGACCGATACGAGACGGAAGCTTTCTCTGAGTTCTGAGCCCCTATTGTCTGGAGGAGCCTCGCGAGTTATTAAACGTGGATTTCTCTATGGTGCTTCCCTTCGTAATTGAGTTTTGTCCAGCTGGGAAGCTCCGCGAGGCAGGGGGAGCCTGCGTGGGCATTTACATAATCGGTTAGCTGCGCCATTCCCATTCAAACAGCCAGGCTGGGCATCCCGCCCTCCCGGCCGCCCGGAGCACTTCTTCCTGCGGCAAAAAGCGATTAAACAGAAACCATTTCAGGTTAGACCACCGTTTCCAGAAAAACAGTTTCCTAAGATTGTGGGCTGCCTGTGCTGGTTGGAGTCTAATTTTTAACCAAGAGCTCTATTTTGTAAACAAGGCTGAAAAAAACTTTATAAGCATAAATCTGGTAGACTTAAGCCAGTGGTTTCAACCGTGGCTGCACATTAGAACCCCCGGGCAGGTCTGGAACCTCCCCGTGCCTCCAGACGACTGGAGAGTCTCGGGGCTGGGCGGGCACCACGGGCTTCAAGCCCCCTGAGCTGCTTCCAACGCACAGCCAAGGTTGAGCGCCTACGGTTTCCCCGTAAGAACTCTGATTTAGGCATTTCGGATGGAGCATTTTCCTGCATGGAGCAGACACAGAGCGTGCCCCCTGCTAACAGCATGCTCAACTTTGGGGGGAGTTGGGGACCAAATGCTGGCCCCTGAGCAGTGAAATTGCTAGGCTGTTGTCATCAAGTGAGGGTGACAGGTGGCCTGGACTGTTTGAAGGACCAAAGCTGTGAGAAAGCCCTCCTCAGGGCCCTGCAGGCCAGAGTGGATGACACTCCATTGCTAGTCGAAGTCGAGACCTCAAAGCAGGTAACTGACTCTAGTTGGAGCACAATTACTCCAGGATCATTAAGGATTGTGTTGGCAATAGCAAGACATGGAAGCAACCCAAGTGCCCATCAACTGATGAATGGATAAAGAAGATGTGGTGTATATATACAATGGAATACTACTCAGCCATAAAAAAGACAAATTCATCCTATTTGCAACAACATGGGTGGACCTGGAGGGAATTATGCTAAGGAAAATAAGCCAGGCCAAGAAAGACAAACACCAGATGATTTCACTCCTATGCAGAATATAAACAAACACATGGACAAAGAAAACAGTTCAATGGTTACCAGGGAAAGGGGGTGGGGGGTGGGCACAGGAGGTGAAGAGGAGCAGTTATGTGGTGACAGACAAGAAATAAGGTACAACTGAAATCTCACGTTGATGTAAACTATTATGAACTCAATAATAATAATAAAAAAAAGAAGTGTGTTGGGGAGGAAAAATAAGTGATTTTGTCTGTCCCTGGTCCAAAAATAGGGTCATTCCCACTTCTATATTCTGTGCAGGTCTGGGTGCTTGTTTCTGTCATCTATTGCTGTGCAAAAAATCACCCCAAATTGGTGGTTTAGAACAGCAAACTCACCTATAATCTCCCACACTCTCCGTTGGCCAACTTTGGGAAGGGCTTGGCTGGGCGCTTTTCACTTGGGGTCTGTCATACAGTTGTATCTTCTGTCAGCTGGGGCTGCAGTCTCATCCGAAGGCTGGACTGGGGTGGGAGGATCACTTGCAGGTGGCTCCCCACATGCCAGCAAGCTGAGGTTGAGTGTTGACTGGAGGCCTCGGCGCCTTTCCACACGCCTGCTTGAGTGGCCTCACAGCATGGCTGTCTCCTCCAAGAGTGAGTGGTCCAATAGCCCCAGGTGGGAGCTGCAATCCTTTTATAATCTAGCCTCAATGAGAACTCACATGCTGTCACTTCCACTGTACAATGTTGATCATGCAGGACCAGCCCTGGTTCAGTGTGGGAGGGGAGTGCACAAGCGTGTGAAGATGGTGAGGTGGGGACCATTGCAGCCATCTTGGAGGCTGGCCCTATAGTCTGTCCTGTATCCTGAAATGATTCACATGCCTCCTATTTCTTATTTTTAGCACTGTTTGCCACCATGAGGGTCTGGGAGTGAGAAAAAAATATTTTCAAACACAGAAAGTGTCTCCTTTATATTTAATAGTCCTTCCTTCAGCTGATCCCGTCCCTCTCTTGTTTTGTTATGAGTAGCTAGAAGAAGCTGCCTTCAACACTCTCCTTACAAGTCTTGCCGGCTCGATCCTTCAGTGCATCAGGCACAGGTTCTACTTTCCATGTTACTGCAGGCGACAGCATCACTGAGCCAGATAATCAGGACCCCCTTTTCTCTGGAAAGGGCTTGACTGGGCATTCTTGCTTGGGGTCTCTCGTGTGGTTGTGGTCTTGTGCTGGCTGGGCCTGTGGTCTCATCTGAAGGCTTGGCTGGGGCGGGAGAATCACCTCCAAGTGGGCTCCATGACGAGGCCGGCAACTTGTACTGTTGGTCAGAGACCTTACTGTCTCTCCAAGTGGCCCTCTCCACAGGGCTATGTGAGTGTCACAGCACGGTGGCTGGCTTCCCCCAGAATGAGCGATCCAAGAGGCCAAAGCAGAAGCTGCAGGGCCTGGTATTGCTTAGCGTCAGAAGTCAACTCTGGCAGCTCCGCCAGCCCTGATTCAACACGAGAAGGCGATGAATACCAAGAGGCATTGATCAGGGGGGTCCTCTTGGAAGCTGACTGCCACAGCGCTGCTCTAGAGAGAGGTCAAAACGAAGAGAGTTCAGAGAAAATGCAAAGGAAGAATCAAGGGAATCAGACGAATCAATCTGAAAATGACCGAATTCGACAGGAATGCTGATCAGCATGAAATCATGACAGGTCAGCTGACGTGAATGTACAGAAACAGCCAGAGTCAAAATCTACGGACCGAAGGCTGAGCCCGACCACTTCCCGTCTGGGGCTGTGGCCTTCACATGACTTCCTCATCAGCAAAATGGAGATGATGATGGTGCCTCCTCCCCTCCCCTCTACATCCCTTTCTTGGATGACCAAAGGAGTAACAGAAAGAATAGGAAAGTGCCAAAGAGTTACCCTGTTATCGTTAATTGATTGAATGTAATCGAATGATCAGGCCCTTTAAAAAATTATAGCTTTATGGCGATATAATTCACGTATGATTCATTTCACTGGTTTTTAGTTTACCATCACCACTACAGAATAACAATGTCCTTTTGACACTTGAGAGAGGATTTTTGGACAAAAAGAGAAACACCAGTCAATGTGGCAAGTTAACTACGGCACACCGCACCCAGGAGTACTAGGGACCATGACGTTCAGGCTGACTAAGGAGCCTGGTGGGAAGAGAGGTCGGAACACGAGGGGCTGAGCTGGGCGTGCAGGGAGGTCGGGAGAAGCCGCTTCATCCTTTGAGGTTGGAGTGGAGGCTGACGGCCTGTCTGAGCGCCCTTGCCCCACAGTCAGAACCTGCTTCCCGAATCCCAAGCACGACGGTTCCCCTGCCGACATCCCTTCCCACGTTCCCTTGCTCCTGCGGGGGAGGGCACCTGGCCTTCAAGGCAAGTTGTTTGGGGTGGGGGTCCCCGCCCCTCCTCTGCTTCAGAGAATGCCAGGCTCCTCCCAGGCCAGCCCCGGGACAGCCAGCCCCGTGGGGTGGGGAGAAAGCCTCGGAGGGTCCTGAGCTCTGGGATTTCACACTCTACCTCTGTCTGACCCTCTTGGAAGCCTTTCCTTTGCTGCTTTTGGCTCTAGCCAGGCCATCCTGCAGCCAAACCTGGGAGAAATGAGTCGGGGGAGCCTACAGGCCAGAGCACCAGGAGTCAGATGAGCAAATGGTGGCAGCAAGCTGGGGACAGGCTCAGCCCTGAGGGGTGGGACAAAGGAAATGGGCCACTGGCAGGCATGACTTTCCTTCTTACTAACCACGCCTACGTGGAGGAGGCAGGCTGCACCTCCGGCAGCAGAGGGGAGAAAGGGCCCGTGAACCGGCTTACTGGACGGTCAGAGCTGGACTTGCTTCTCTCCACCCTTTTCCTCGCTCGGCGGCAAGTCCACGAGCAGAAAGCCCACAAGTGAGGGCACGGCGGTGTCTTCTGGGCTGGAGGGTTGCGGGGCTCCATCATGACCCCAGGAAACAGGAAGCCCCAGGCCCCCGTGGATGTGGGTCGGAGTGCTCTCTCCTCCCCGTGACGCCCCGGAGCCAAGTCCAAGCTGTTTCACCGGAACACTCTCTGCTCTCACCGCCATGGGCTCCAGCCTGGAGAATGCCCTCTGTCGCCCTCTGCCCCTGGCCCTCACTGGGGAGACAAGAATTCCACGGCAGAGGCCAAGCCACAGTTTACAGAATCATTCTCTCCTTGTTGGGCACAAGGGGCTTTTCAACTTCTTACTCTTACAAAGAACAGAGCAGGGGTCCATAGGTCCTTCCGAAACCTGCTCAGAGAACCTCAGTGACAATTCCATTTTGAGTTCTGCCAGGTTCCCTGGGGAGTCCTGGCTGCTCCATCCATCAAATTACAGGCTCAAGGGAGATGCTTCCTTGGGGCCACAGAAGCCTGGTGTGGAGCGAGTGAGGCATTCTGTGCATCGATGAACTGAAAATGTGGACCGCTTGACAACGGAAGGAACCCGGGGACTGGCTGACCCAGGCAACTCATTGGCAGATAAACATGGACATAAAGGAATGAGGGCATTTGTGCAAGTGTATATTTGTGAGTGTGGGCTCACCCGCACACACACACACTTATCTGTACACACACACACACATACATACACTTCCCAGTTCTGCCCACTGAGGGGGCTGGGAGCTGTGACACCACGAAGCAAGGGTCTCAGCATCCCCAGCACCCAGACCTTGGCTACTAAATATCGTCTTCCACTAAAAGTGACCAGGACTCTTGGGAGAGATGGCCAATTCCAGTCTGGGCAGTGGAAATAGCAGATACTCTGGAATCTCTTGCCACGGTGGATGGCCAGGAAGCCACCCAGGAGCCCAGGGGCCGTCAGCAGACTTGGGAACCAGCTTGACAGGGCACTGAGAGTAACAGAGGACGCCCTGTTGAGAAAAATTGTAAGTCACGAGTTCATACTCAGAAAAATAAATAGACAAATAAGTGGCAGTTTGAGGAAGTGGGGGTGAGCACGTAGCTTTAAAGTACCTTCCTAGAGAATACTTGTTTATAACGAAGAAGGAGAGAGTAACTTTGTGGGGAGGGCCTGGCAGACACCGCTGTATGAAATGGAAAAGCCTCACATGGACGGTAATGGGATGAATTGAAATTTTACCCCCTCCCTGGATGGGTCGCACCAAGAGGCACAGCCTTACTTCCTGCCATGCCTGCCCAACCAGACTCTCATCTCCAGGAGGCATCAGACATCCTACGAAACAGCCGGGTGCCAAGCCCACGAGGGTCACACACAGACGAGGAAACTGCATGAACTAAAGGAGATGCAGGGGGTGTGACAACCTGGTGCAGAGCAGGACACAGGATAGACAGACCCTCTGCTCTCCGGTCTGATGGGGACGGGGCTTGGACAGACTGTGCTGCTTTCCCATTCTGACAGCACACTGGGGCTTGGGGTGGAAGGTCGTGTTTGCAGGAGCCACACACTCAGGTGCTGGGCCTTGCGGGTCATGGCCAGCTGCCCGGAGGCTGCATTTCCTGCGTGGCTGGCAGCCGCTGTCTGCAGGGCGCCCTGCCCCCAACCCCCTTTGCATGGAGCTGCTGTCCCCCAGAGTCGGTGTTATCCCTGGGTGCGGAGGCTGATCCGTCCACATTCCCAGCTCCCCTCCTCTCTCTGCCTGCCTCTCCTAGTCTGAGCTGAGCCCTCCCGACCGAACACTGCATGCTGCCAGGCGCCTCACGCCAGAGGAGGGCCCTGGCTAGAGGGACTGCAAGGGAGGCCCAGGGGAGCAGTGAGGAGGGCCCCCGGGGGTCGCGTGTCTGAGCAAGGTCCCAAGGGACAGGCGTGTCCCTTGCACCCTGAGCATCCACAGGAGGTCCCCAACCTGGTCCACCCACTGCCCACTCCTCCAGTGGATGCCGCATGCAGACGTCCAGGTGAGCGCACCCACGGGCCAGGGTGTCTCTTCATGGTGCTTCTTCCCTCTGCCCTTACATACTCCACTGTCACCCCAAGCTCTGGCCAAGGAAAGGAAGGGCTGCCAGGTGGGTGGGAAGCCAGCCTGTGCGCTGAGGGGCACCTGGCCTTGCTGGGGAAATGGGAGGCCTTTGGTGCTTTCTTTTCTCCCCCTCGCTTCCTTTGTCCCCACTGTAACTCCCGCACCTACAGGACCTGGGTCCTACCTCCACCCACTGGACGCCAGTAGCAGCCTCCTCCCCACTGTGACTACCAAAAATGTCTTCAGACATTGACGATGTCCCGGGGGGTCAGAATCACCCTGGTCAAGAACCAGGGGGTCCTCCTATGACCCGCCCTTGTCCATCTGTTAGCCGGCAAGCCTGTGGCCCCTGTGGCTTATGGGCGAAATGACTCCACCAGCTCCGCTGCTGAGCTGGGGAGGAGGGTGGCTGGGGCAGGCATTCCACAGTCCCCTGGGCCTCTGGGGGCCTGGCCCCGCCGGAGAGAATAAAGCCAAGTTTACTAGGGACACAAGAGATCCATCTGCAGGGTTTGTGATAAACTCTGGCAGAGACCAAACACAGGCCCCCTTGTAGCCAGCAGCCCGCAGGCCTGGAGTCTGCACGCCCACGGCGCTGAGATCATGCTTGAGAATCCCCAAGCGCACACTCGGCGAGGGCTGGAGGAAGCGTGGAGGATGGAGCTGCCTTGCTGTGATAAGCGAGTCTGGGCTCAGGGGATCCCTGGAGCTGCCCATGGCCTCCCAGGCTGGCTGGCCAGTATGAGGTCCTCTCTTAGGTATGCCGCGCCCCCGGGGGTGGGCGGAGAGAGCCTGGGACTCCACAGAGAGGCCTTGACCCACGCCCACTCGGCCTGGCTGGGGGCCAGGGGCCCCTGTGTGGTCACACCCGGAGGTCCTTGCAGGGAGCAGTGCCAGCGGCCAGGGCGGTGAGGGGGCTGGAGCCCGTGGCTTACCTCCTCCAGCAGCCTGGCTGGCCCGAGCAGGGCTGGGGGGGACATGGTCCTCCCAGGACACAGAGTGACCTGAAGGTGATGTTTAAGCTGGACCAGCCCCCGTAGGCAGGCAGGTGCTGGGCAGAAGGGTCCAGGGGGCCTCTGGGTCCTTTTCCCAGGACAGGTGGGGCTGAGAGGGAAGCAGGGGCCTGCCCGAGACAGAGGCCGGTTTGTCCAGCAGCCCCCAGCTCCAGGTTTCAGAGCAGCCCAGGGTTCCGGCGAGGCATAAAAGGCTTATTTGGAGGGTCAGTGACCAGAAGGGTCCAAGGACGACACACAGAAATGAGCTGAAAACCAGACCTGCTGTGCACATCCCAGTCCAGCGTCTGTGGCCCCTCCCTCTGGGTCCTTCAGTCACCGGCCCCCGAGACCTTTCTGTCTGAGAGATCAGGGAGTTGATGGCTAGCTGGAGGACAAATCCAGGTTTTGTGGGGCCTACAGCTTACACAATTTTGGGGGGTCTTTTTCAAGAAAAGCAATACAAATTCAGGGACACCAGACTTTTCACAACAGTGAATGCTTAGTTCCTGTGCTGGCGTCACCGTATCGTTGCCGGGTGCACTAGCCACGTGGGCGGTCGGATCTCCCTGGGCACTGTTCCTACACCCACAACAGTGAGCAGAGGCTTAATCCTACTAGAAGAGACAGCAAACCCACCAACACACCCCACCAAACCCAAGTGCTCTGCATTCCCGCTCGCTGCCCCTCGGCCAGGCCCCAGACATGCAGGAGCCACTGCAGTGCCAGGAGGGGAGGGTGTGGGGCTGTGCGGCGGCCATAGCCAAATGCACTTAAGAAGACACCATGGGGCGGGCCAGTGGCGCAATGGTTAAATTCTCACGTTCCACTTCGGTGGCCCGGGGTTCGCGGGTTCAGATCCCGGGTGCAGACCTACGCACGGCTTGTTAAGCCATGAGGAGGCATCCCACGTACAGAATAGAGGAGGATTGGCAACAGATGTTCTCTCATCTACAGTTTTCCTCAGCAGAAAAGTAAATAAACAGAAAGAAGACGCCTCACTCTGCAAACTTTATGGAAGCTCACAGCCACGGGAGCACACGGCCAGGGCCCCTCCCAGGGCCTCGGAAGGGCTGCAGCCCTTTGGGGCGGGCAGGGCCCCTATGCACACCTCCCTGTGTCAGCAGAGGTCCAGTCGGGCAGCAGGGCCATCTGCAGCCAGCCTTCCCCAGCGGGTTTGAAATCCCAGCTCTGCCCACCTGGGTTTCCAGCCTGGTTCCAGGGTGGACCCTGACTGGCTGTGTCTTCCGGGAACCCCAGACCGCTGTCTGCTGTGCAGACAAGCCAGCTGCCAGTGGGTGCAGCTCTCTGCACCTCCTCTCCTTCCTCGGCCCCCTCTGGGCACTGCAACCACTCCGACCCTCACCTCTCACCCTTCCTCCTGACGAGAGAGCAGCTATCTCGACATCCGCATGGGTATCTGGGTCCTCAGGGAACAAAGCCAGTGGTAACAGCAGCAACAGCAGTGATAATAATAGCAACAACATCAATGACCTGGTGGCAGCCCACCCTCGATGCCCTCGCACCCGCAGCCTGGTGCCCTGTGAGTCTTCGCCCTCTGCCTCACTTTCTTCTCCAGGTAGATCTCAAGGAGGAGGAGGAGCCAGGCCTGAGCAGGGCAGGCCTTGGACTCCAGGTTTGTTCTGGGCGTGTCTCATCCTTCTGGAGGCCCACCAGCGGCCACCCCCCCCAAGGGCCCAGGCACTTGGGTTTGCAGAGAGGACAGCAGTGAGGCGGGCAGGGTGGAGTGCAGGCTCAGTGTGATCTGGCGCCATCTTAGAAAGCAAGCGGCGTAGTAAGGGGGTCTTTGGCGCCGCCAGAGTGTGAACCAGAAGCCTGATCCAGGTCTGAGTTCCACAGAAGAGGACAGGGACTGAGAGGAAGCCCGTCCACTGGGGCCCTCGCAGACCCTGGCCTGTCCTCTGGCATTGCAGTGTGTCATCTCCTTCCTCTAAACCAGCTGCTGGCCCCGCACCCCCAACTCTGCTCGGGACAGTCCCTGGGCCTCTCACACAGCCCTGGCTCACACGCAACCCTGGCTGGGGGACACCAACAAACCTCTAATCTGACCCACCAGCCCCGGGCCTGCATCAGGGAGCTGGGGACTCTGCTCAAGATAGGCAGTGGCTGTGGGGCTGACCCCTCCTGCCAGGGCCAAGAGCAGGAAACCGCCTCCCGAATGAGCCACCTCTGGACGCAGCGAGACAGGTCCCTCAGCTCCTGTTTGGACCCGGAGCCCATTGCCACACATGCCTCCTGCAGTCTGGGACACAGAAGCTGGGCCAGGCTCACTGCCCTGTGGCTTCAAATGGCTGGGCCACGAGGGTGCGGTGGGACAATCCTCCTGAAAATGAGACTTGGTTGGGGCAAGGAGGAGGCTCACACGTTGGGGAGGGCGTCTGAGCTCTGAGCCCACCCAGCCCAGGCCGAGCAGCCACCTCAGAAGATCTGGGATCATTCGTTCGTGTTGCAACCAGAAGGTATGAGAGAGACAGAGAGAGAGAGACAGAGATAGAGAGAGACAGGATAGAGAGAGACAGAAACAGAGAGAGATAGACAGAGAAAGAGACAGAGACAGAGAGAGAGAGAGAGAGAGACAGAGACAGAGATAGAGACAGAGAGACACAGAGAGACACAGAGACAGAGACAGAGAGAGACAGAGAGATAGAGAGACAGAGACAGAGAGAAAGAGAGACAGAGACAGGATAGAGACAGAAACAGAGACAGACAAAGAGAGAGACAGAGAGAGAGATAGAGAGACAGAGAGAGAGATAGAGAGACAGAGAGAGACAGAGCTAGGGAGACAGAGAGACAGAGAGAGAGAAACAGAGAGAGACAGAGAGAGAGGGAGGGAAAACGCTTTCATGGTTGATGATGTAAGCAGTTTTCCTCCCAGCCACGTGCCCTCTGGGACATGTTGAGTCCAGACCACAGGCAAACCCCTTGGGAGACCAGAAGAGCTGAACACTGGCACTGGGGAAGGTGCTGACGGGGTGCAGGGCGAGGAGAGGCCAGGCCTGGGTTTGGAGGCCAGGTGCTGTGTGCTTTCACACAAGCAGCCTCACCTCTCTGGGCCTGTTTCCCCGCTCCCCTGGTTAAACTGGGAGTGATTCTGACACGCATTTGTCTCACGAGGTCACGTCAGGATTCTGTGCGAGGATGCACAGGAAGCACTTGGCACGATTCGCAGCTCTGAGGCTCGATGAACGGCGGCAGAGGCGACTTCAGCACAGAGCCCCGCGCCCCATGCGATGGCTGAACAGGCGCAGGTTCCAGCTCTGCTCTGCAGCGCGCTTGGCGGTGACCCCCTGGGCTGTGCCGCTGGGTGTGGATCTCGGGGAAAGCCCAGTTGCTTTGGGCAGAGCAGCAGGTCTGTGCTGGGATCCCTGGGAGGTGCCAGGCACACGGAGACACGTGAGCAGCTCAGGGTTCAGGCCTTCAGTCAGGTCACATGTCCGTCCCTTAAGTCACGGAGTGTGGATGGCCTGAGACCAGCAAGGGCAGAGGCTGAGGGGGAGGCCTTCGTTGCTGGGACCAGGGAAAGGCGCCCTGACCTATTCCTTGCCCTCCGCCAGCTCCTGCCCCGCCTCCTACATCAAGGCCTGCAGGAAGCCATGCCCTGGGGCCTGGGTGGGGCCACAGAGACCATCCAGGGACAGATGGTGAAGGGCGCGTGCGCCATGAGCATCTCTCAGACCTCGGACTCAGCTCCAGGGTCTGGAGGGCCAGCTGCAGAGAGGCCGCTCCTCACGCAGGCTCATGGCCCTCAGGTTTACTGCTGTGCTGAAGCGTGAGACCAGGACGGGCTCCTTCCCACCGTGGAGAAACCTGCAGCCTTCCCTAAACTCATCATTTTCCCTGTTGGGTAACATTGGCCTCTGTTCATTTGCGTTGGAGGCTGAGTCGTGACCATTGTGTCGTAGCTGTTGGATTCTCAGTCACTGGGGGAAACCAGGCCCGGTGATCGATTGTCTCTCTAACTGCCATGGGTGCCAGAGGCAGTGAAGGTCTGGCCTGATCCCAGGGCCAGAGATGGAGGGGAAGCCTGCCCACACCCCCTGCAGGCCTGTCCCTCCCACCCCTGCCCATGCTAGACCCCGGACATCCACGCCTTCCTCTGTTTCCATCTGCTGAGTGGTCCTGCTTTCCATTGCCATTTGTGGCCAAGTGCCCAGAGAGCTCAACCTCACTCATCTTCCCGTGGCCTGTCCATGTGCAGCTGCCTGCTGAGGGGGCCAGGTGGGCAGGGCTCCTGCGCTGAACAGTGAGGGCTGGCTTTACGAGGGTGCACGGTGGCCCACTCACGGGAATGGGGGTGGGGTGAGGGGAGGCAGAGTCTGTGGCAGCGAGGCAGGCGGGTGAGGCGACGTGGTGGTGAGGCCGGAGGAACTTCTTTTCTGACTGCTCTAATGACGAAATAAGGAAGCGGCACCAGCAGAGTGAGGGTGGGGCGTGTAACAGGCTCAAGGCAAGGATGGAGAAGGGATGGCCAGGCAGAATGAAGGGTCCACCGGGAAGTGAGGGGTCTCACAATGAGCACACAACCAGCTCGAGGGGGCCTTTCTCCCAGCTAATCGATGCAGGTGCAGGTGCAAACCCCTAAGTGTGGGGTTTGGGCAAGCTGAGGAGCAGGAAGGGAGGCCCTGGAGTTCAAGCTGGGCCAGGAGGGAGGAGAGGGCGTGATGGGCGGCGGTCAGTGGGTTATGGCTCCTGAACAGGGTGAGGGAGTCCTGGGGTCAGGATGTGAGGAAGCGGGACAAACAAACAGGAGACAAGAGCCAGGACAACATGTGCTTTGTCACCCACGGGCCGGGACAGTCTCCCTTTATGAGATCTTCTCTACCAGCTTTCAGTAAAGTTTCATGATTTTTCCCCCGTAAACACCGTATGCCTCTTTAATTGGATTCATTTGCTGATATTTTATATATTTCAAGGCGACTTTAATGGTGACATTTTAACATTTCAAGTGATTGCTGCCAGTATATAGAAACGAGGTAACATTTTGTATATTGAGTTGGATCCCCAAAACCTTGCTGAGCTCTCCTAATAGTTCCGAGAATTCATCTTTGGAAACTATTTGGAATTTTCTAGAACACAATGACATCCTTTGCAAATAAGGAGTTTGCCTCTCCCTTTCCATCACGGATGCCTCGTTTGTTTTCTCCTCCTCTGCTGCTCTGAAGATCCAGCATGATGCTGAACCCGGGTGGTGAGGACAGCACCCCCTCCGTGTCCTGAGTTGAGGTGAGTGTGCTGTTGGCTGTCCAATTTTTGTGGAAACCCTTGATCAAGTTAAGGAAGTTCCCTTTTATTTCTAGAATGCTAACTGCCTTTTTCTTTTTCTTTAACATTTTGAATGAATGCTGAAGTTTATCAAGAGCTGCTCCTGCTTCTGTTGAGATGATCATATGACCTTTTCTCCTTTCTTCTGTTAGAGTTGGGTCACACTGGACGACACTCTAAGGTGAAACCAGGCTGCACTCAGCAGCTACACACACGTGGGCATGATGAAAACCTAAAGGATTTATCGTACTGATCCTTGTGAATTAGCATAATTAGCAAGGGAGCTCAGCAAGGTTACTGGATACAAAATAAAATCTCAAACCCAATTTTGTTTCTCTGTACCAGCAAGTCAGTTCATGAACAATATTCTGTCTGTACATTGCTGGATCTCACTTATTAATATTTTGCTTAGAACTTTTTATCTATGTCTGAGTAACATTGTTCTGTAATTCTCTCTACTGATCTTTTTAGCATTTTTATGCCAAAGATATGCTAGCCTCATAAAATGAATTGGGAAGTATTCTGTCTCTATTTTCTGGAAGAGTTTATAAAAGAATAATTTCTTCTTTGAGTGTTTGGTAGCACATTCTTCACTTTGGATATTTTCTTCCACTCTATGTTCCGGTTCACTAATTCTCTCGTCAGCCATGTCTAATCTGCTACTATACCTATATATGGAATTCTTAATTTTGATTATCCTACTGGAGTCATAGAATTACCATTTGGTACTTTAAAAACGTTTCCAGTTCACTGTGTAAATTCTCAACATTTTTTTTTTCTCTCTAAACATTGTAAGCAGATTATATTTTAAAGTTTGTGGGATAACTCCAACATCTGGTGCCAAAATGGGTCTGCTTCATCATCTGCTGCTTCTGTAGGTTTTGTTTTCTCATTTGCCTAATTATTTCTGATTGTGTGCAGGATAGTATATGTGCAAAATTGCTTGTGGACAGAATTTGATATTATCTTCCTCCCACAAGCATCAACATTTGCTTCTGCCAGGCAGCTGAGGATGCTAGCAATGCAAGATCACAGCAGCCGGATGTCAGTGTCAGAGACAACATGAAGCTGATCGTTAGTCCCCCCCCCTTCCCTCCGAGGCCCAGGATGCAGCATTTCAGGATCCCAACCCAAGTGAGGGGGCCCCTGGGGCCCTCTTCATGCTGCACACTGCAGAGGTGGCAAAAGCACAGTGTAGCCATTCAGCTGCCACTTGCTGGATCAGAAGCCGTCCCAGAGGAAATATGACCCCAACAGCCCACCCATCTCTCGCACTCCTGCCTCTCTTGGACCCTTGACTGGTGACCCCGTCCTCTTGTGAGCTTCCTGGAGACTTTAAGCACATTCTGCAATTTCAGCTAGCAACTCTGCTGCCCTAGCAGGAGAGCAGTCTGCAATCTACACAGAGGCCCCAGGCTGGCTCCCCTCCATTCTTGCCTTCTTTGGATTGACTGGGTACTTTTCTAATCGCAACTTTCCCCCCATCAGTTGGGAAGTTATTTCTAGTTTTTTAATGGATAAGGAATTACAACTTAATGGACCCAAATCCCAATTTATTAGTTTCCTACTGTCTTCCCAAACACTCCCTTTGCCTTATGCTAATTCTACTTTTCTTTTTAAGCCTCGTAAGGTATTATTTTCTTTATACAGTCAGTTTTTTAGACTACTCACATATGTACCACTTTCTGTTCTTCTTCTCTTCCTGAATTTCAGATCTTCTATCTGGGATCACTTTCCTTTTGCCAAAAGAACAGTCTTTAAAACCTCCTTTAGCGCATGTCTGTGGGTGGCAGACTTTTGTCCTTTATGTGATTGATTGATTAATTGATTGATTGGTGAGGAAGAGACTGGCCCTGAGCTAACATCTGTGCCAATCTTCCTCTACTTTGTATGTGGGATGCTGACACAGCACGGCTTAATGAGCAGTGTGTAGGTCTGCACCCGGGATCCAAACTGGCAAACCCTGGGCCACTGAAGCAGAGTGTGCAAACTTACCTACTAGGCAACCAGGCCAGCCCCTGTATGTGTGTTTTATTTTTAAAAAACCAAAAAGCAACAAAAAAAATTTACTTGAAGAATGACAGAGAAAAGCACGCAGTCACAGCACCCCTTCTCACAAAGTGAGTGCACCCGGTTTGAGAAATACGCCACCACGAGGCTCCCCTCATCACTACCACCTCTTCCTCCCCAGAAGGTTTCTAACAACAGCCATGACTCTGCCTGTGTTGAAATGGGCATAAATGGGACCACATGCAGTATGTCCTTTCTTTCCATTATTCTGCGTGTGCGACTCATCAGTGTGTGTGGCTGCAAGAGTGGCAATCCGTTCACTTCCATGTCTGTTTAGTATCCCGAGGAATGAGCTGGCTGCAAGGAGGTACCCATTTTGCTGGTGATGGGTATCTGAGGATTTCTCTTTGGGGCTCAGCAATGGGCTGCTGGGGCATCCTGGCTGACGTCTTCTGAAGCACACATGCCTGCATTCTGTCGGGAAGACCCTGGAGGGACTGCTGGGCCATTGGCGTGCGTGTGCTCAGGCCAGCAGAAGGTGACTCACCAGTTTCCACAGTGGTTGTATTTCCCAGTAGCTCACATCCCTCAGTATCGTTAGTCTTTTAAATCTTAGCGATTCTCGGGGCATCTCATGCTGGTTTTGATTTGCCCAGTGAAGGTGATCACTTTTTCAGATGTTTACTGACCACTTGGAGATCTCTGATTACATGTCTGTTCACAAGTTCATGACTTTTGTCTTTTGTTTGGGTGCAGGGAAAAGGGGACAAAAGTTCATTAATCATTAGATAATTCAGCAGCAATGAATAAATCACAGTTATAACCCTTGTTTCTGAATATGACCAGGGTGGCTTTCCTCTTCCATCCCCTTTCCCTCTTTCGTAGGCTCCTGGTGGCACCCCAGAGCGTGGTCCATTTAAGCATGGAGTTGTTTGCATTACCTTACAGGTAATAAAACACCTTATTAACTCATAGACCCCAGATATAAGTTGCTGATTGGCTAAAACGACAGCAGATATCTACCCCACTCCATGGCCTGACTGTCCTCTTCTAATGTTGTCTTTTGATGAACGAAGTTCTCAATTTGCACAAACTCCAATCTGTAAGTCTTCTCCTTTACACTCAGTGCTACTGTATCCAGTTTAAGAAAACTTTGCTAACTCCAAGGTCACGCAGAGATCTCCTTCGTTACCTCCCTTTTGCATTTCGCTCCATAACTGATTTTGTATAAGATGTGAGATGGGATTAATAATTGTTTCCTTTATGTACACCTAATTGACCCAGAGACACGTATGGACGGCAGCGTCCTTCCTCGCTGAACTGTAGTGTCTCTTTCCAGCTCTGTATTCTGCGCCAGGCCCTCTGTCCATTCTCACTCTAACGTCACACTGCCTTGCTTTCGGGCAGCCCTTGGGACTCCAAAGTGGTCCTTCCAGACTGTCTTCCCTGTTCTTGGCCCTCTGCATTTTCAAATACGTTCTAGAATAAGCTTGTCAATTTCCACAAAAATCTCTACTGGGATTTCAATTGGGATCACACTTAATCCACCATTTAGGGAAGAAGTGACATTTTTGCAGTATTGAGGCTTTCAATCCACAAACAGGCCATATACTTCAATTTTTAGGTTTTCTTCACTTTCCTTCAATAATATTTCACAGCCTGCTGTTTCAAGTATCTTTTGCTATATTTATTTCTACATAGTTGAAGTATCTGAAAGACTATAATAAACAGCATTTGTAAGTGATCATTTTTGTTTGTTTCTGGTATTTAGAAATAGAACGGATTCTTGTATGTTGAGCATATGACCAGCGACCTTGCTAAATCCACTCACTGATTTTAATAGTTTCCCTGTGGATTTTTTCCATATATAACTGCATCATCTGCGAATAATGACAGTTTTGTTTCTGGCTTTCTAAGCCTTATACCTTTCAATCTCCTTTTCTGAGTAGGTTCTGCAGTGCAGTGCTGAACAGAAGTGGTGCTGGGGGGCCATCCTTCTCTCAACCCCACCTCGAGGACACAGCTTTTGATACTTCACAATTAAGTAGGAGGTTTGTCACAGATTTCTTGTTTGGTCAGATTCAGAAAGTTCCTGTCTATTTCTAGCTTGCCAAAAAACTTTCTTAATCACGAATGAGTGGTGCATTGTGTAAATGAAATGATATGGTTTATTTCTTTGTTAACGTGGTGAATTATATTGATTTTTTAATATTATGGAAAACTTGCATTCCTGAACCCAACCCAAGTTGGCCATAAAATATTCTCATTTAATATCATTGAATCCAGCTTGTTCACTCTTCGCTTAGGATCGTTTAGGATATTCAAGAGAAACACTGGCCCATAACTAACTTTCTCCCTCTCCTTCTCTCTCTTTCTTTTCTTTGAAACATCTGTCAGGTTTTGGTGTCAAGGTTATGCTGCCTCATAAAACAACACAGGATATGAGCCTCTTTTTTCGTTCTGTGGAAGAGTTCACAACAGAGTGCTGTTCTTTCTTAAACATTTGAGAAGACTTAAGAGTGAAGTGTGACCTGAGCTTGGAGTTTTCTTTGTGACAAGATTTTAAGTTGTAGGTAAGATTTCATAAAGATAGGAGCTATGAAGAGTGATGTCAGTGAGATGCCACTCCAGGAGTTTCCAGTGCCCGTCTCCTCTGAGAAACATCAATCTGAACAATGATCCACACATGAAAATGCTTCACAAGGGCTAAGGATTCCAGATGAGGGATTACAGCACGTGATGGAGCATAGAAATAAGATGCAGTGAAGAGGGTAGAACAGACAGTTTCACACGACCCCTTGTTCCCTTCCCCAGGCCTAGGCTGCCCAGCATAGAGACACCCTGCCCATAGGGCAAAGAGAGTGCAGTGAGCGCCCAGCTTTACCACAGACTCAGCAAGGCCCGCAGGTGCAGGCCTGTGCCAGTGAGCCCAGGCAGCAGGCACGCCTGCCAGGGCCTCGGCCCAGGTTCCTGGATGGCTGACTGGTCCAGAATTTTGCCTGCTAAAGCCAGTCTGTAAAGTCCAGAAGAGGTGCCCGCTCCTTCAAACATGCAGACACCAACACGAGGCAACAAGGATTACAAATAATCAAGGAAACATGACACCACAAAAGGAAACTAATAAAACTCCAATGACTGACCCTAAGGAAATGGAGATCTACAAAATGTCGGGAAAGAATGCCAAATAATCCTTTTAAAGAAATTCAGTGAACTATAAGAAGAAGCAGATAGACAACTAAACACAAATAGGAAAACAATACGTCAACACATGAGAAGTTCACCAAAGAAAGAGAAAATGCTTTTAAAAACCCCAGAAATCCTAGAGTTAATTCATAGAGAGCTTCAACAAAAGACTTGAGCAGGCAGAAGAAAGAGCTAGTGAGCTAGAAGACAGGTCATTTGAAATCATGTAGTCAGAAGAGCAAGAAGAGAAAAGAATGATAAAGAGTGAAGAAAACTTGCATGAACTATGGGATACTATTAATAGAAACAATCTACACATTAGTGGAGTCCCAGAAGGAGAAAAGAGGGAGAATGGGGCAGACAGTTTATTTAACAAATAATGGCTGAGAATGTCCCAAATACGGGGAGAGATTTAGACATCCAAGTTCATGAAGCTCATATATCCCCCTAAAATTTCAACCCAAAACAATCTTCTCCAGGATACATTACAACAAAACTGTCTACAATCAAAGACAAATAGAGTGTTTTAAAACAGGGGGAGAAAAAAATTTCCTCACATATAAGGGAACCCATAAAAGGCTATCAGCATGTTTCTCAGCACAAACTATGCAGGCCAGGAGAGAGGGGGATCATATATTCAAAGTGATGGAAGAAAAAACCCACCAACAAAATACCCAGCAAAGTTGTCCTTCAGAAATGAAGACAAGATAAAGACTTTCCCAAGCAAACAAAAGGTGAGGGAGATCATCAGCACGAGACCTGTCTTACAAGAAACGCTAAAGGAGGTCTTTAAGCTTGAAGCTAATTAGTAACGTGAAAAAAAAGGAAAATACAGAACACTCTGGTAAAATAAGAATACAATCAAATAAAGAAAACTCTAATACTATAATGTGGTGGTATGTTAATCACCTAACTCTAGTATAAAGGTTAAAGAACAAAAGTAGTAAAAATAACTACAGCTACAATAATTTCTTAATGGAACACAATGTAAAAAGATGTAAACCTGTGGCATCAAATTGGGGGCAGGGGAGTAAAAGTGTACAGTTTTTGCATGCAATCAAAGTGGTTATCAGTTTTAAAAAGACTTTAAATCCACAAGATGTTTTATGTAATCTTCATGGTAACCGCAAAGCAAAAACCTACAGAAGATTCACAAAGACAAAGAAAAGGGAATCAAAGCATAGCACTGTGGAAAATCATCAATTCACAAAGGAAGACAGCAAGTGAGGAAGAAAGGAACAATAAAACAGCCCAAAACAGTTAATAACATGGCATTAGTAAGTGAATTGCTATCAATAATTACTTTAAATGTAAATGGATTAAATTCTCCAATCAAAAGGCATGCAGTAGCTGAATGGATGAAAAAACAACTCCACTGCATGCTGTCTAAAAAGAGACTCACTCTTCAGCTTTAAGGACCTACATAGGCTTAAATTGAAGGAATGGAAAAGATATTCCATGTAAACGGAAAACAAAAGACAGCAGAGGTAGCAAAATACATTAAAAATAGACTTGAAGCCAAAAACCTCAATGAGAGAGAAGGTAATCATATAATTACAAAAGGGTGAATTCATCAAGAAGATATAACAGTTGTAAATGTACATACAGCTCACAGTGCTGGTTTTTTGAAAAGATCAACAAAATTGACAAAGCTTTAGCTAGATTGACTAAGAAAAAAAGAGATGAATCAAACAAATAAAATCAGAAATGAAAGAGGAGACATTGTAACTGATATTACAGAAACACAAAGAGTCATAAGAGATGACTATGAACAATTATACACCAACAAACTAGATAACCTAGAAGAAATAAACAAATAAATTCCCAGAAACATACAACCTACCAAGACCGAATCAGGAAGAAATAGAAATGTGAAGGGGCCACTACCAAGTAAGGAGATTAAACAGTAATCCAAAACCTACCAACACAGAGAAGCCCAGGACCAGATGGCTTCACTGGTGAATTACACTAATCATTTAAAAAAGAATTAATGCAAATCCTTTTCAAACTCTCCAAAAAAACTGAAGAGGAGGGAGCACTCCCAGACTCATTCTACAAAGTCAGCATTGCCCTCATACCAAAGCCAGATGAGGACACTGCAAGAAAACCACAGACCGATATCCTCAGTGAATACAGATGCAAAAATTGTCAATAAAATACTAGCAAGCGAATTCAACAGCCCATTAAAGGACCACACACCATGATCAAGTGGGATTTATCCTTGGGGTGCAAGACGGTTCAACACACACAACTTAATAAACATGAGACACCATATTAATAGAATGAAAGATAAAAATCATACGATCATCTGAATAGACGCAGAAAAGCATTTTACAAAATACATCCTCTCATAATAAAAACTCTCAACAAATAAGAGTATAGAAGGAACATACTTCAACATAATAAAGGCCATATATGACAAGCTCACAGCTAACATTATACCCAACAGAGAAAGGTTGAAAGCTTTTCCTCTGAGATCAGGAACAAGACAAGGGTACCCACTCTCACCACTCCTGTTCAACACAGTACTGGAAGTCCCAGCCAGAGCAATCAGGCAAGAAAAAGAAAAGGCACCTAAATCAGAAAGGAAGAAGTTAAATTGTCTGTTTGGAGATGATCTTATATATAAAAAATCCTAAAGACTCCACCAAAAAACTCAGTATTAATAAATAAATTCAGTAATGTTGCAGGATGCAAAACTAACATACAAAAATCAGTTGTGTTTCTGTACACTAACAACGAACTATCTGAAAAAGAAATAAAACAATCTCGTTTCCAATAGCATCAAAAACAACAAAACACTTAGGAATAAATTTAACCAACGAGGTGAAAGATTTGTATACTGAAAATCATAAAATATTGATGAAAGAAATTAAAGAAGACATAAACAAAGGGCGATATCTCATGTTCATAGGTCAAAAGAATTAATATTGTTAAAATGCCCACACTACCCAGAGCCATCTGTAGAGTCGATGCAATCCTTATCAAAGTTCCAATGACATTCTTCACAGAAACAGAAAAAACAATCCTAACATTCTTCATGCAACCACAAAAGACCCTGAACAGCCAAAGCAATCTTCAGAAGGAAGAACAAAGATGGAGACATCACAATTCCTGACTTCAACCTATACTACAAAGCCATAGGAGTCAAAACAGTATGGCACAGGCATAAAAACAGAGGCTGCACCTGGATCCACAGTCCTGCTCTTGAAGAAAATCCCTCACAATTTCCTTTATAGGAGAGATCAATCGACAGGTAACACCTTCATTTTTGTTTATAAGTAGATTTTTAAATACCACCCAATTCTTTATTTTTAATAACTTTGATGTAATTTATATACCTACGTAAGACAATTTATATACACTACATAAAACAATGAAATTAAGAGCCCAGAAATAAACCCAGACATCTATGGGCAATTAATATTTGACAAGGGAATCAAGAGTATTCATGGGGAAAGGACAGTCTCTTCAACATATGGTGCTGGAAAAACTGGACAGTCACAGGCAAAAGAATGAAACTGGATCCTGTCTTACACGACTCACAAAAATTACCTCAAAATGGCTTAAAGACTTAAATGTGAGACCTGAAACCATAAAATTCCTAGAAGAAAACATAGAGAAAAAGCTCCTTGATATTGGTCTTGGTGATGACTTTTTGGATATGACACCCAAACCATAAGCGACAAAAGCAAAAATAAACAAGTGGGACTACATCTAACTACAAAGCTCTACACAGCAAAGGAAACCACCAAAATAAAAAGGCAACCTACAGAGTGGGAGAAAATATTTGTAAGCCAGCCATCTGATAAGTGGTTAATATCCAAAATAACTCATACGACTCTAGAGCAAAAAAATAAACAATTCAATTAAAAACTGGGCAGAGGAACTGAGTGGACATTTTCCCAAAGAAGATAAACAACTGGCCAAAAGGCACATGAAGAGACGCTCAACATAACTAATCAGCACAGAGATGCAAATCAAAACCCCAAGGAGCTATCACCTCACACCTGTTAGAACGGCTTTCATCAAGACAAGAGGGGCCGGCCCAGTAGCGTAGTGATTAAGTTCAAGTGTTCCACTTTGGTGGCCTGGGGTTTGCAGGTTCAGATCCTGGGCATGGACCTAGCACCGTGCATCAAGCCACACTGTGGTGGCACCCCACACAAAACAGAGGAAGATCGGCACATATGTTAGTTTAGTGACAATCTCCCTCAAGTAAAAAGAGGAAGATTGGCAACAGACGTTAGCTCAGGGCCTCATAAAAAAAAGACAAGACGACGATGACAAGAGATAAGTGTTGGCGAGGAAGTGGAGAAAAGGGAAAAGGGAAGCCTCGTGCACTGTTGGCAGGAACTGGTGCAGCCACTACGGAAAACAGTATGGAGCTTCCTCAGAAAGTTAAAAATAGAACTACCATTTGGTTCAGCAATCCCACTTCTGGGAATATATCAGAAAGAAGTACAGATTTTTCTCTAAGCACAACCTTTGAAGTATTCCACAAGTTTTGATTAAAGTTAAATTGAATTAAAATGCCTTTCCATGTTGATCCACTTTGATCCATTTTGATGCCTTTCCATTAGATCTTCTTCGTGGTCTGGCATGCGGCCGACTTTGAAAAAGTTCCAACGAGCACGTGGGAAGAACGTGTGCTCCAGGACTGCCGGAAGCAGCGTTCTACACGTCCATTAGGTAATCACGTTGTTCAAATGTTCCACATCTTACTCATTTTTTATATACTGTTTCTTAAACGTTTGTCATAGATATTGAAGTTGACATCTTAAAATTGTATAGTATCTTGATCCTTTTTCTCCAGGGCAATAAAAGGGGGATTTGAAACAATTTAGCTCCTTTCCTGCTCATCCCAACTTAATATTTCCCAATATTTTATTGTTTTTGAAAATTTCATTGTGAGACCCTTTTGTGCAGAGCACTTAGACACATCTGGGTGTTTACTGTTCGATTTGTTCACCGCTCCTTCTTGCTCTTAGAACCTCCTCCTGGAGCTGTATTCCTGCTCTTGAAGAAAATTCCTTACAATTTCCTTCATAGGAGGGATCACCTGCAGGGAACGCCTTCATTTCTCTTTATAAATGGATTTTTAAATGTCACCCGATTCTTTATTTTTCATAACTTTGATGTAATTTATATGCCAAAAAGTTCACCCTTTTAAGTGTGCAATTCAATCACTTTCAGTGAATTTAGTTATGCCAATATCACCACTAATTCCAGAACAATTTCATCACCTCAAAAAGAAACCCACATGTATTAGCAGTCACTCCCCGCTTCCCCCACCCCCAGCCCTGGCAACCGCTAACCTGCTCGAGTCTCTATGGTTTGCCTATTCTGGACGTCTCACATAAATAGGATCACACAACATGTGGCCTATTGTGTTCGGCTTCTTTCACGCAGCAGAATGTCTTCAAGGTTCACCCACGTTGTAGGCTGTGTCAGTGCTTCTCTTTTTATGGCTAAATAATAGTCCATGGTATGGATGGACCACATTTTATGTGTCCATCATTCACTGATGCATCTTTGGTGTTTCCACTTCTTGGCTATTGAGGATGACGCTGCTCTGAACATGTGTGTACAAGTTTATGTGCTACATGGTTTCAATTCTCGCGGGTGGACACCTGGGAGTGGAACTGCTAGGTCAGAGGGTGTTTGTCATTCCTGAACAACAGTTTTACTGAAGACTCAACTCTGTACTGAGAATTTTTTTCTCTCAGTGCCTTCTTGGTGCCACCGGATGCTTCCGACTTTCAGCGGCTGTTGAGCAGTCTGCCACGGTTCCTTCATGCGAGTGGAGGTGGGCTGTCCTTCCCCTGGCTGCTTTCAGAATTATCTTTGTCTTTAGTGTTCCGCGTGTGTCCAGGCAGGAATTTATTTTTATTTCTATTTGGGACGTGTTCTGCTTCCTGAATCTTTTAAATGTCATCTTTCGTCTGTCCTCTCCCCTCTGTCCTTCTGGGACTCCAGACACGTGTTCACCACACCCTCTCCTGCCAGCTTCACGGCTGTCCTTCCCAGTTCCATCCCTGGAGAGCGGCTCTCCTGGACGACTGTCTAGGGAGGCCCCTCATCTCGCGGTGCCCATCCTTGGAGGACAGACAGGCATGGCATATAGAAAAGCCGCCCTGCTGCAGGGAGCTCCTCCCCCCGCCCGCCTTCACCCCTGAGCATGCCCTGGTGTAAATGACCCAGCCCAGGAAGCCCCAACGTGGGGAAGGAGAAGAGGCAGGATGTTTGGGATGGCAACTTCGAACGCTTTCCAGAAAAAGCAATGAGAAGTCACGGTCTATGTCAGTGAGTACAATTTTGTGGTGGAATTTCACAAACCCTGCTAACGTAACTGCCAAAACGGTGTGATCGAAACAGGCCAGACACTGCTGGTCACATGTAATGTAAACCACCTCTGGGGCTTCTGTTTGGAACCGTTTCCTCTGCCTTTCTTCTTGTAAATTTTAGATGATAAGGCTCCTTTGGACACGACTTTCTCTAAGGACCCCAGAGCCTTAACTTTCCGGAGCTGGAAGAGGCCTGTGTCATTCGACAGCACAGTGTGCACTGCAGCAGGCTCCCCCTGACTCGAGGGGTGACTGTGTCTGAGAGGGGTGCGCCACCGGGCAGTGCTCTGTATCGGGGGAGTAGACATTCCAGGTCCTGTTGCATGGGACCGACAGAAACGGCACACCCCTTCCTTTGAAAGGACCACCCACAAGTACTGTCAGCCCAGCTAGAAAGGCCCATGGGGTGAGCCCTGAGCACCTACCAAGAATGAGGCCAGCCTGGGGTGAACCACCCCTTAAGAGGAAGTAACATTAAAGCTGCTGTGGTCATAAATACATTTTATTTCATTAGAAATGCATAATTACAGTGTTGAGAGCATTTCCCCCTAGAAAAGTAGGTAAGCAATATTTCCATCAAAATCATTAGTTGTCTTTGCAAATACCTATTTTCATTACACTGACAGAGCACACAGCAAAAGGCTTCTGCTACTCCACTTTTTTTTCAATTTTCTTTTTTGTTATAAACACCATAGCAAATTAAAAAAAGCTGTTTGAACAGAGAAAAATATTGTAGTTCTTGATTCTCCGCGTGAACTGAATACAATCCACACTGTGCTTCCCCAATCTTTCTCTGACACCAACAGTATGACTCAAAAGAAAGGGGGTCTTCTGGCAGAGGGGGTGGTTGTTACCATCTTTTATTTACTGGGGCACTTCCCCCGTGGACGAGGCTCTCGGACGCACTTTGACAGAACACGTGCAGTCACCTCCCGTGAGAAGCCGTGGGACCGGGGCACGTAGAACAGGGCGGTTGGCGGGAGCCGGTGCTGAGCGCGGGGCGGCCCCGGCTCGGGTCCTGTCGCAGTCGGGCGGCCCGGCCTGCATCACTGGATCTGAATCGCTCCGTGCTCGAGTTGCATCTCGGGCTGCAGGGTGGGCTGCAGGGTCTCGGCCGTCTGCGGAAGGGGAGAGAGGGGGGCTTTTCGACAACAGTGCCCACCAATGCGAGTCCGGGCCACTCACCAGTCATAAACACCATGGCTGTGTGAGTGAACACACCCAGAGCTAGACGGGCCGGGGGTCCTGGGCTCCCCTCTGCTGTGGGAGACGGCTCTCCCAGGACTCCAGCTGCTCGCAGCAGCTCTGACAAATCTGGGGCTGTGGGCCCTCCTTGTGGGGCTTCTGTGGCCAGCCCCCTCCCGACCCTCCACACACACGCTCCACGGCTCCCCCAGCCTGTGGGGCTCACTTCCCACTCCCACCCTCAGCTTCCCACTGGGGAAGACCCTGCAAGTGGCGACCCGTCCTTCACCTGACGTATTTCCCTAGACTGTCAGTCGCCCTTTGGCCTTCTTATACAAACCATCCCAGTGTTCCAAAAAAGCGTTTGAGGGGCAGCTCTCTTTCTCCCCTTAAAGACATGAGTTCTAATCAATGAGTTGAGAATATTAAGAGGAGTTTAAAAGCATATGTGCAGTTTTAAGTTAAAGGAAAAAATACAATCTTGGAATAAGTCAACCACCCAGCCCCCAAATGGAGATTATTTGGGGTTTTTAGGCTCCCCAAAGCCATGGGTCAAAGGTGAAGGAAGAGGCAGAGAAGCCATGGAGCCTGGGGTGCAGGGTCCTGGGTGAGGGGCCGGCGCTACGCTCTCACTACGGTCTCAGGCTACACTTCCGAATCCACACGTCTAAGGGCAGTCAGCAGAGTCTCCTGAGAGCAGGGGCTCCGTGCAGATCAAGGACGAGCACAGGCATCGTCCTGCTGTCCACAGGGCCCACGAGAGTGGCCGGGTGGCAGTAACAAGAAAGGATTAACCTGTGACCCAGATGGTGGGGAGGTCCCCACAAGTTTCCGGACAAGGGACAGTGGGTTAGGGTGTGCTGGTGGCTGCAGGCGGAGGGAGGGAGGGAGGCTCCGGGGGGTGGGTTACAGGCTGTGCAGAGGGCGCCTCTCCAGGTACTGAGAGCCCCTCCCTTTGAAAAACTGGAAGAGGCAGCTTTGGATTCGGGCACCCGGGAATGGTGGGCCAAGGGATAAGGAGCTGAGCCCAGGACTCCAGGAGCTCCTCTCTGATCAGGGATCCCTGCCCTTCTCCCCTGTCCTCAAAATGTACCGGCCAGATCTGTGTCTCAGGCAAGAGACAGCAGGGCAGCCTGCAGAAAAGTGGCTTCAGCTGCAGACGTTCGAGGGAACCTAGGACACCCCACAGCCCCAGGCACCCCACGGTCCTCAGCACTCAGGCATCTGCCACGCAAGTGGTGCCAGGACAGCACTCACGCCCTGGCGCTTGCGGCCCTCCCGACTGGCTGCTCCAGGGAGCAGGCACCACGTCCCCCGCCAGCTCTCTGCCCTCGTTTTAGGAGCAGCCCATCCCCTCAGAAGCCAGGCCCCTCCTTCAGCCTGAGAGACACCTGGTGGGACATTCTCGTCAGCTGATCAGTCTTCTCCAGGAACGAGTTTAGATGTGTGACCCCGTTCTGACCAGCACACTAGGCAAGGAAATCCCACAAGAATGAGGGGCCCTTCGTGCTGAGAAAGAGACCGTCCGGAAGCCCCTTCCTTCTGTGGGCATGGCCCCGCCTGCACGAGGCCCAGTGGGGCCCAAGAAGGGACAGAAGGAAGCTGGGCCTCCAGGACACACACTGTGGTGCTGACCAGGCCTGGAGCCAGCACCTCTAAATCATTTGTGGCACCAGCAGCCTCGTGCTTTGTTCTCACTGACCCTCTCCCCTCTCAGGACCAATCCTATGGTTTTTCTCCAAAAAACAGGAATATGCCCTGACTTCAGGACTGGTCGTTCTAGACGCAATCAACCAACCAGATGAACTGGATCACGCTGTCCCCTAAAGGGGACCAAGCGCCAGGCTTCTGGCCGGCTCTCCGTGCCAGCACAGGGGTGGGGGGCCAGGCCCGGTTCCCCCAGACCCAGGGGACTCTGAAGAGAGAGGCCACGGTGCTCAACTGACCAAGCGCACTTACCGCGGGGTGGCTGTGTGAACACCTCAAACACAAGCAGTGGCCCTCTCGTCTGACACTCAGGAAGGTGTCCAAACGGCGTTTGAACCCGGGTTCTCCAGTGCTCCTGGAGCAGCACTGACAATGGGCAGCACAGGAGGGCAGCCGTGGTCCAGCAAAACCAGAAACCAGAGGCTGTGGTGGGGAGGCCAGTCGGTGCTCACAGTCAATCGACATGCTGAGTCAGCACGCAACGAACAGAGGGGAAATCGGGCCTTACGTATGTGGAGTTCCCGAGAAGGCCATTGGGCTGCCAGCTAGAAACGCACTGAAGGAAGCTGGAAACCAGGCCAAACGGTGCCCAGAGGACCAAGTGCAAGCACCCAGCTGTCCGGGCCATCCTGCGTTTCTACCACAAACGAGGAGCTGCTCAGACGCAAGGACCCTATAAACCTGCCCCTGGGAAAAGGGTCGAGGCTGAGGGCTGGGCTTACAAACCAAAGCCTGTGGCCTGCAGGAGCACTGACCCCTGGGCTGGGCCCACCCCACTCAGAGGAGCAGCGAGGTCTCAGGTGAACTGGGACGCCTTCGCTCTGCAGCCCCCAGGAACGGGCTCAGTATAGGACACAGGGCAGAGCTTAATTTTTGCCTCTGAATTTACAGATAAACATTTGCATTTTTGTCTCTGAATTTACAGATAAACATTGCACAAGACAGAATATCTCAAGAATTGGTTTAAGATTCGCAAGTGAGCCAGGATCTAACTTCCCACCTTCACGTTTTCAGGCATTCTTAAAAATTATAATCCCAAATGGGTGTCCAAGTCCAAATCATGCATCTTTCAATGACAGTTTACCTTCCTAGTGGGAGAATGTCAGTAGAAAAACCCAAGCTGTGTTCACACCCGCTGAAGCCCTGGGACCTGTCCAAGGACAGGTCCACTTCCAGAAGGGGGACCCACCTGAGCTGCAGTGGTGTGGTCAGTCACCGGCGCCAGCTGGACGTACTGGACCTGGATGTCACTGCCCTGGAGAGGTGAGCCGTCCACCCCTGCAGCGGCTGGGTCAGAAGAGGCCACGGCTATCAGTTGGGCCCCCTGCAGTACCTGGAGAGACAAAGCAAGCCACTGTCAGCACAGACACGGTGCAGGCAGAGGCAAGTGCCGCTCTACCATGACGCCACGAAGCAGGGAGGATGGCCCAGGACAGGACTCCACACCGTGGGGTCTGCCTGTCTCGTGAATCAGTTTGGAGTAACGTCTGATTGGTGAGTGTATGTGTGTGTGGTGTGTACATGGCTGTCAACATGTACGGCATGGTCAAGTTGTTCTGCTCCATCTGCAAGTTACTTCTCTCAAACATCCACATATTCGACAGAAAGATGAGTTTTTAAGCTTTACAGGAAAAAGAAAAACCAACCAGTTTGAGTTTCCAAAGAGTAAGCAGAGGGACACAGCGGAGGCTGCACCTGAGAGCCCTGGGATGGAGCGACGGCGGGGTCTGGACAGGGAGGGACCTTCTGGAAATCACTGTTGCTTTAGGTTCATGGGGAGGGGAGACCCAGAGGGCAGCCAGGACGGGGACAGGGAGACGGCAGCATGTCCTCGACTTGTAGTAAGACACATTCATCGGTTCTTTTGGGGAGCCCCCGAAGTACTTGAGAATTGGGGGAGATGATGAAGCCCCCAAGAGTTGACAGTCAAGTTTAAGAAACAACGCAGAAACGTGTGTGTAAGTTACCAAACCCAGCACTCCAGATGGAGTGATGAACTCCGGGTGAGGAGAGGTGGGTTAGGAGAGGGCAGACACGGTGAAGGAAGGCTGGAGAACTCCCGGGGTTGAGACCGAGCGCCTGGGGGAGGTCTCACACCCCCCGAGGAGACAAGTCACAAACGCAAGGGTCTCTGCCCTTGGAGGAGGGGGACAGACCAGGTCCCCAGAGATGGGCTCTGGGTGACTCCATCACTCATGAGCACCCCCATGTCCAGGCCCACCTCCCACCCAGCCCACCTGGGGCTCCAACAGCCAGGCAGGTGGGCTGGCACCTTGATGCCCCCGCAGGCCAGGATCCGGGGGTGGGGGTGCCTCTGAGGCTTCACATTCAGGAGAGTGAGTTGCCATGAGCTGTGGGGGTTTTCATTTGGGGTTACGTCTCACCCTCTCAAATTAGATGCCCATGGGACCACCTTCTGGGGTCACCTGTGGACTGTTCACAGCAGGGCAACAAGGATCACACTTCAGGGTCAGCCCGCTGCGTCCTGGCGCAGTTGTGAGAGCTGAGGAGGAAGGTGCGGATACTCGGAGAGAGGAGGGACTGCCCACCCCGGGAAAGGTGGGATTGGGCACAGACCACCAGGAGTCCGTATAAAAATACAGTCCATGGTTTTAAAACAGCATCCTAGTTTTTGATGAGCAAGAGTTCTATTTCTTTAACAATGAATCCATCAGTGGAAAAAACAGGTAAGTTCCATTTTTAGAATAAGAGACGGCAGAAAGTTCTGAACTATTTTTCCTTTTGAGCCTTCAGAAACCATTTGCAAACACAGTTCCCCATTCTGACACCAGCCAGCTATGCCAGGAAGAATAATGCCCCCTGAGACATGTGTGCCCTACTCCTCAGACCTGGTGGGTATGTGCCCTGACCCAGGCAAGGACACTCTGCAGATGGGATAAAGTTAATGCTCTCGAGATGGGGGTAGGGTCCTGGAGTATCAGGTGGGCCCAACGTCAATGGGCATCTTTAAAAGCAGAGAATCTTTCCCGCCTACAGAGGGGCAGAGAGATGCAACATGAGGCAGGGCTGACCGACCAGGCATTCCTGGCTTGGAAACCAGAGGAGGGGCCATGAGCCAAGGAATGCACGTGCCTCCGGAAGCTGGAGAAGAGGCAAGGAAACAGATTCTCCCCTGGGTTCTCCAGCCCTGCCACATCTTAAGTGTGGTCCAGTGAGACCCACGAGGGCTTCTGACCTCCAGGCTGTTAGTCAATGTGCGTCATTTAAGCCACTAGGTGTGTGGTCACCTGTCACAGCAGCCACAGGACACGCACACAGCGGCTCTTGCTGTTTCCTCGGCTGCCTCCTTCTGAGCGCAGAGCTTCTAGCTCCCCAAAGGGCTAACCCAGCCACGTTGGCTCTTTATTAACACACTGTTCTTTTCCATTATAAACCATTTGCACTAATGAGTTTTGGAAAGGTTTAAAAAAACTGGAGAAAACTGAAGTCTCCTCTGTTCTTCATTTCTTTTCCTCAGCACTTCTCCACCAGACCTTCCGTGTTAAGAAAATAGCACATGGTCCTGTCTGGTGCCGGAGCTTTGCTTCCCTATCCCCAGGGGGGCAGCCATCCCCTGACGAGGCCCGCTGGGGGACAAGCAGCCCTGGGCAGCAGCCGGCAGGGCCTCAGCAGAGCCGGGGCTGGCCCAGCCTGGGAGCAGCCGCAGGGCAGCAGAGCTTGGGGGCCTTTCCGTAGCGCTCAAAGCTGAGGGTCCTCTCCTCACGGGTCTCCCTCATGGCTTGGAAGGTGTCGTTTTGTAAGGAAGCACAAGTTGCAGGAGGTCTCCCTAGCCTCGTTAGCAAGTGTGGTGACATGCCCTCCACTCCACAAACACCCAGGCGACAGACAGTCAAAGGGGAAGGAAGCCGATGTTGATGAGGAGAGACTGAGACTGAGACACAAGGGAGAAGGCAGGCGGGCGTCTCGATGGGCCAGTCAGACAGGGACTTGGTCATGACACAGAGGAAAGTGGAAATGTCTGTGTGTGCTCTTACACAGGCTCTCCGCTGTCTAACGGGGCTCGTGTGGCTGGTCCTCAGCCAGGCAATTCTAGGGGAAAAGCTTTAGAGACTCAAATGAAAAGCGTTGAGAAGAAAAGATTAAGGAGGGTGAGAGTTCTTGAGAGTTCTGCCATCTTGGTAAGCAAGAAAATAAACGGTATGTTATGAACACCTAACTTTGCGGCAAAACACAACATCACCTGAGGTGTGAGTGGAAGCAAGCGTGGAGAAATGCCAAGGGGGGAGGAGGGAGCCGCAGGAGCCAGGCCTGCGCTGAGCACCCGCTCCGTCCCACCACTGGTCCTCAAGACCCGATGCCGCCTCGCCTCACTCTCAAGGGGCTGGGCACCCACTCCACGGCCCCAGTGCGACACGCTCCTTCCTTGCCCCTCTCAGCAAGGCTGAGCCAGCTGACACGTGTAAAGGAACTTTACACCACTAGGATTCCCTGTGACAAGACAAACCTACATCTTCAAGAGGGGCCATGAGCAGGCAGGCAGTCGTAGTCTCTGAACCCAAATGCCACTTTTCTACGCCAGCCAGCCCTAGACAACTCTTTGAGAAGGTTCACTCATGCGCTCTGTAAACTTCAAAGCACCACTGAAAGATCAAGCGCAACAGATTACAAAACGGTTACAAACACAGAGATGTCGCTACACTGAGCCAACTACAGACTCCTTAAAGTGCAAGATTATAGGCAGCATCTGATGAAAGCGAATGCAACTTCCTGGTAAGTCTGAACTAATGAAATGGATATTTGCTTTTTCTTCAAATTTTAAGCGAGCCATCTAAATCATCTTAAATTAAATTCTCTCTTAAGATCAAATGCCAACAAGCGACTGGCCTTCACAAAATGCTCTCCAGCATCTGCGGATCTGCATGCTCTGGAAGGCCATCGGGCTGCTCTGACTACATGTCACCCAACACGCTCAGGCCAAGCTGGTCCTGCTCCCCACCCAGGGCCCGCTGCTCCCTGCAGCACCCTGAACAATTTCGTCCCGGATGGCAGCCTATCACGTGAACCCCTCCTCTCCAGAACACCAAAGTCAGGTCTCTATTAAGGACCTACTGTGTGCAAGACACTGCGGGGGTAGGAATGAGACCCCAACGGGCCTACGCTGCAGAACAAACACAGAACTATGAAGAACCGGGGACTGTGTTCTCAGCATGAGCACACGAGAACTGAACAGGGTCTGGTTTCTTAGCTGAGGAGACTCGGGTAAACTCTACAGGAAGGTGGGGCTGGCGAGGGCAGGGAAGGAGACAGAGGGAAGGCAGAGCGCATCTTAGGGAGAGGGAACGCGCAGGCCCAGAGAAGGCAAAGAGGAGACCAGGGGGAGGAGGGTGTCAAGAGAGGAGATGTGGGCTCAGTGCCACACGGAACTAGCCGGCTTGTGACTTACAGCCCCTAGTCCCTCGGGGCCGCCCTGACTTCTACTCTGTCCCGAGTCCCTCAGGCCTCCTGTGACTTCCACTGTCACTTGCCCCTCAGGGCTGGTTTACTTGATCCTGGTCTGAAATTAAAAAAAACATCCACGCATGTTTTGATAAACTAAGCTAAAATTTTAGGTATTATAATGTGGTCACAGTTTTGTAATCATTGCACATTTTATAAGATCCCTTTAGTGAATTTAGGTCAAATCATCTATTTTTTAATTTAACTTACGAAATCATGGAGTTTATTTCCAGAAGGTTCTGCCTGTACTCTACTTTTGGTGATGAGCCAGTACCCCCTACAAATGGAAGGCATTTTATGCTATCATAAGAGTGATTTTTTTCCTGTCGGCAGTGCCAACAAAGCAGCTTTTCATATGATCTACAGTTGATTAAATCTTAAGAAGTATAATGTCAGAAACCTCAGAATCTAAATGTGCAGTGTTACAATAATGAAGGCGGACACATTACTAACCTGGCTGGTAAATGAAAACAAAATTAGGAAAATGCTCCTAACTTGGAATTCATTCAGAACGCCAGGCCTCAGAAAGGTTTCCACATCTTCAGATGGTTCTGATACGCGCTTCAGAAATGAGCTGAACAGGTGACCGCACAGGACGGAGGGAAAGACCCTCCAGCCCACTGCATTCCTCGCCCTCCCCTCCCGGCACTCCAGAGCCTGCAGAGAAATCCCGCTCACGGTGACCTCCAAGTGAGGATGCCCAGATGGGGTCCATCCGCCCAGGAGACACCGTGCTGCAAAAGGGGTCCGTGTTCTCCAGACGGGGACAGCTAGTGCAGCTGCTGGGAGACAAGCTTCTCTAAGGAAAGCATGGCTTTAACTCGAGCGGGAAGGAAGGTCCAGCTTTTCATATGAGAAAATGCCCTCACCCCACCACCCCCGCCAGAACCAAGTGAAGGCAGGGGCAGAGGCAGGAGCCTGGCCGGCGCCGAGGAAGCTCCACCGGGAGAGGCTGGCATGGAGACTCGGCTCTTGGCCGGCCCCAGGCCTGCTTCACCCACCAGGGACCTCCCACAGCCTCGGGACGGCACCACCGGAGACCTGGGCAGCTGGCTGGCCCTGCTCGCAGGCATCACTCCCCGGCCACGCCCACCCCTCGGGGGGGTCCCCGGTCCACATGCCCCTTCTCAACCTCTGCACTCAGGTGGGAGCATCACCCAGGCCCTGCGGTGGGCACCCTCGCCAGGTGCCCATCCTGGCTGACCAGTGGGTATACAGATGGGCCAACAGCTTGCCCAGGGAGGACGTTCTGGACACAGGCCCAAGGCAAAGCCTTGCTGGGGGGGCACAGCCCCCACGAGTGGGGCCCCCAAGGGGCCGTGTGGGGTGGCCCCCATCTGCTCCCAGTGACAGCAGCTCCCATGACCGACTCCAGAGCCCAAGGAGCCGACTCTTCAGACAAAGCAATTCCAGACGCTTTTCAGGTAGTCCTCCAAACTTGGAAAAACTCTTCTAAAGTGAGATTAACATTTTGTTAAAGAATGAATCTTCTCAAAACCAGATGACAACTGTGAAGAGAGAGATAGACGCAGCAAGAAGGAGTCCCAAAGGTGTGCTCTCCAATTGCTTCCCTTGCTCCCCAGCCGGCAGCGCCAGGGTGCCCAGCAGGAACCCCCCCAAAGGAGGACTCAGGGAGCATTGGATCTCGCCCATCTGAAGCAACTGATAAATGAAGGAGGAGTTTATGATATTCTAAAAGGATCAGCAGGAGGATGGCCAAGTTATAAATCACTGATTTCTCAGCCAATCAAGACATATTTATTAAGAGAAGGTGGTAAATTTGTGGCTAGAGATGCCCCAATTTGCGTTTTAAAGGACCTATGTGAGCTTGTGCAGAGAGGACATATCAGAAATTACTGGTGGGCACCCCCGGGGGGTGGGGTGAGGGTCCAGGCTGGGAGGGAAACTCACTCACCACGGGCTTTGCGCGGTAGTTGATTTTTTCACCTTGTGCTGTTTTCATAATCAAGAATGAATCACGTTAACTAGCAGGATGACACACAAGAAGACCCAAAGGGACCCCTCTTTCAGGCCAACATGGTCGGGGGTAGGAAGGCGTCAGTGACCGGCACAGGGCGGGCAGGAGCCAGGGCACAGAGCGAGGCACAGAGAGAGGGGCTAGGAGGTGAGGAGGGGCAGGCACCCACACACAGCGCCTCAGGGAAGGCTCTGCAGCCTGGCCAACCCTGGGGGACATTCTGGGTCGAAATACACCTCGTCTCTTTCAGGATCACATCACCTTGAGGGCAGGTCGTGTTTTAAGAGGCTAATACAGTGAAATGAGTAAAAATAAAAACAAAGTCCTCCAACAGTCAATTACACAAAAGACTGTGATGTGCCCACTTCTCAGCCACGCTGCTCAAGGCACTCCGCGGCCTCTTGAAACACACAGCAGGCTGAGATGGAATGCGTTGGCTTGGACTGGATTTTAAATTGGCGATGAGTAAAACGCACTTATGGCAAATCTTAAACGTAGGGTAGCACAAATGAGGTCATGTGCCATTTTCACATGATCACTGTGGCTCCCAAAGAGAAAGCCAATGCAAATGTGCCGGTCGAGTCTCACTCTGTTAGGAGGACGGGGGCCCAGCTGGTCTGCCCAGGGCCCGATCCCCTGCAGGACAGCGAGGGCACAGCTCACCTGGACAACTACCCACTCGTCTCCCTAGAATGGAGCTTTCACCCTCCTTTGTTCTTCCCGCTCCTTTTGTTTGCAGCTTTTTCCAAACAGACTTTGGAATCTAGAAAGAGCTAACTGGAATGCAGTGAGCTCCCAGGCCAGTAGCCAGAAGCAGCACCTCCAGGCTTCCAGCTCCAGCTCGCCTGCGGCTGACCTCGGAGTGGGACTCCCCAAGAGCAGCACGTCGATGCATGTGGAAGACACTCAGGGACGGGGTGCAGGCACGCACGCCTTTCCAGGCTTCTTTCAGAGGGTTTCCCCTCAGACATTTTTAAGTAGAGTGAATTATTTTCAAAGAAAAGAAAAAAGGCATTGGGTATGAATCCGAAGCAGCCTACTAAGGGAATCCTGGATCTAAATGCACTTTTTTTGGAGCACACACATCTGGTTTTCCTCTATATACTGCCAATTCTGAAGCTATTTAGTACCCAACTGAGATAATGCAAAACTGGTGCAAAACCTAAAATAAATGCAAGAAGCCCAAGGACTTTTCAGTAATATTTAGATATAAAATTCTGAATCCAACCAAGTATCCATCTAGATGGAAAAAAAAATCCCTAAAAAACAAACCAAAAAACCCCTCATGCACTTAAAAGATCCATTTTCAACACAGTTTAATTAAGTGTGTGGCCAGGAACAAGGATGGACCACCAATCCAAAGGCCTCTTGGAAAACCCAAGGTCATTTCCTGGTTTTTGTCATTTACTTTTGAATCCTACTTGTTAAGGGAGCACAATCAACCAGGCTGACTTTCTCAAATCTAGATGCTAATTCAAAGGGCAGCTTCCTCATGATAGAAAACGAGGCGTTGAGAGAAAGATGCCTGTCCCATGGACGCCCCCAAACCACCACTGGCCAGGAGACCTACCAGCCCGAAACCTTTTTTCATACATTATACAGCAAATGCCAAAAATATTATCATTCTTAAGCCTTTAAACCCACGGACAGGAACACTAATGTGTCCCCTTGGAGTCCACCTTGAGTGCTTTCATAAACCAAGTCGCCCATGAGTGGACAGTCAGAAAAGAGCACAGACGGCAAGAAAACCACAGGCGAATGCACACGCCGCTCCTCTGGCATCATCCCTCAGCCCGCAGAGCAAGACCCAGTGGAGGGGCCTCTCACAGGCCTTCGGATGCGAGCCAACTGATGCAAGGTTTCACACAAGCATCCTACGGCCAGCATGGTGGCGCTAGCAAGCTAACGGGCTAACAGTCCTGAGCCAGGTTTGCAGCTTTCAGATGCAGGGAAGATGCCCCGGGGACTAACGCCCAGATCCTGTTCACAGAAAGATGCCGGGTGGTGAGCAGCAATGAAAAGCAGTTTCTGCTGTATGCTCTGTGGCTCCTTCCAGCATCAGAGCACGAACCTCAAACACAATCTGGGGAGAAAGAAAACAAAACCTAAAAAATATAATAAAGCAAAACCGGAAGTCTGGAGATACTTGGTATTCGTTCCTCACCATTCCAGATAGGGCAGCATTCCTGGGAGCAAATCTTAACCATGTGTCTTAAAACCTTCCAGTTGATTGGGGCGGGGGTAGGTTTAATAACTCAGCCAAAGTCAAATCCAAGGCCCTCCTCTTTTTCCTGTGGACTCCAGGCCTCTGGCTTCTAGAAGGGGCGGGCGGGGTGGGTGAGACAGAGCAGGAAGAAAATACAAGGTTTATTTTAATTACGAGTGTAAGTGATATATCAGATCACTACAGGGACATTCAGACACACTTGGGGAAGGGAGAGGGGGCACCAGGGAGCCCGGCCCACCAGCCATCACACTTCACCACTGCAACAAGCAGAAATGCCCGGCCACAGAAGGAACGCTGCCAGCTGCTGTCCAGACTGACCATGAAAACAGAGGAGCACAAGCAGCGGTCAGGGCTGCTCCTCTCACTGTCCCAGGAGAGGGCTCTCAGGGCTCTCATCGTTTCTTTTTTTAATTTGGAAAACTCACTGCACGGAACAACAAAAATTACTGTTGCATCACTGTGATGGGGCAAAAGAAAGAACTTCTAAAGAGAGGCAATGCAACTTTCCTACTGAGTCCCAGACAGCAGGAAGCATTCAGACCACCTTATATGTGTCTGTGCTTTACTGGGAGATGAGAATGTAAACCAGTATCCCCTCCTAATTGGGATGGAAAAAAGTGATTTTTACAAAGAGGGGGAACCAGTCTGCAAATCCTCACCTATTCACCCAGCTGGCGTGAGTGACAAGAGTGATAAGAGGCGCCAGGCCTCATGGGGGACGATGGAGAGAGGCGCCTCCTGACAGCAGGGGAAGCACAGAAGCAGCACCTGAAGCCCCGTCACAAAGGGAACAGCTCATCACGTCGTGAAAACACACGGCCTCGCTGTTGATGCAGACAGATGACTGACCGTGAGATGCCACTCACAGGACGTCTGCACGGTCCTCGTGCTGGGCGTGGCCTCGATCAGCACGGCCTCATTCCTCTACTCTGACAGGCCACAGTGCTTGCTGTCTCCAAAAGAAAAGTTCAGAACTCGATTTCTATGCCAAGTAAGACTATTACACACGAAGTAGATAAAATCTGCATGGTGACAACTTATTTCCATCTTCACCACAGGGGCCCTCTCTGGCGAGGACAGCACTTCTTCCCTTTTGAGGAGGTGGTCCTAGAGGCCACTCCATCCCCACAGCCTAACCTCAGAACGCATCATGACCTCAGTGCATTCAAGGAGGGACACGAAAAACTGCCTCCTAGCGCACCTCCTTCCATGTGCAGCGGAGAAAGGACGGAGCCCGTGTGCACCCCGGAGTGATGGGAAGAGGCCAGAGGGACGTGAGAGGCAGAGGACACAGGTGTCTCCCACAAGGAAGGCCCACAGCACCCAGAACTTCACCAGACTCACTTTGCCTCACAAACGACTTATTTCGTGGTACAGAATTTGGGTTTATCACACCTGAGGCAGGGGGGTCTGAGGTGGGGTGGTCAGCCAATATCCCCCTGATGAGGGGGGTAGGGGTACTGTGAGTCCAACTGTGTCCTCCCGAAAATTATATCCATATCCTAACCTCCAGTGCCTATGAATGTGACCGTCTTTGGAAATAGGGTCTTGGAGGATGCAATTAAGTTAAAATGAGGTCACACTGGAGTAGGATAGGCCGTAATCCAATGACAAGTGTCCTTCTAAGAAGAGAGACATTTGGATACAGGAACAGGAAGGAGAACACTATGTGACCAGAGGCAGAGACCGGACTGATGCGGCCACAAGCCCAGGGCCGTCTGGAGCCACCAGGAGCTGGAGGAGATAAGGAAGGATCCGTCCCCTAGAGCTTCTGGAGGGAGTATAGCCTACTGATCACGATTTTGGACTTCTGGCCTCCAGAACTGTGACAGAACACATTTCTGTTGTTGGAAGCCACCAGCAGAGGTCACTGGCTTTGGAGTGATAGCCCAGGAACAGTCTCCCCACTTTCAGACCCTCAGCTGGAACGCAGTAACCCCATGCCCAAGGCCACCTGGTCAACTCTCTTTAGTTGACAAAGCCTCAGGCCTTCTGCTTCCTGAGAACATGCTGAGGGCTCCTCCTGTCTCCTAATCTTTCACAGCTCCTCACACGCAGGTCCCTCCAGGTGAGCTCAACGCGTAGCTTGCTCCCCTGCCCTTTCAAAGGGGCAACCAACAGTCTCCCCCAAACTGCAGGGCCTCGTGCTCCCGGATACCCTGACAGTCAGGTGTGGGGGCAGTCTGCGTTGGGCCGGTGCCACAGGCCCCAGCACAGCCAGTGCACAAGGGATGCCCCAGGCAAGGCATGCAGTTAAGGACACGGCAGGGCCGGTTGCAGCCAAGAGCAGCTGGACACAAGCACGAATCTTAAGCTGCTCACGTTGCTTAAAGACCATCACAAGAAAACTGTCAAAATTAAGAAGAAACGAGTGCTGGCCCCTAAAAAGCCAAATTCCAGCTTCTATTACGAAGCACAGGCTACCTCTGGACCAACTTCAAATTAACCTGCAGAAGAAGGGGCACCCCTCCCATATGCTGATGGCGGGTCTACCGCCCAAATCAGCGCAGGGCAGGGGCAGCTCTCGTGAGCGCTCAGTCCCCACCAGATCCACCGTGTGAACAGCAACTGGGATCCAACTCCACCTCGGGCTGTGCCTCCCCAGGAGCCTGACTATCTGAGGCCACGTCTCAGAAAATTCCGTGTTGAGGTAAGACACAGTGAGACTACTGTGTGGTCAAAAAGATCTCTGGGCACCAAGAGGCCACAAATACTTTCAGGCCCAAATCCCCTTTCTGCATCCACAGCAGAGCTTAATCCCAACATCCCAAACCCTCTCCAGGAAGAGACAGGGGGCTGTGGACTGAAAGCATGTGTTCCCCGCAATTCCTATACTGAATCTCTAATGCCCAATGTGATGGTATTAGGAAGTGGGGCCTCTGGGAGGTGATCAGCGCTAGATGAGGTCGTGAGGGTGGGGCCCGCGGGATGGGATCAGTGCTCTTCTAAGAGGAGGGGGAGACACAGGATCTTTGCGCGCTCACACCAAGGAAGGCCACGTGAGGACACAACAGGAACAGAGTCCTCACCAGAAGCCAACTGTGCCGGCACCCTGATCTCAGACCTTCAGCTCCAGAACTGGGAGGAACAAACGTCTGTTGTTGGAGCCACCCAGTGTGTCGCATTCTGTTATAGCTGCACAAACTCAGACAGAAGGTGACAGTAGACAGACATCATCATCTTCCTCCTAGTGAGGTGGGGAAAACATCCTTAGGAGATAAAGTTTCAAGAACTCTCTAATTAGCAAAAGACCCGCTTGGGGAGAGAGCAGCCAAGGCACTCTGGGCAAGCTGGCAGGTGGGTGGAAGGACAGACTGCTGTGAACAATCTCTGATGTATCTGCCTTGGGTTTGATCCACTTGGGTTTTAACCCACTGGGGTTAATTTTCAAGGACTTTTAAATGGAAGGGACGTTCTTGGACACACAGTGTTAGCCTCAATGGTTCTCAAAGACCTAGTTTATATACATTTCAAGTTCAACTTAGGAGAGTCCCTCTGGCGAGGCCCTGGACTCCCGACACCACGAAGTGTTTCTTTGGGAGAACTTTAAATCTGGAGAATTCACCAAGCATTCGCCTCGGCCCCTTCACACTACGCTGCTAATGGCTAGAGTTCAGAAAGAAGAAAATGAAAGACAGGCGAGGGCAGTGGCCTGTCTAACGTGCCCCAGTCTCTGGAAGACTCCTGGCTGTGAACGACGTTGCAGAACCCAGACCGGCGTCCTGGCCTCTCCTCACGCCCCTCAGTGGGAGCACTAGTGTTATGCTGTTGAGGACAGTGTGCCGTTCTCAAACACACTTGTGCTGACGAGGAGAAGCTTGGATTGAATGTGACCGCTGCCTGTCTTCGATGCATGGCGCATTTGAGGTCCCTAACTCTGAGGTCAGAAAGGGGATCAGAAAGGGGGCAAACGTTTAACTTCAGGTGTAAAGAATCTCTTTAAACTTTCTCTAAGTGAAAAAACACCCCAAAAGCAACGCTTCACATTGAGCCAACGGTGGACTACCTCTGGGGAGGAGCGTGAGCAGCAGGGGAGGAGCAATTTCACACTATGCTTTACAACACGCTTCCTTCCACGCTTCTGTACTGCACAGCGTGGGCCTGTGTTCACGCTGTCACTCGTGCTCTGAAAACCAGAAACCACCACAAGTAACTCGGGATGCTCCCATCTAGAGCGGGAGGGTAGGGGGAATTTCCTCATGAAGGGGGTGCTCTCTCAGAAACAAGCGTTCTGCAGATAGGAAGTCCAAGATACAGGTTCAAGCTGTGGCCCCGGGGCAGGGAGTTGGGGAGGGGGGCAGGCACAGCCGGGAGGAGACCAGGGTGGGTCAGCAGGGTGACGACCCGGAGCTCAGGTCTCCTTTCCCCCGTACCGCCACTGGGCAAACCCACGGGAAGCTGGTGAGCAAGGACCAAGCCAAGAGAGCAAGGTTTCATATGAAAGAGCGGCTGATAACCAGGGATGTCCTGCTCCACCACACACGGAGTGTGTCCTTTCTGGAGGGTGTCCTGGCTGCTACCCATGGCTGTGTCAGGATCACACATACACTATTTTAGTTGTCAGAAGAGCCCCTGGGGATCATCATCCAGTCTAAATGTGAGCAGATAAGGACCCCAAGCCCTGGACGGTGGGCGGGACCGCAGGACTGGCTGGACGTCCTGGGGCCTCCGCTGCAGCACCAGCCCTCGGCACAGATGTCATCTTGTTTGTTATCATTAGCTCCACGTTGCCAGGGAGGAAACGGAGCCTCAGAGGCTAACTTCTGTGCCCAGGATCACGGGCCAGTGAAAATAAAGCCAAACAGAAGACGCTTTGAATGCAGCTGTGCCGACTCCTGTCCTACTACAAGGCCAGAGCCAGTCACCAGGGTGGGACTGAGATGTGTTAGGAAAAAAGTGAAAGAATGATGACACAGCAAATCACATAACTAAGAAACCTCAAAAACCTCATTTGACTTGAAAAATAATTTCCCTTTAAAATAACAAGGAAAATTATTTACGCTAAATCCCTCCACTTGAGCCTCTGTCGCGAGGAAAACACAGCTCCAGCTTCTCCTCACCCCAGGTTCTCTTTGGCCGACTTGTCTCTTGGTGGAGCACCTGCTGATCAGGAAGCACTTACCCTGGTATGTTCTCAGCTCTGGAGGGTCTTTTGGGAACTCAACTCAGGTGCTACGAGAGTGTCACCCCAAACGGAAGATAATCCTCTCAAAAGGATTCACAACAGGTGACATGGTGAAGACCCACTTTTGTGTGTGTGTGTGTGTGTGTGAGAGGAAGATTGTCCCTGAGCTAACATCTGTGCCAGTCTTCCTCTTTTTTGCATGTGGGATGCCGCCTCAGCTGGGCCTGATGAGCAGTGTGGAGGTCGGCACCCAGGATGGGAACCCGCGAACCCCAGGCCGCCAAAGTGGAGCATGTGAAGTCAACCACTGCACCACCGGGCCGGCCCCGTGAATACCTACTTTTAAGGATCCACACTTTTCCCTCCTCCTTCTGCAAACCTGCCGTTATCTGGGCCCGGGTTACCTGGTTGTTTTCTTGTCCTCTCAGAACCTAGCCAAGACGACTGGATGCTGAGGATCCCCCAGAGGCCGCTGGCTGATGGCCCGTGCCTGGGCATGTGGCCTAAGAGGGTTCACGGCTCACTGCTTTGTCACCACCCGCCCCACTCCTGGTAGGGGGTGATGCACCCGTTAACGGACAGCGGCACCTGTCACTGGATTGGTGGCCGTGTCACACCATTGGTATTCCAAAGGTTTCATTTCAAAAAATCATCTCTGTACATTGACTTTCATCTTTTGCCACCTGTAACGCCATCCTCAGGGCTTGGGCCAACTGTCAATGGCAGGCACAGCGGTTACTTTTACGGGACATCCCCAATATCAACTGCAGAGCATCGAGTGCTATGCATACATCGATGACACAGGGACATGAGGTGGGAAGAGCTGCTGACAGCAAACACAACAGCTCCCACGGACAGGTGAAGAGGCAGAATAAAAACCAGTCTAGGGTCACATTACAAGCTTTGTTTGTTTTACTTTGGGAGTCAATGTGAAACAATAGCCTGAATTTAAAAATAAGTGACTGTATTTGTCCACACATGAAAATAATTTCTAGATTATATCTCTACCCTGAATGCACATAAAGCACAGAACAGCTCTTCATTTCTCCCTGTCCCTCCTTCTCTTACACACACACACACACACACACACACACACACACAATCGTCTCAGGTGGTACGCTTCCTCTCCAATCCAAACCCAGTGGCATGTCACAAATATTTCATTTTTGGACTGCAAATTGTTAGAGGAAATGTAAAGAAAGACGGTGCTGGATTTTACCAAATATTTGCAAATTCTCACCTTACTAGCTGTGTGGGAGGAAATGCGGAACCTTTCCAGCTGCTCAGAATAAGGCGGAGACTCCCCTGACTCTTTGATATGTTACTTGGTCAGAAATGGACCTATGCTCCGGTATTGTGTAAAAAGTCATAATATTAGCATTTGCACTGGTTCTGCTATGGATAGTGCAAGTTTCTAAACACACATCCTTATGGGGTTCGGAACGGAGCTTCATTACTGTAGGGGCATGTAGACACAGCCTGGTACGGTGCTGTTCGCCTGACCTGTGGAAGCCTGTCGGCGTGGCCACTCCCACGAATCACAGGCTCCCGGGGAGGAGGAGAGGGACCAGCTTCTCATCCTTCAGTTTCCCAAAGGTCAGCGAGCGAGTTAAACAAAACTGGGTTCTCTTTTAGTCATTTGAACACACGGTTAAAGCAGAGCTTTCACATTTTAACCAGGTCCTGATCAGACCGGACCTGGGATTGCTAGATGAAGTTTTCCTCATAAACACACAATGAATTTAACAGTCACTCAGCTGTTCACTTTCAAACCGAGTAAAAAGGGGGAAATTATACTGTGCCTGAAACGTTTTTTCCTTCTGCAGTAATTCTGTCCTTCCTGGTTCAAGGGCTCAGCGAGACTACTCGGCTCACTCGTGTCTTCTTACCCATCAGTTCCGACACCGTCAGCACTCGGCGCTCACACCGTAGGCCCCGCTGCTCATGTCTCTTGCCACTGGACTGTCCAGCGGGCAGTTTCTTTGATGGCCCCCCTCCTTCCCTGCTCAACACCCCACAATGACAATGACAATGTGCTCCTGAATCTCCAGACCCTGGAGACCAGCAGCGCAGGGACACACTCAGTGCAAACTACAGCAGCCCTCCAGGCCCTGACTCCCCTGGAGCGTAACCACCAGTGTCAAAACAAGACCAGTTACGGGGAAGGAGAACCAGCTTCGGTTTCACACCACATGCACCTGTCAGAGCTCCCAGAGTCTGCACGAGGGAAAAGCCGGGCTTGGTCAGAAGAGGAAGGAAAGGTCCTCACGGGTGTCTTCCATCCGCAACCTCTTTGACTATAAAGAAGTGAAACATCTGGAGCTCGTGACAAGTGTTCAGGGGGCATTCCTGATCCCCCAGTCTCCCCTCCCACCCCTCGTTCCTCTCCTCAGGTCAGAAACGCAGAGATTCAGCTCCTGGTGCAGCAGTGGTGGCTTGGTTTCCTTTCAACAATCAGCAGCTGCTCTGACAGCTTCTGGAACAGAATTCTTGGGTCTAAGGAATCCTTTACATGTTCCTTAGCTGCTCTGGGCCAAGTCCCCCACATCGACAGGTACACTGGCCCAGCACCCGCCGGGGACTCCGGCTGCTCGTCCTACCCACGACGCGGCAGGCCTGCTAGCGAGAAACACAGACACACTTAACAGATCACGACAGAAAAGCCCAAAGCAATCACCACACCTTCCTCACGCAGAGAAACTTCTACAGCTTGGATCCCACTCAAAAGAAATTTGGAATTACTCAGAAGTCACAATTTTCCAGCTTACTGAACTGTAAGTTTTAAATAAGTACTCTTCTATACACTTCCAGGTTAATACTCATGATTAAAATTATCAATGACTATATGCTACATTTTTGAAAGGCTTAAAAATGGATGAGTGTTTCAAAATGTTTTCAATTAACTGTGTATTTTACAATTAACTAAGTGCTAACTTGGAATAATTACTACTGTTATTCATTCACCGAAAAGCAATCATTAAATATTGATAATTTGATACTACACTTGGTACTGTGAGGAACAGAAATGAATAAAATTTGGATCTAATAGGATTAAAACTATTTAATTTAACCTTTTGAACACATATTTGAAAATGATGAAATGGATCAAAAATGGTTCTTGAATTTCAAGGCCTGCCACCCCTCCCTTGACTGACTGGAGTCACGAGACTTCGATGTGGCTCAGGGCGGGCCGTGGGCACAGTGACCAGCACACACTGTGTCCAAATAATCAGAAGTATCTTTGGGGTTTTATTATAAGGCGACTTCATTCTCAACCAGTATGCGCCCCTTCAAAAACATCATTTCAACTACCTCAAATACTGAAAATGTACATTAAGCAATCATTTCATCCAACTTCTCTCTAAAAAACATTATAATATCCTTCCCAATCCAGACTGTCGTCCAGCTTTTTCCTCGCCTTGCCTGACCTGAAACAGCCTTGCCCATTACAAGGACAGGGGTGCAACCACAGGCCTAAGGTCACACGCTAGTGTTACTAACCGGCTACCATTGCCCAAGCCTGGAATTACCCCCTTGCTGCTCACAAGAGACCAAGAGGCCACAGCACGGCCAGTTCTTGCGTGTTCAGTATCCACTTGCATCAGTCCATTTTGCTCCATATGACAAGCCTCTGCTGGGGACCAGAGGAACTCCTGAAGGAGTGGCGCCAGCAGCAGGAGATACGGCAGCCCCTTGTCCTGTTCGGGCCGGGCTGCCTGGACCAGGAGGCAGGAGATGCACAGTGGTTTTTGCGATTTTTCTAGGATGTGTTTTGGAACTAGTCAACACAAAACTCACTCCACTCTGACCGCCATGGCTTAAATTCTACTTTCCACCATTTCTGGTAGGGAAGGCTTTTCCATAAGGGATTAATTCCCTGAGCTACCTCGGTTCTCCAAGATTTCTGTTTGTGTTTTGGCATGCAATGCAGGCACATGTTTTCTTGAAGGGAACATTTTTATTAGAAGTGAAGCGACACAGTGTATGCCATCTGTGAGGTTGAGAGTGTTCTCCTGGTGTGACAAACCATTAAAAGCGGACTGAAGCCTCCCAGAAATAGAAGAGACTGTTTTATTGCAACAGATAGAAGCAACCCACACCCACATACACACACCCACGCTCACACCCCCATAATACCCTACACACCCACCCAGATACACCCTTCATATTCATCCTCCACCCCCAAACCCCCCACTCACCCTATACACATATACACACACTCCCTACACATGCACCATAGACACCCTCCAACAACACCCACCCAGATATATCCTACACACACCACCACCCACCCATCCTATACACCCACCCCCACATACCCTACACACCCACCCAGACACACCCTTCACACACATCCTACATCTGCCCATCCCCACCCGCCTTATACATATACACCTACCCCCCACCCATACACACCCTATACACACAGCTTGTAAACACACACCCCCCTACCCACCCCACATACACCCTACACACACCCTATACACACACACATACACACACACCTTCTTCTCATCCACTCCAAAATAGTCCTACACAAAAAATGTTGGATACTTCCCATCTCTCTTCTAATCTTTTTCCAAGCTTGGTTTAGAAGGCCTCATTTTATGGAAAAAATTCTGAAAGCTACTGAAATTTACTTTTAAGCAAAGCATAAGGAGGGACACAAATGCCAAAGAAGTCGAGAGAGGTTTAAAAGTTTAAGAATGCAAAGCTGTTGTTAGCTGGATGTTGGTAAAGTCATCTAACAACACACAACAACCTGGATTTATCACTGTGCTGTTAACTGTTTAATACGTATGTATTGTGTGTATGTGTGGCATATTCATTATTACAGAGATGAGCTTACCAGAATGCAAAATCGCCCTGGTTTTCAAGTGATCTGACACTGTGTAGCCCAGAGACATATATAAACTTTTTGCATACACATCTTAGATAACATTAGCTACAACTGTAAAAGAAAAAAAAACCATGAGTGTCAAATGTTCATCTAGTTGAAACAGCACTAAACCGTTTCATGATTCATGAGCTAAGCAGCATGACTAAAGCTCACGTCTTTAAAGATTTCCCATGTGGCTAAAAATCTCCCAAACACAGAGAAATAAGCAACCCAGATTTGAATGTTTCAATAGATACGATATTGCCTAGCAACGGAGTTTGGTACAAAGTGAGTGTTCAACTCTTACCAAGTCTGAATCGACTGGATCGATTTCCACGCTGTGCAGACAGTAACAGAGCAGCAGTGACAACGGCCTTCTAGAGAACTGAGCCAGTCTGGGGCTTCAGGAGGCAGGAGAGTTGGGTTCTAGATCCCTCCCTGACTTTACTTCCCTGCGCAATCCTGGAAAAGCTGCTGTCCACTGTCCCCATGTGTAAAAGGGGAATAACACTCACCTAGCCCTTGAATTTATTTCACTTCCTCAACAGAAATACTACGAGAGAGGTCATGACATAGGCGAAAGCAGATGTCTGGCTCCAGAGGGGACGCCTGAGTCACTGCAGGCAGAAGGCTGGCTCCCCACAGTGCTTTGGAAGGCAGGGCATAGTTCAGCTTTCTAACGGTATCTGTATACGATGGGGAACCTCGATACCCTACATTTGAGGTTAACGTGACCCTGGCTTACTCCTCCTGGTTGCACTCCAATCTTCAGCAACAGTGTAGTGCTAACTAAAACAACCACGCACCAGCACCCTCTCAGGAACGGGTGCCCGTCCTTGGGTGTTTGAAGAGCCCAGTCAGCAGAGAGGAGCCGCAGACACAGCGCTCCAAGAGGAATCTGAGGTCAGCCAGGAGCAGCTGCCAATTATCCAGAAACAGAGTGCTTTTGGAGCATTATTTCTTAGTCACATGAATCAATGTTTAGGTCTTTCCTTTGTTTTCTTAAATTCCCCAAAGAAACGAGATGAACGGACAGAGCGCAAAAGATCTCTCAAAAATTGTATAAATCTAGATTTTAAAAATCTAAATTTTTTTTTTTTTTTAAAGATTTTATTTTTTCCTTTTTCTCCCCAAAGTCCCCCCGGTACATAGTTGTATATTCTCCGTTGTGGGTCCTTCTAGTTGTGGTATGTGGGACGCTGCCTCAGCGTGGTTTGATGAGCAGTGTCATGTCCGCGCCCAGGATTCGAACCAACGAAACACTGAGCCGCCTGCAGCGGAGCGCGCGAACTTAACCACTCGGCCACGGGGCCAGCCCCTAAAAATCTAAATTTTTTAAATGCAGAAAAGTTTAAGACTGTCTTAACAGTTTGCTGATTATTTAACAATATATAATTACAAAAATGCATCCAACTTTTATCATCGGTCAAGCTGCCCCAACAAAGCACACAGTTAACAAACCACGTAAAGCTTCCCCATGGGGATTTTATGCCACACAAGCAGGCTGCTGTCCACCTGAGCTCATGACGCTGGCGCTGACGGACTCAGCTCCAACCCATCGGCCTCAACAGGGTTGCAGTGCACCATTCATGTGATAAATGTCCATGTGGAAACGCCGGAACTCTCAGCGGCAGCAGAGCCTTGCTTTAGAACCACCAGACCCCCTGCAACCCACGCTTCCTGCATGCCTACTGTGTGCTCGGGCAGGGCCCTCTCCCTCTCTGTGGCACAGGCTCTGCCTTTAAGGAGCTCAAAGTCGAGCCACGTTGGGCACAGAATGGATGCTGGGAGATGCCGTATCCCTCCTTGCAGGCAACCTCACACCTCATCCTTCCCCACTCAAGATTATGGCATGGACATTCCACACTGCAAGGACAGCAGGGTCCCCACGGGGGTTTGCAAAGTCTGCAGCCTCAGCTTCTCAAATGCTGGTGGCATCCCCTCTTGGAACCCTGCCACCATGCTGTAAGGCCCCCAGCCACGCAGGGAGTCTGCACAGAGGAGAAGGGGGGCTCAGGTGAACTGCCCAGCTGAGGTCCCAGTCGTGGGCCAGCACAGCTCCAGCCCTGGGAGCGAGCCCACTGAGCCTCCAGATGACCCCAGTGATGCCACTCAGAGCAGGACAACCATCCACCAAGCCCAATAAACCTAGAGTTACGAAAGACAATAAATGGTCATCATCTTCAGCCCTGTTTTGGGTTGGTTTGTTATACAGCAAGAGGTAACTGAAACAAGAGTGACAATTAAAGTGGCTATGTAGGGAAGTGTCCTTGTGGTCACAAGTTCCATGATAAAATCTTATGGTGTCTGTGACTTACTATCAAGTAGTTTAAAATACAACAAATAGGGCCAGCCCCGACAACCTAGCCCCGACAACCTAGTGATTAAAGTTCGGCATGTTCCTCTTTGGAGGCCTGGGGTCAGTTCCCAGGTGCAGAACCACAGCATTTGTCTGTCACTGGCCATGGTGTGGTGCCGGCTCATAGAAAGAAAAAGGGGAAGATAGGCAATGGATGTTAGCTCAGGGTGAGTCTTCCCCAGCAAAAAAACAAAAAACAAAAAACAAACCCCAAATACACAAACACCCCAATAGTTACTTATACACATCTATCGATTTCTGGTTGCTTGTACTTTTACACTGAATCACGACTCATTCACGATTAGTTCTAATTCAGGCAGATTTAGAACTAGACTCCTCTAGGGCAAAGCCAAAGGCAATCGATGTCTGTGATGTTTACAGACATGGTGACTTCTTGTTCAATCTCCATGCCCACTTACATGACTAAATGGAGACAGACCACTTACTCGGTTTCACTGGCAACTCGCAACGCTCAAAGCCATCGTCAAGGAATAGCTGTCTCAAAGTGGCACGGATACCGAGTGCAAAGGGCCTCATCTAGATTTAACTGCATTTATCCCACTTGAGTCTCACCTGAAATACCCAAATGAACCCAAAAGACAAGGGTTCACATCCTTGTTAACCTGACTGAAATGCTCAGGTGGCCAAGGACTGAAAACCAAGCCCCGTTCTCTCCTGAGAGTGTTCTTCATCTGAGGACAATTACATTATGCTTTAATTAAAACAACACATTTCCTATGCCTTATGATATCTAAACTCCCAAGAAAACAATTATCTTTAGAGAAGTAGGAGGGAAAAATGAAGCGTTTGTGTCTGGCACACTTCAGTAGTTACAGGAAATGTCTGGTTTTGATAAGAAGTCATGTGGCCAGAGCCTCCTGTCGCCAGCGTGTGCCCTCTTGCCTCCACTGTGTGCCACAGCCAGGCTGTCTCCTGTGTTGACCCCATGGAAAGCCTGCGGCAGAGTAGGGCACGCCACGGGGCTTCACAATCCATCTCCCCGACCTGCCGCGAGGACGTCAACTCTGATATCTTACACGTCCACGTCACAGTTTGTTTTACAGATGCCAGTTTGACACAGAATACTTTCAGAATAAACATCCTTTCTTTTTGGCCACTTCCCTCCTCCACTGCTCAAATTTAACCTCTTGCACAATGTCTATCCTCCCATGTTTAATTCTGTAACAGCATTGCAATCTTCTCAACTGAGTCTGAAAATTTAGCTGCTTCTCCAACTGATTAGATAAATCTGGAAAATTATTTTGAGTTGGCCAAGTCTTCAGTCACATCAAATTAATCAAAACCAAAGCCTGCGTCTCTCGCTATCTAAATGCGGAGGCCCAATATTCCCCATAAAGACTCGGCAACATTTTTATCCAAAATTCATCGTTAAAATTGAAAAACTGTTATAACAACTTTGCAGCCCACTGTTTGAGCTGCACGTGATTTCGGAGAGGCTGGAGTGAGCTCTGGTCCCACACGCGCTTGCCCGGGGGCCTGTGCACCTGTGCTTTGAAGCCTCCCCATCAGCTTCCCTCTCCTTTCTAAGGGTTACCCCCTTAAGTCCCAGCGTTTGCTTCTGCCAGCTCCTGGGGACACTACTAATTGGGATCAAATTTAGATAATATCTTTACATTGTTTAACTATAGTACATAGTCCCAGCCTTGCAAAGAGAATGTGTAATTCACACCCAGTGTTTTAGTGTATTACTGCACAGTGCACAGAACACCACCCAGCCATGAGTGAGTGCACAAGGCACCACAGGCCCAGGTCGTTGGTGCCTCAAAGGCTTTCAACTGAACAAAAACCCTCTGTGGATATAAGACCACTGTGAGTGTTGCAGTGACATGTGGGGACAAGGTGGAAGTTCGAGATGGGCTGGAACGCACCGTCACGGTTCCCATTTAGCAGGTGGGACCAGAAAGCGCCCACACCCTGAAGGCCTGCTGCCCAGCACATGTGCAGGGAGAGTGGGGACTGAACAGTGAAAGGGACTCCCCAGGGCCAGCTCTGACCCACACCTGCGGGGGCTCATCTCTGAGCTCCGACAGCGCTAAGGGAACAGAGACACGCACTTCACTTCATCTGACCAGCCTCCACACCACACACACTTCGCTGTGCAGAGTGGGCTTACCTGTCCCACAGGTGAGTGGGCGAATGTAGAGCAGGACTGTGAACAACCCTAGGCTCTGGGTGTCGTCCACACCCCTCCTCTGAGGGGGATCCTGCCCATTCCCCACTCCTCACCTGAGAAAGCTCTTCTGGCAGACTGCTGGGTCCCGGAGCACCAGGCTGACCCAGCACCTTCTTGAGTTCGCCTGCTGAGCTAAGATCAGTGGAGTCCAAGATTGAATACTGATCATTGTACTTTGTGGGGTTGTTTGAAGCAGGCCCCACTTTTGAGGCTCAGATTCAAATCTTAAAAGTTGAAAGGGGTTCAGAGATCCTCTTGGTCCAATTACTCCGTTTTCCCAGGGAAGAGTTTGACTTTGAAGTAACGCTGTCTGTGTCCACAAGCTCCCTGGGGCTCCTGCCCTCCAGGCCGAGTCAGGAAGCAAAACACCACCGTGAGCCCACGCCGCAGGCCTGTCTGCTTCCTAGGACATGTGCTCACAGGAAAGGCACTTGCCGTAGACAGCGAATCTTCCCCTCCTCTTTAAGAAAAGCATCTTTTTTGCTTGAAGCCAGAGCCAGCACACCCTCACATCCCCTCAAAGGACACCCAGTGTCACGAGGAGCAGAGCCGCCAGGCCAGCACAGCGCTGGACATAGGGAGACTCCTGGATGGTGAACGCAAATAGTTAAGTGACATAAGTCTAGAATTTATGGGCTACGCCAGAAAAAGTTCCAGTGGAAGGACGGGCACTGTGTCACAGGAACACCAGGTACAATTTATTAGAATTTAAGAGTTGCTCCAAAAGCATATTTTTAACTGCATCATTCCTAATTAATGCATGAAACTGGGCAAAATGTTAATCCTGCATTATTCATTTAAAAGTTTGTTAAAGTGTCTTGCCAAGGTTAACATGTCCACATAACGTTACAAGTATTCTCTATATATAATAAGGGCGAGGCCAAGAAAACACGTGTTGCCAAAGTTAGTCCTAACTGAAGCCTGGCCTTTGTGACCAATGTGCAGGCTCTGAGGATTGTTCCATGTGTGCCTGGCAGACTCCCTGGTTCAGGGAAGGGAACAAGACTCACTGAGATGTATGAAAAGGTGGCCTTGACCGAGACTTTCACTTTACTGAACGAACATTTTGTAAGAAATGTGACTGGGAGTTTTCTCCAAGTAACCAGAACAGCGCTCAGCCTTCCTCCTCCCCAGTGCCCCGTGTTCTGGACACGCCCACCAAGTCCGAACCCTTGGCAGCACTGGATTGCCAACAATACAATCACACAAACGTAATGCCTCGTACCATCCAAGATTCCATGTGTTAATAGTTCCTGAAGATTACTAAAGCATGTTTATATTACATTTGGCATTTCTTTAACAAATAATTTGAATTCATTTTAAAAAGCTAAATTTCTAATTTAAATTGCTTTACCATGTTAGGCTCAGATGACCTGCTTTCTTTCAAAGGTTCGTTCATGGCAATAATTTTAACAAGAAAGGGAATATTTCCTAACTAATTAATGCTTTAAATATATAGCTTTCTAAATAATGTCTCTAAAAATCACAGACACACACACATGATAAAATGAAAGGGATGTTCCCTGCCAGACTCTACATCAAGAATTTCTAAGGGCTGCAGTACAAGGACATCACTCAAGAACAGACAGATATTACTTTTTTCAAGTGTGCAGAGTAAAAACTTCTTTCTCAGACGCTCTGCCTCACTCAGTGCCATGCCTGTGAGGTCAGCTTCCAAGGACCCACATCAGTGGGTTCAGGCGACTGTGCGCTCTCCCAGAGACCATGAGCGTCGACTGAGCGCTGACCAGACTCCAGGCCGAGACTGCGCGAACTTCTGCTCCTGCTGAAGGCATGACAGCTTCCTGAAGCAAGTGCCTGCTGTTCCCATTATAGTGATGAGGAAACCCAAGCAGAAAGAAGAGAAGTCACCTCTCCAAGACGACGCCCCAGTGGAGTGGCAGCACCGAGATTCAGATCCCACCCAGCCGGTTCTCTTCCAAACAATATTCCACCAAAAAGCCGGGTCCTGTTCTGCGGCCAAAATGAGGATCTTAGGAGGCAGCACTATGAGCGCGCATGGGGCAGCAGTGGGCAGCAGCACCCAGCGGGGTAAGAGCCTGAATGGGTGCTTCACCGCTAACCCCCATACTCCCCCTCAGTCACTCTCACCCCTTCACCCTGAGTGTGAGTGCCCAGCATCACAGGGTCTACCTGGGGGTGGGGCACCTATCACCCTCAACTGTCTCTGGCAGAGAGAAAGTGGGAGACTTGGGTATGTTAGAGCCACTGTGAGCTGCAGGACGCCGTGGAGAGAGGCTCTCCCCGCTGTGGGCAGAGGCTGGCTCAACGCCCCGGGGCTGCTCCCAGCAGGACTTCCCAGCACAGACCAGCTGCACTGAGGTCCCAGGACAGGACGCCTCCTCTCCCTAGGCCTTCCCGCAAGGACGATGTCAAGACACAAGCAAACACAGCCGCCCAGAAGCTCAGTAGAAATGCGGAGTTACGGCCTTCCGCAGGCACAGTTACCTTAGGCCACACCAGCAGCCACAGCATCAACAAACGGCAGCCCGGAATCAGGTACAAACAATGAGGGAACGCACAGGCCAACTCCGGGGTTCTCAGAGAGATTTCATTTCAATACTCAAGTAACAAGAGTATCCCAATTTTCCTGATCTAGAAGAAAAGCTCTGAGGAGTATACTAAAAAAGAGTTTTTGATTAAGGTGTTTATAATGATTTTTCTTAAGCTTGAATGTGACTTTTAAAAAAGCTTTCTACACTATTGATTTATCTTTCCAATTATCTTTTGACTTATCAAAATGAGATGGAAAATGTATTAATATTTAGAGTATAAACTCCACATAGTTGTAAACGTTTAAAAAATTACTTAATTACAACAGCTTAGAACTACAGGCTCTTAAGAAAAGAAAGAGACATTACCGGTCATCTATTCTAATACTTTTCAAACTGTGGGTCATGAAATCAACTTAATGCGTCACAACCAGTATTCAAAAGAGATAAAAAGAAAATAAATGGAAAAGCAAAACAGACATTGGAATGAAAAGTATTAAAGCAACTAGCATGCAGTAAGGCTAAATATTGTTTTGTGAATCTGTTCCAATTGCATGTGCGTACGTGAGTGAAAAAGGGGTTCTAGAGTCCTAACGTGAAACTGTTTCCTTACTGTGGACATGATGCCGTGCAGCCACACATAGCACAAAGTTGCTGTTCCATAGGCAGGCCGGCAGCTGTTACACAATGCAAATCCTCCTCTTTGTGGGAGCTGTCCAGGGTCAGGCAGCACTGCTCAGGGGCCAGGGCGCCCCACCACTCACAGCCTTACAGTGGGTGAGAAAGAGCCCAAGGGGCAGGATGACTCACACAGTTGAGGTCCAGTTGGTTGGCAGAGCGAATGCACCAAGCGGGCCTCCCTGAAGCGGTCAACTGGTGTACCTGCCTGCCCTGAAGCAGCTAACTGGTCTACTGCCTTCCCTGAAGAGGCCAACTGGTCCATTTTCCTAAAAGCCATATCACCCCATGTTAAAGTTCCCATGAATTCGTAAGAAAGGCCATCATTTTTCATTTAAAATGCATCCAAAAATCATCTCATCTACCTCACTGCACATTGCAACCCCATGGCTCTTAATATTTGAGGCTTTTTGTTTTCATTTTTCAGAGTCTTCCAAAAATCCATACCAAATTAAAAATTCTATTATACCTAACACTAACTCAGAAGAGTGAAATCCCTTACATCTCAAGAAATTATTTTATGAAGCTGGCACATTTATAGATGGTTTGTCTAAACGTCCACCTTTGACTCTGTGAGTGGCTATCACGCTGGATTACTTCTCTTGAGCTTCAGAGTCTTCTCCGAATTTCCCTGATCAAGATCCGACTTACTACGCAACCCTATCCCCTATTCAAACAGATTCCACCATTCCCTAAATTACCACACAGGCAATAACACCGTTAAACCTTTCCAAGTTTATATTGTCCCCTATATGCTTATTTGCTCTTCATTCACATGAGAGTAAATGATTAATTTTAAAATACTCATTGAGTAACAAAGGAGACAGTAGCACACAGTAGTGAAAGAAATTGCCTTACACTCCAATAGTACCTACGGTCAGACTGGGGACATCAGAAATCAGCAGTTTGAATCAGTTTAATAATGTGACTTCCAACAACAAGAACCATTTGGAACAAAGCCACAAATGCACATGAACAGCTGAAGGACCAGGCCTGGGGACCAAGAACCTCACTCCCAGGAGATGCCCTCACATAGAGCCCTTGACCAGAATTAGTGTCTGTATTGTAACTTCAACTTTTAAGAAATTTAGCCATCAGGCTTCCCCTCAAAACAGCAGATTAGACGAAGGATGAGGAATGATCACTAAAAGAAGATGCGCACGGCTGAAGATGGGGGAAAGAGAACACGAAACATCTGAACGCATCACACAGCCCAGCGCTGCCTCAAGCCTGCTCACTGCCACGACCACGCCTCGAAACGTGGCTGCAACTAACCCTCCAGTTCTCCACTGCTCTGCAAGTGGGCTCTCCTTCCTGATGCCCTTTCCCACGGTTTGAAAGCACTGGACGCTGCTGCCCTAAGCCCCTGTGTCTATAAAGCACCAGACATGTTCACACACACTCATTTGACCCCACCACAGACCGGCCAGGGGCCACGCCCCTGCAAGGTAGAACCCACACGGCTCCCGCATGGGATGGGACAAGAATCTCGTGATATTTAATTTGAAGGAAATATGACTCAAAAAGTATGGTCCACTGGCAGAACAATGTTCCAGGATTATGTAAATGTCATAAAGACTTCAGATCTCACTCCCAGAAAGGAAGTTCCCGCGGGCTCAGCCTGACAAAGCCCACCACCAGCAGCGGCAGTGAGCGAGCACAGACGCGCTTCCTCCGCTTTCCTGCCCAGGTAACAAAGAGGAGAGGTACCTTCTCAGAAACTGGGCGCTGACGCAGAAAACAGTCACTCAATACAAGCAAGAACAATAGGAGAAATCCGGTGACAAACATGGCCTAACACAGGACGGGTGGGAAGGGGCTCCATGGCCCCCAGCAGCAGGAAGCAGGTGGAAGATGAGGGCAAGGGGCTTGGTCATCAGCCCCTGCATGACTGTTGGCTGCTCTGTAAGGATTCGGAGTGTTGCTGCATAATGATTCTTAAATGATGGTTAATCCTATTGGATAAGAATCTACTATTAAGCAGATGAGAGGGTCAGTGGATCTATGAACTCAAAAAGAACAATACTACGTAAATTTCTTTGTGGGTTTCTAGAATGCGGGAGGATTTTCTGTTCCCCAGAGTTGAGGCAGCCATTCAACACCTTTCCCCCATAAAACTGGAGCGAGCCCTGTGTTGTCAGCTTTTAGTAAATCAAACACCAACGTTCATACCAGGACTGGCAAAGGGCTCCCATCACATGGGGACCTGGGAGAAGCCACGTCTGGCTGATGGAGAAAGAGCCTGAGATTCCTGAGCGCTGTCCCCTTGTGGGCACGACAGAGAGACGAGGTGGGGACGGAAAGGGAAGGGGGGAGAGAAAGAGGTGAGGGGAGAGGGCAGGAGATGGAATAACAGGCGTTCCTGCCCCCAGCACAGCTGAGTTCCCTGTCAGCCCTATCAGTGACATCGAGTGGAGTGGGGTGTTTGTGTCTTGGGAAACACTCTCCTTCGCAAATATATTTAGAAAACAAAACTGTTACAAGCAGGTAACTTAATAGGAACAAGAAGTAGCCAAATGATAAAATAACACCAGAAAGGATTAGCTAAACAGATTTACTAGAAAAAGGCAGCTTCATATGAACACAGACTGTTTTTAAATCAGAAAGCAGTTTCCTCTAGAAAAGAAAAAGTTGCAGATATTAAACTCCTCCAACCACTGTCAGTGTCAGTGCTGCCTTTACTAAGTTCTGTCTCCGGCTGGAGGCCCTGCAGAGGTGACTGACAACGGAACCAGGAGGAGGTGGGAAGGCAGGACGAGACTTTACAGAGAAAAACAATCAGATGATTAACAAGTTATCATCTATGTAACAACATAGAGAGTGGTCGTACAGTAGTTTTATTATTTTGTGGAGAGGCTGCTAAGAGGAGTTAGTGGGGCCTTGGATGAGGGAGCAAAAGAACAAACATCAAGCATCGGCAGCCGGGTGGGACGGGCTGACGAGGTGCGCTGGTGAACTTAAGCAAGGTGGCAGCGTGGGGTGAGGGTGAAGGAAGGGGCAGCACAGAAAGCACTCGGAGAATTTTCGGAAGGTAGCTCTTCCAACGTAAACTCTGGGAGTCCCTCCTGAGTTGGGAACTGGGCAGGAGCTCGTGTGCCTGCCGTACCTGCCCACAAAAGCTGGACTCTCTGCCGTCATGATCTATCTGGGATGGTGTCGTCTGTAATCGTGCACAGTAACGTAATACTAACGTAATCTAAAAACCTGACTCTATTTCAAAAATCCCCAGTGGAATTTTGCTCAGAAATAGAGACAGACAGAAAGGGAAAATCAAAGGCAACACACCTACTTTTCTCATGAATTAAAGTTTAGCAACATTTTAATTAGAATAAAATTTCACTTCCAGTATAAATAGGAATCACTAAATCGTCAAAAACAAAGAGAAAGCTACTACTGCTGATGAGAATTACTGATGACGACCCTGCCCTCTCCCGCCCTAGACAGGACATCTGCCCTGAGCAAGAGAAACACGCCGAGGAAACCGGCTGAGAGCCGACGGCTCCCGGGCCTGGCCCACAGCCTTGTCACCAAGACAGCCCCAGCTCACAAGAAACAACTGTGGGTTTGCTTTAATTTTGCATTTCTTGGGCTTTTTGGCTATTTTCCAAGGCAGCTATGTTATATTTGTATATTAACAATGCTTCAAGACTCTGATTAAAACCTCATGTGTATGTTCAAGAAACTTTCAAACTAGGAAACTCCAATTTAAGCAAATGCTTTAAGGTCTGTCACACTTCTCCCAAGGTGCTCTGAGGATCCAAGAGAAAACCCAAGGGGTGGGGCCGTCCCTTCATTTCCGAGTCCAGGAATGCACATTCTCCACGTCCCCTTCATAGCAGACGTCAGACCCTCATGGAAGACGACAGGAATGTCCACGGGTGTTCCAGAGGGGAGTACGCACTTGGTTTTAATAACAACAAGTATTATTATCATGATAGTAAATGAGCTCTATGTTTACAGTACGTAAGTTATGTTTTATAAAAAAGGAACATCCTCCAGACTCTCTTTCATAATTATTCAGATGTCATAAATATGTCTTTAATACAAACTCTTCGAAAGGACACAAAAATGTAAATCCTCAAATATATTAGAAAGCAAATCACTCTCTGGAACCCCTCACAGCTGGGACACTTCACTTTGTAAAGACAGTTCACATCAGGGGTGCTTAGTTACTTTTTATCGGAGATCAGAAAAAAGGCGGTGATTGGAGTTCACACATGAACAAAAGAATATTCTAATATATAGCTACCGTACAAACACAGTCATCGACAACATTCATTTAAATTCACAGAAAACAGTGATGAACAGAGTTTCATCTGTAAGGCAAAGAGCTACACGAAACCCCCAAAGCAGCAGATGTAGCCCAGGGCCCCACCCTCCACATGTCCACGTCTTTCATGGCATCTGTGGCCACCAGGAGTGAAAGCCAGTTTTTCCCCGGGGTTGAGGGGGAGGCGCCCTCCGCTGCTCGCCCCCTCCCCACAGCAGTGCAATGTCTGGCGATCCACCACAGAAGCAGGCAGGAAGCGAGAGCAGGTGAGCACTTACCTGCCCATCCTGTCCCACGTGGTGTATCTGTAGATTGCCCTGCAAAAGGGATGAAAAAATGAGAGGTCAAGGACAAACATGACTTCAAGACATAATTAGACAGAGGTAGGCACTTCCCCATGCCATTTGTGAAGAACCAGCAAAACCAATTCTACAAAAGCTCAATCCTTTGTGGCAATAAAAACCCCAAAACAAATATTTAAGCTGTGTTTACAGGTACCATTTTTTTCTTTTCTTTTTTTGAGGAAGATTAGCCCTGAGCTAACTACTGCCAATCCTCCTCTTTTTGCTGAGGAAGACTGGCCCTGAGCTAACATCCGTGCCCATCTTCTTCTACTTTATATGTGGGACACCTACCACAGCATGGCTTGTCAAGCGGTGCTGTGTCCACACCCAGGATCCAAACTAGTGAACCCCGGGCTGCGGAAGCAGAACGTGCGCACTTAACCGCTGCGCCACCTGGCCAGCCCCCATTTTTTCTTATAAAAACAAACAAGCAAACAAAACAAACCAACTCAAAAAATCCATTGCCCCTGGTCCTGACCCCAAATGAAAATGTCATTTTTTTCTAATCTTTTATTTCAAAACAACTTCAGACTCTCAAGAAGAATCAAAAGTAGTGTGGAGAGTGCCACGTCCCCATCGCCAGCCTCCCCGCTGGGCCACCTCATATATGACGTCGCATTAGCACGGCCAGGAAACCGACAGGACTCAATGCAAGTAACCAGACCACAGGCCTATGGGATCTCACCAGTTGGAAACTCATTTTCATTCGTTTAAAAAATAATAATAATTGTTTTTAAGTCCAGTAGGCTCTGATAAATGTTTCTTTTCAGATCTCTTCATTTTGACAAAATAATTAATTTTTAAATGAACAAGGTAAGGTTTTATTGTGATAAGAAGACTAATTGCACATCGTTAACTTGTTGCAAAGTAATCTTTAGTAATATCCACAATTTCTTCTAATTCATGGCATTCAATTCCTAATGGAAACAAAAAATACTGGATTAATACAGACAAGAGGGATTCAGTTATGTAAACTAAAAAAAATGGGCAAAATTGATAATAAAAAATGGAATTTCAAGAAGCATTCTAAGGATTTTTTAGCAAAAACAACATAGAAGCAAATGTATGTTGATTTTCTCTTTTCCTATGACATCAACCTCCTTCCTTTCAGAGGGCTGCCAGCAAAGGGACCCTGATGGAGAGCGCGTGCTTCCAGAGTGGCAGGGGTCTTGGCTGATGCCTCTAAATTGCTGGTGTGGCCTCCACTTGTCTGTCCCTTTACAAAGGAAGCCTCCTGCCCCTCGACGGAACGCCTTCAGTTAGCCTGCGGGCCTACGGCACCACTGCCGCATCTCCCGGTTGCACCCCACCCTACACTGAGCTAACAGATTCCTCTCCCCGTCACCGTCCGGCTCACAGACACGCAGGCCCTGCTTTATGCAGAGTGAAGCCCCGCTCCTTAACTTTGATGGTCAGGCCTTCCAGGACCTTCTGCACTCTCCTTCATCTACCTGACGCCCCAGCCACACCTACGTGCCTTCTCCCATTCAGTCATCTGGCCACACGCCGATTAGGGAACTGATTATTCCTAGGAATGAACCAATCCCCTCATTTGACCAGCATTTATCTTTCCATCCACAGGAATTCATTTAGCCATGTATCCTCGTTCTCGCCCCAGAACCTCTGCTCATCTCTTCCCTTGCTGTCAGGAGCCCGGACTCAAGCTCTCACTACAGCAGCCACACCTAGCACAGTCATCGGCTCAGACCGGAGGCCCAGCAAGCATCTCATACACGGCTTGGTGGGCGCACCTACCGCTGTACCTACTGCTGCCTCCACCTCGGCCCTGGGTTCTGAGAAGTGAAAAGTCAGAGGGAGGTTAGTGTCCTATTCACTTAAGGAAGGTAGCCTGGGTCACCACTAGAACCTGAGGATAAACGGTCACAAAGTAGCTCTGGAAAGCCATCAGGCACCACTAAGCAAGTCAAACACCTCCCTCAAGAGAAGTCTCCTGAAAGGTCTTCGACAATCCAGGACTTTCACAGTTGCTGCTGGCTCTGTGTCAGCTTTTGAACTCAGTCTGTGGGAAACCTGAGAGCCGTGTAACACACACCACAGTGCAGGTCAGGCACGAGGCTGGGACCATCTTTGGGGCCTGCTTCAGCTCCCGGCCCATGCTGCAGGGGGCACGCCGTTCCACACCACGCCCAGCTAGTGGAGCATGTGCACTGCTCTGCAGCCACGGGACGAGGTCCAAGGAAGGCAAGGGCACTGAATCTGACACTGACACTGTCCTGTGCTGTAGGAAACGGCCAACAGCGTCCCTGTAACAGATGGCCACCGACCACCCACGCCCTGTATAGGAGGCTGGAAAGAGAAGGTGTTGCCCAATGGGCTCATAGATCATCAGCGCCATGATCAGCCAGCTCACAGGGTCAACATGACCTTCACACACCAAACCCCGATACGCATATGCAGCAGCCCTTGAGCACTGGAAGGGCTCTCACATTCTGTCCTTATCACGGATTAAAATGAAAGAAAAGTGGAATGTCAAAGCACCGACACCAGTCATAAGCAGCCTGGATCTCATGAACCTAAGGCAGCTGAGGCATCCTAGAAATACAGGTATGTGGAGGGCCTTGGAAGCCGCACTGAAAGCTCACAGGACTCACCTGTGCGGCCTCACCAGATCCCAACCACCCCGCAACACGGCACTGGTCCCACAGTGCAAGGACAGAGCCGAGGAGAATGTGGAGGTGACAGCCGCAGGGGCAGGGCCCCACCTCACGCTCTTCCTACTCTAGCACACTGGGATGCTCCCGGGCAGGAGCTCAGGTCTGCATCTCAGACGGCAAGTGGGGTGGGCAAGGAGAGAATGGTGTTTAGAGGCAGTTCCAGCCAGGAGTAAAAACTCAACACAGCAAGTGTTCACAAAGACAACCACGTGGGGTTGCAGATGAACCAGCAGTGCAGCAAAGGCAAGAAGGCGTGGAGAGGAGGCAGGGCCTGGGGTTTGTGCCAGAGGGAACAGGAGTCGAGTGGCCACTGCTGGATGTCGGTGTCATCTGGGGACTCCCAGCTGTTCACCTCATTTGACAAAGATCAGAGTTGAAGGAGCCCGCTGGCACAGAGGGGGCGGGCCTGGGCAGTGCTGGCGGCCACAACTCACCTCACTGTCCTGCGTGATCTGCACCTGCTCCCCTTGAGGCACCTGGGCGATGTGGAGGTGACCCTGTGGGATCCGCAGCAAGAGAAGACACCAAGAAGCATCAGAAGAAAATGAAAACAAGACGAAACAGGAAACACTTTCTGAAACTTTGTTCTTGATTATCTGCTCACAATTCAAGAGAAGACAACTAACTCCTGAATCAGGCAATGTAATATGTGCATGGCACAGGCTTATTAAATAGCCTCTTGGAAGTTAAACTTTTAGTAAATAACACATACAGAATATTCTGCAGTCATTTTTAAAGGAGCAATGCAGCCTAGGAAAAATCTGTTAAATCTTTGAATGTTACTAAACAAGCAAATTTAAAAATTTGAAGGACACATAGAAAAGAACAGAAACAGAAATTTTCCAGAAAATTACAATGACAGCTTTTTTAAAAATCATACTATCAACTCAGAGGGACAAGAAAGCTTGGGGACTGTCAGGCAGTCTCTGCGATCTGGGCTGCGGGAAGGCTCCGCTGAGGTGTGTGGGGGTGATGTGCACATGTGTCTACACTGAAAACAGGTCAGGCAAATTTTCTTAAACCAAAGAAACACTTACATGACTATTTAAACAGCTGCAGGAAACACTAATAAACGTGGTTCCAAAAAATCAAAGAACCCAACTAGAGTGCATTTCTGTTTGTAGATACAGGCAAACAAATAATTCCTAAAATCTTAACTTAGCTAGAGGAAACAAATACCCACTATCTTATTTAAAATTCTACCTTAATCAACATGGGTCTTAAAATAAACTACTGTAGAATTTTCAATGCTTTCATTTTACTGTGTCTGTGTAAACCCTCTAGCAAAGTTATCTATTCTGGAATTCTTTCAAAGAACTTTGTTACTCATAAGATAAGAGTAACTGCCTTTGTGACTGTCACACAAAGAATTCACTATTTATAACTGCCTCATCTCCTTTGGAAGAAGAAGAAAAACCCTATTAAAAGTACTCGTCAGCACTTTCTGCAAGCCCACCCTTTCCAGGCAGAGTGCTGAGTGTAACATCAAATGGAGGCCGCCCTGAGACAGGAGTCAGGTTCCAGCAGAAGCCCTGGCGATGCAGGCATGAACAAGAGGCTGGGTGTGACTCAGCCATCAACAGGATCCCAGGGCACGCTGGCAAACTCCCGCCCTCCTGCTCTCCTGGGCCACAGGCCCCTCGGGGAGTCTGGGGGAACTTCCCTGGGCCGGCATCGTGTGAGGAAGGGGAGGCAGGCTGTGACGGGCCCCCACTGAGCCGAGTACCCACACGAGCTTAGTGATTGTCAGACAGTCCAAAGGAAGTGCTGTGCTACAGCTAAGGCCACCAGCTTTCTCCACTGACTCCCGAAGGAAACACTGTCTTCTTCCCACAGCAAAAAGGTGCCCAAGCTTCTGAACTGAGAAAATATCTATGCTACATCTTTGATGCCTTCTGGGAGGACGGACAGAAGTAGGGACAGCTTAATGGCCTGACCCTGAGAGCCGACAGTGGCCACCTGGTATAGTACACATATGAAGCCACGAGGGGCCAGTGACAATGACATGTTCGTTTGGTGACTGCCCTCATCTGTGAAACGTAAGAGCTTGTACCACTCACATCTTCTAATTTAAAAGGGCACTTTTACCTTGACCCAAGCGATCAATGTGATCCAGAAACACCGGGAGAGCTGGTGGTGGGCTCCCCGCTCCCTGGGCCACACCCTCCCCTCTCTGTCCACAGAGGCAGACTAGCGAGAACGGTACATACTACTTGGACCTGGCCGTCCTCTCCGATCTGGTGGATCTGGACCTGCTGGGCGTTGGCCAGGGCGTAGTGCAGGGCCTGCTGCGGGGGCTGCTGCAGCTCCGTGGCAGGTGGCGGCGTGCTCATCATGGTCTCTGCGGGGAAAGGTAGATGGTCCTTAGCAATCAGCCAGCAGACAAGCCATGCAGGCACACCTCTGAGCTTCCTCCTCTGCCCCAACCCAAATTCTCACAGAGGAGGAAAGGAAATTCTGCATTCCTAGACTCCAGTCAACGCGTCCCAAGGAGGAGCCAGGGCCTTTTGTAGAAATCATTAGTAACAAGTGTTCAATAACCGATATTTCTGATCTGCAGACAGAAGGAGTCTACAGACCTGATTATTCATAGACACGGATGATTCCTCATCAACTTAAATGAAGTCCCTCTGGATGTATCAACGAGAAGGAAAAGTAGAAATAAACTTGAGACTAATCTGTTTTAGACCAGAAATAAGTAATATTTGTCCATGAATAATTAAACTAACTGGGGAAAAAAAGCTCCACCCACTCATTTAAAGATATACTTCTAATAAAATTTTACTTTCTATGTTTAATCCAAAATGAGATATGCTTGTTTTGATGTATTAATTTTAATGTAATGATATCTCAATCAGAAGAATTTTTTTAAACACTTAGAATATTAAGGGCTCAGAAAAGATTTTAATTTTACATACACACACACACACACACACACACACATATTTTTGTTGCAGAGTTATAATGGATTGATCAATAAAAATCTTTAAAACACCAAAACTTATACATTAGGATGAAATTCCATGAGAGAAGTGGAATGTTAAGATGAAAGGAAGGAAAAAAAGAAAGATGTAAAACGTCTGATTATGAAGAAAAATTTTTCAATGTATTTTTTAATAGCTTAATGATAGGCATCAAACTGACATGGTAAATAAGATTCTACAACACATTTCAAAAAGTAATATAATATTAAAATGTTAATACTTGCAATATGCCAGACATTACATCCTTTTCAATTATTTAAAAGCATAATGGAACATTTTAGGTGTCAACATTTTAAAATGTCAACTTGAAAATATGCAAGGAAGAACACACTTTTCAAACCTCTTTAAGAGGGTATGTGACCAAACATTTAAAGTCCACTTCACTAGTTAATCAGAACCATATAACTAAGTGGATTCCCAAATAATTTCTGTTCCAATGTTAATAAAAATCAGCTGATTTTTCTCGTTCTCAAATGTTTCAAAGATATAGCCAAGAGGAGTGACAGACTCCAGGTTTTAAAAAAACCACAGAAGATACGATTTGTGGGTATGATGTACACAGTTCCCAAACCTAAGATTCAAATTACTGAATTTACCATTTAATCAACAGCCCCCTATAACTTACACAAGAAGACAATGTAAGTCTATGTTTTATGATTTATGCCAATATCAAAGTCCAGTGCAAAAAACTGCATTGGTTACTTGCTTGTGATCAAGAATGATCCAAGAGCCATAGCAAGTGACTGCAGACAAGAGTGCTCACATTGACGTAAGGCCAAGGGAGAGCACGGAGAAGGTTCCAGATTGCACCGCCCCTGGAAGAGAGTGAAGTGAAGGGCAGGCCCCTTGAAGGCCCCTCTCCCCGCTCCCCTGGCCTGGCTCTTCTCTGCGTCCAGAGGAAAGACAGCTGCACACACAGAGCTGCGGGCAGTGGACTGTCAAGGGTGGGTTCTTTGCAGCTGTAAGACACTGGGTACTAAAGAGACGCCCAGTAAGGCCTTCCATGCACCAGCAGACCTGCAGGGGAAAACGCTGACTCCTACTTGAAACAATAAAATGCATCATCTCAAACTCAAGCACATATAAAAGTTTACACAGTGTTGCCAGATAGGAGAGTGCAACACAAATGTTTTACCAAACTTATTTTTTAAAAATCTCTTGAAGCTAATGATTTTATGGTTTGTGTTCAAATTGGCTATACCAATTCAGCTTGAAATAGACCAGCCTTGGCTCAGAATCGCATTTATAGCGTTTACTTGGAAGTTCCTTTTTTGTCTGCTGATAATTCGATCAACAAGACAACTCTAGCTGGAATTACCACCAACTCCAAATTTATGGAATCCTGGCTTAATTACATTTTACTGAATTATTTCTCTCACCAGAATAGTCTTAAATATCAGATTTGCTTTGTTAGGCCAAGACTATGCAAAAGGAATTGACAAAAATGCCAGAAGTCCCTTTAACTAACCACCTACTTTGCTTTATCTAATTTTAGCCAAGTATGCAGTATATTAAAATAGAGAACAAATAAACCAACAGAAACTTACAAAGCAATGTACTTTAAAAAAAAAGTCTGACAAAAGAAGAACACGTTCTGTTTCTCTCAAAGCGCATTCTATTCCAGCTTGTGAGGGAGCCGCCCTGGGGCTGGGAAGCCTCGGGCTTCTAGCAGACTCCAGGAAGGCGGGCTCGCCCCTGCTGCGCTTTATTAGCGGGAGCCTGAGGCTGCATACAACAGCTCAGAAACTTATCCTTAGTTCTCCCTAGACAAATAAACACCTAAAGGCCAAGGGACCATAATTATGCTAATCTCCCTCTGTTTAAGAACCCCACCTTGAACTCGCTCCCACTCCAGACACTGGGCACAGAGACCGGGGTCAAGGCAGCAATGGCCTCGTGTGGTACAATATCCATCTCCCGAGAGTGGGAAGACAGCTGACTCAACAGGAATACAAGGCCAGCCCTGCCGCCTGGGCCCAAGGCCCTGTGCCCCTGAGACAGCCGCCTGTCACCCAGAGAGGCAAGGCGCTGCCTGAGTCTGTGGTTCTTCAAAGCCACCGGGAACCAGCCAGCTGACGGGATTTCTCAGACAGAGTCCACTCCAAAAGGCCCATCCTAAGACACCGAGCTCATGCTCCCACACGCTGAGCCTGCCTGGGGACACAGGCCCTGAAGACAGGCTCACACGGTGGCTGTTCACCATCCAAAGAGGCTAGTGGCACCCAAGAATCATGCAAAAACACAGCATCTCAGCAGAAATACTGACATATTTACAAACAGAGTAACTGAAGAAACGAGCTACCGTTAAACTGGATTACTGTCATTCAGTTGAAAGAAACACTAACACGTGGAAGAGAAACAAACAATAATAAGTAAATAAGTATAAAAACAAATTATAAAATCACCAGCCACATAACACGTCAAACCCTGCGTGGAAGGTAAAGACAGCCTGAGTCTCCAATCGCAAGGTCAGGAGCAGACTCAAGGTCAGCCGGCCCAGCAACCCAACCATGGCTTAGCAGACTTAACACCCCGGCTCCTGGCAGACCAGCTTGAGGCATCCCTCAGGGACCTGCGAGAAGTGTGGAGCCTCAGGCCACTGCACGGAGGTACTCTACTCTGTCAGGATCTAATGTAACAGAGGCAGTCAGCCAGGAGAAGTACTGCTCCACTCCGCCTCGGGCACCTCCAGAGCCGGATGCCCAGGGCCAGAGCAATCCTCACACGGAGAGAGCTCTAGCATCTCAGCACTCCTCCTCGTTCACTCAGGACGTGCTCTGAGAGCTGCTGTGTGTCCAGCTCTGCGCTGAGCCACGTGGGCCCCAGAGTGAAGAGGCGAAACCCCAGCTGGGCTGCAACCTACCTCCTGGAACCTACACTCCCCACGCCCACCCTCCGAGGCCCACAGAGCCAGTCTAGCTCTTCAGGGAGCACTGCTTCAGCATCCCCCACAACTGCTCCCTCTCTAAGTGCTCAAGACAGAATTCCTAATGTTAAGAGAAAGGCCTGGATTACTCATGGGGAGGCTTCAGTACAGGCCACTCACAAAAGCACTGTTTGGGGCCACAACCTGTGTGGCCCACAGGAGCCGGCCCCCTCCGCTGCAGGAACCACCAGCAAGTTAAGGCGAGGTGTCCAGTAACTACCAAAACCACCAGAGGAAAAGCACTTCCTGAGGTCGGGTTCAGACAGAATAAAACTCTGAGAGGACTCCAAGTGACCTGCTTTGTCACTGTGGTGTTTCCAGAGCAAGAGTTCCAGCCAACCCTGCCCACCACTGCCCCTGAATCCTGACCCCGACCCCAGTCAAGGCTCAGGTTCTGAGAGCCGCTGCCAAGGCAGCCACTATGGGAGTTAAAGAGAAAAGAAAAATGTTTTTGTTAAAATATTTTGAGATGTCTTGGGTGAAAGGCAATACTAAAGTCGTACTGCCATTCCTAGTGAACATTTTTCTGGGGAAAAACAAGCCCTCCAACAAAGCCTGAAAGGAAAGTCTAAGGGAATTTGTTTCCACTGTCTTGCAGATAAGTCTAACTGAGCTCCTGAACTCAAAAGAGGCGTAAAGAGAGTTTAGTACCCACCCCTTCCCTTCGTATGTAGTCACCACGCAAATGTTAATAATAAGCCAGCAGTAAGCTAAACTGCCAGGCAGAGGGAGGAAGCGATGCAGCTGCTCCACGCAGCGCCGACAGGGTCCTGATCGAACTCCTGCTGCTGCTTCGGACCCAGGCGGCATCAGCAGCAGAGGCCCTGGTCTGACACCCTCCGAGCAGAAACTTCACGGAGAGCCTCCAACGGGTCTGGCTGAGGTTCCCCGCCTATCACATAAGCAGCACTCCCTAAATAACTTATACGGCATGAGTGTGCACAGAATCAGTCATTGGACTCTGAGCACAGTTGTAGGTCCCGCTGGGTGAGCCAGCCTCGCCCTGGACCATTCCCCCGAGGCCTACAGTGCAAGCTGCTCCGTGGCTCTTCTACCAAGTGCACCTCAAGCGCTGTACAAGGACGAGGACACATGTACCTCAAGTGCTGCATGAGGACAAGGACACACATACCTCAAGCTCTGTATGAGGATGAGGACACCCATACCAGAAGTGCTGTACGAGGATGAGGACACCCATACCAGAAGCGCTGTACGAGGATGAGGACACCCGTACCCAAAGTGCTGGACGAGGACGAGGACACGCGTACCTGAAGTGCTGTACGAGGACGAGGACGGTGTTCTCCTGGAGAAGCTCTTGACGGCCAGGCTCTGGCCTCGCTGTTTTCGGCGCCAGGCTGTCCGACACTTGGAGTCGATGCTCTGTTTGATCCGATACCAGTCAGATTCTGTGATTCCGAATTTATAGAACAGGTGACCTGAAAGAACACACCCCAAATAAAAGCACCATGAGACGAAGGCCTTCTCCTTGGGTCCTGGCTGTCTGGGAACAACCTGAACACAAAAACGTTACTGGGGCCAGGACCTCCCCCTACAGGCACGCCTGTTGTATGTTATAAATTCCTCTCATTTATTTAACTTTGAAATGACTGCCCTCATCCACTCACACCATATGCAAGTACGGCAACAAGGTAGGTGCTGAGGGTTCATACAAGCCGCCCAGATGCTCCACACTCACACCCTTCTCTCCACTCTGATTTCACAGATGGCATTTAATGTCCTGAACATGAAGGATAAGATCGAGGATCCCGGCCATT